>NC_138146.1:32142623-32635123 GCF_964199315.1 Orbicella franksi
AGAGAGTAATTTGTATCAAAACATGTTTACAATATTTCAGTGACCCGTGCGTTTAACCTCCAAGAGAAACAGAAGGAGTTGCATTTTGGAAGGTTGGAGCATCGATCGTAGATGGGCGCTCTTCAATAATAGTGTTTTTCTAACACTGTCATATATTGTTTGTTTTATCTTCTTACACGCAGCTTATTCACTCAAAATCTTAACCTTTACAGTTTTATGCGTAACTTTATAAGTGTAAATATTGCGTCTTTTGACGATGAGGAGAAAGGTTAAGCTTATAAGTACAGGGTACTGCACTTTGTTCCAGCGACCAAGCGGCAATCGAATACTTGTTATGCGTGTTCTTGCCACAATAAACGTTGCAGTAGAATGTATGGCATTGATTGATCAAATTCTTCCATTTTTTAGTTATCGGCGAAACGTAACAAATATTCGTATCCTGTAGGTAGAGAACCAAGAATGATTTTTATCGCCTCTCTCCGCTGTTGGGGTTAGACGTTCCTACAATCTTGTTGCAACGTTGAAGGCATTAGCAAGGCCGTTAAAGGCGTTAGCCTTTAGTGTGTATGCTAAGGCCGTACGTTTGGGATGTTGGCCTTTCGCCGAAACGTCAAAGGGTTTCTAGATATAAAGTTTAAATTCGGCGTTAATCTACGAGGCTACACATACACCACGCTGCGAAACAACAACTCGTCATTTAGCCGTGGTCGCATTATCATTATGTTGTACGGCACCTTTGACCTTATCAAAAAGAGAACCTCGTTTGCGGATATTCTCCATCGGCTATTTGTTTAATGTTTGTAATAGCGCACAAACGCGAGGATTTCGTTAGTGAAGAGTTTTATCGTTAGAGAGCGAAAATTAGGCTCGTGTTTAGGCTTGTCTTAAACATGGCGGTCCCTTTGAGTTAGCAAGCAAAACAGCAAGTTTCACTTTGGGTGATCCTTTGTCTCGTTGTCCAATAGCGATTAATGGCGCCTTGTAAAGAATGTCACGTGCTTACATAAGGATTTTGTTTTACAACTTGTTTGTGGTAAAATTACAGATAATTTTATTGACAGTGAAATTTACTCAGCTATGCTCTAATCTGTCATCCAGGAATGTAAAGGGATAAATATCTAAATTATCATTTGAAACCATGGAAAAACAAAAATAAAATACTGAAAAAAAATCCAAAAATAAGCCCTCTTAGAACATCAATAAGCTATTTCCATTAAGAAATAGAAAACATGTACTGTGTTTCTATCAAGTTACAGAAACACGAGTGGAAGTTTGGGAGAATGAGAAATGCTGTGGTAGCACAAGCCACAAGCGAGTGTTTCCACAGCTTTTTCGAGTTCTCCCAAACTTTCATGAGTGTTTCTATAAGTCAATAGAAACACAGAGAACATGTTTTCTATTTCTTTTAAAAAACACTGTGACGAAAAAAAGGAAAACAACGTGTTAACTTTGATTATCAAAATGTAAATTCTCTTTGCTTGCGCCGTCATCGACAGCTTGTGCTAAGTCTGTGTTTCTATTGAGTTATAGAAACACAATTTTTAAGCGCATTTTCTTAGGACTGTTTTCTAAAACCAAATAGTGTCAATCTGCAAAAACAAAGCGAAAAGCCATATAATAGACAACTTGTTAACCTTGAACGTTTGGTCTTTAAGGGAAAATCCCAAACCTCAGCCTTGCAGTATTGACCTCGTTATCACTTGGTCAGAATGGCAATACTCGGCAATACTTGCTCTCAGTTGCTATTGCTCGGTCAATAGGACAAGGTCTCAGTCTGAGATTTTCCCGTAAAGACCTCACTCTGAGTTATTAAGTAGTTGGTTACACAGATCTCCAGAATTAAGCCAAAGAGTTTATTGATTTGTTCGAAACTGTCTGTTGATAGCCGAAGCTATGCACTTTATTAGGCATTAGAATCTCACAATGCAAGTTCAGGAGACACTTTGGGTTTATTTGTTTCTCTTGGCTTTTGTTCAACAGGCATGTCCAGGAGATTCAATCATGAGCCTCAAAGTACAACAACCTGGGAAGGATCAGTGGCAAGATTTTCCTGTCAGATTCACAAAGCTGTTCCTCCCGCCACAATAACATGGGAGAAAGATGGCAGTTCTTTGAGTCCTAGTGACAGAATAGTCATTTTGGACCAAGGAGTACTCCAAATAAAAAATATTAAGAAAGCAGATGGAGGAAAGTATAGATGTATTGCAAAAAATGTTGCTAAAACACGACTAAGCCAGTTTGCAAGTCTTATTATACTGTCAGGTAAGAATGATTTTTTGTCTATTATAACTGGATTATTATGGTTATAATAATTAATGTATACCATTATGGCTAAGCCAATGAAAACTCTTGAATTGAATTATCCATTGATGCAGTTTTAAATAGTTGACATTTATTCCTTGAGTATGTGTTGTATACGGGATGATAGATAACCAATGTCCGTAATTAAGTCCAGGATCAAACATACACATTCAAACATTATAAGGGTGCTGAGAAGAGTTAGCCTTTCTTATGAAATTACTAAGCAGATTATAGAAATGCATTTGACACCTTGGATTCAGGATATAATATAATAAATGTAAATGTATGGTGTATGTATAAGCATATTAAATGTATGCATCCATATTAATAAATATTTATGAATGTTTAAGTTAGTGACAGTTTGAGAGTGGATTACATTGAAAATAAACCAGAACAAAATTAGCGTTTGGTAACGTTGAGAATTGCATTTGTCATATCCTGGATTATTGATTATTGGGTATTCTTTTTATTGACTAAAACAGTGGGTTTTTTTTTGCAGATTTAGATGGGAACAGAACAAGGCTTAAGTTTCTTGGTCAACCTCGCAACATAACTGTTACTAAGGGAGGTTCAGCTACCTTAGAATGTACTGCAACTGGATATCCAGTCCCGGTTGTGCGCTGGAAGAAATTGAATGGAAATGTGAGAGTCCATAGTGCATCTCATGGACTTAACAACCTGAATTTCACCAACATCCTTGAAAGTGATGGAGGGAAATACGAGTGTCAAGCCAGTTCAGATGGAAAAACAATTTTCAGATCTGTGTGGCTTTTTGTCAGAGGTAATTGTCAGGTTTTTTGCAAATTTGTCTTAAAGTACTAGTTATTATCTGACTAACTGTTGCTCTGGGTTTTTTTGAGTAGTCCAATAATCATAATATATTATTATGCATTGAAGCCTCAATCTCTATTTTTGTAAACTGCAGACAACTCTGCATATTCTGTCACCTGTCAACTACTGTCGTAACGCTACAGAGGAATTTGCCACCTGTCAAGAGCCAGAAAGCTACAACAAATTAACCATTTTGATTGCATTTTGGGCTACAGAATGTGGAAAATCTAGATAATGTTGGTGAATGTTGATGTAGAAAACAATACAAAATGGACGGAAGTGGCTAAGGAGGGATTCAAAGGATACCCAAAGGATGGGAAAAAAAAAAATGGATATAAGTGAGGGAAAGACAAAAGTCCTAGCAACATATTTAATCTCCAGTAAATGGTTTCACTCAAAACTTAAAGTAAGATATGGTTTAAGTTCTTTGCAACAAAGTATAATAAGAGATTTATTTAGTTCAGTGTTTCATAACATTCAGCATAATCAAGGTCTTGGTAAGTATTCTCACCCTCTGTAGCCTTTGGCTGACGGCACTTACTTTGCCCTTAATTATGCTGGATGTCACAAAAAAGCCTCATCCATTGTTTATAGTTTTCTATTTTTATAAGATTTTTGTGTGTGCATGTTACATTGCAAAACAACATAACAGATGATGGGCTTGTCTGTGGGTTCCCCCTTCTCAATCTTGGCTCTAAAGAAATAAATCATGTAATCTAAACCTCTGTGCAATAAATACTCTCCTCAACATCTTTCACTAATTGTCATATAGTTTTAGCATGCGTTCAAGAAACATTTCAAGGTCATTCATACTAAGCCAACAATGACAGTTTGAGTCTAGTACTAATTACGAATGAGAAGGAGCACATTTGTACCAAAATACACAAACCCAAATTTGGAATTCAATGGGATTTCTATTAGAATTTTAAAGTAAAATTAAAGTTGAAGCCCCAATAGAGTTTCTAAAAGTAAATTCATGCAGTGGGAACTCAAAATAAAATTACACTTTTTTAAAGGAAAGTAGGGGCAAGGAAACAAGAGTGACCAGCAGCTTTTAAAATACCAACATTTTGCAAAACATTGCACTCTGTCTTGGCTAACAATACCATTATTGTTTCTAGTCCCCCCTAAGTTTACAACAAAGCCTAGTAGTCTAAAATGGACCACTACTGAGCCCATTGAACTGAAATGTGCTGCCAGTGGCTCACCTGTACCATCACTATCCTGGCTCAAAAATGGCAATGAGCTGAGTTCTCAGGATGCAGCAAAAGTAAGATATTATGAAGGAGGGGCCATCTTGACAATATCCAGTGTTACCTCTAGCGATAGTGGAATGTACCAGTGCCTTGCAGAAAATAATGTTGGAAATGCTCAAGCCACAGCCAGTGTTATAGTTCACAGATCAGGTGAGATCATAGTGATACAAACATTTTTGGATGTATGTAGAGTAAACTACCAATTACAAAAAATGAAAGTAGATTGTAAGTAGTCTTAGTATTATATATTGTGTAAAGTTAGCTAATTAAATAATATTGAAAGAAGTGTAAGTATTTATATTTTGTATGGATGAGCTAATGGAAAACAAAATCGTGTTGTAATTAGTGTTTAACTTCAGTATTGATTATGGGTAGCACTCACACTGTAAGTAATGTAAGCCTTGTTAGTATTGTAATTACTGTAAGACAGTGTTGCAGGTAGTGTCAGTGTTAGTGCTGTACTGTTGAATGTTGGTTTTAAAAAATGTTAATCAAAAACAATTGTTTTGTAAAAAAGAAAACAACAAAAAAACAAAAAGAAACAACAATTTTTGGATTTTTGCTCAATCCTTGAATTGAGTTTTTACTACAAACAGTATGTTGCGTAGCCTGCTCTTGTTACCATTAGTGTGTACTTTATACATTGTTGACATTTCCAGACGTATTCGTAGTGTCAAATTTATCATATGTCATGTACAAACTTTAAATGCACATATGTTCATTGTAGATGTCAGTTTTAAGAAAGTTTTAGGGGGCCATCTCTAGAATGTGTGTTAATGGAGCATGACACCCTGGTATGTTGTGACATAACATGACTTGTGTGCTGTTTGAGGTTGAACCAATGTAGCAACTTAGTACATGAACCTACCTTTGTACTCTTTGTGTTTTTGCCCTTGGATGGCCAAGATAACTAAGCTTGTTGTAACAGTATGTTGTAATAATATGTAGTTATACATTCTTTCGGTCATCTTTAGTGGTTAAAGCAGTGAATCCTGCCTTTATGTCTAGCCTTGCTATCAGTACTGGTTTTTTCTTTGGTTTGAGCTATAGACTGTCTAGCTATAAAAGATATTGTCCAAGACACTGCTCACATTCTCAGTGAATTTGTATTTGCGTTTAAAGTGAAAAGCGTGCATACCTGTGGCTAATTGTCTATTTATTTATCGATTTAGAGGATCAGCCGGGGCCACCAACTAATGTAGTTGCTTTGCCACATTCTTCATCATCCATCATTATAAGCTGGAGTCCTCCTGTTGGCAACTATTCAATTAGGGCCTATACAGTACATTATCGGCAGTTAGACAATGTAAACAGCCCAGAAAATCAAGATGTTGTTGGCAAGGATACTAACAGTCGCGTAGTGTCTGGACTGTTTGGATTCACAAATTACAGTTTATATGTTAAAGCATACACCAAAGTCATTGGGAGAGAGTCTGAAATAATCGTGCAAAGAACACTTCAAGGCAGTAAGTTGACTGTTCCATTATAATATTGTAACATCAAGAATGTTTTGCTGCTGAGTTGCTGTCATGTGAAATTGGTTTTAGTTGTCATGTCCAGAAAATAGAGCATAGACAACCCAGAATGATTAGTACAGAATGTAACTCTATGAAATTGGTTAACAGACTGTTTATATTGTTAGTTTATTTCCAGCATCAGTTTATCACTCAGTTCAGAGTGTAGAAGTCTTAAAACAAATGCTCCATGCGCCTGTCACCATGCAAGCAAAATTTTGTCACCCGTGGAACATGGGTGGTTCTAGAGCAGAGCCCTGCCTTTTACTCACACTCATCTGCATTTATTCCATTTAGGTCCATCCAGGCCTCCAGTTAACGTGAATGTCTCGAGTCAGACACCAGATGTAAGTACTCCATGGCATAATTTTATTTTTTATTATCCATCTGCACTCTGTAGAGTACAAATAACAGGTGAAACAAGTACAATTATTTCATGGTGTATGTACTTAGGAATCTGACTTCAATGCAGGTTAGTTGAGTACACACAACCCTAAAACAAAGTTAAACGGTTGGTTTGGGAAAAGAAATGTTGGATAATACATATCTAATTAGAAATTTAGTTGTGTAGTAGTGCTGTACTGTACAGATTTACTTGCCATTTGTATTCTGACTCCACTGAAAGACTTGAAAAAATCACTTAATAAAAATACTTGTTAATAATTATATTATTACATTTAGTGAAAATATTCTATTACAAATACTTAAGCAATACCCAATGTGCAGTTCTACATCTTACTATATTTCAACTGGTCCTAAAACATCATTAATCATAGTGATAACAATGTTAAATGCTCAGTATTGGTGCTACATCTCAGTCTAAACTGAGTCAGAGTAACAGAAGGAAAAAACTGTACCTGATCAGTCTAAAGGATTGACTGGTTAACACACCACATTGCATATGAAGACATATATTTACCTGTACACCACATTACATTTTTTTTAGTTATATGCATGTAAGCATGTATAGAAGTAATGATAAGACACGGGAGAGGTGTACCAGTTTTGAATTTGTTTCCCGTAACAATATTGGTATGTCAAATAGTCAGTTTCCTGTAGAAACTTGCACTCAGTATGGTAGGTGAAAACTTAAGGTTACTTCCCACCCTCAGAGGTCAAAAAAATCGTTTTTTCTTTTATTTGACAAAATTTAAGTTCGTCATTTTATCTAGTGTTTCCAATGGAAAAACATTAAAAATCTCAAAAAGGGGCCGAGTTATTTAGAAAAAAACGTATTTTCAAGTAAAGTTAATAAACTAGGTAGGTGTCATAATCTTGTCAACCGGCTAGAACCCTGGGGAAATTTTCGCGGCAAACGCTCATCGCTCGTATTTCATGTCATTTGCATATTTTTATTTACATCACGCACCTGACAAAAATTCCCACGTGAAAGCTCTTTACGCTAACTTCTATGGAAAAACCAAAAGCAGAAAAAAGTCCTTGGGTAAAGAAAACGAAAAAAACCAGCCCAGAGAAGAAAGAAAAAGCTCCATATTGTCAAGGAAAGAAAAAAAAAAAAAACCCTTGCCGGGAGCAACAAAGGCTCTTGGTTTGGCCAAATGCCTTCGACAATCTCGGCATCTGCTGAAGATCCGGAGCATTCAAATATCCTTGGAACAAGTAGCTTAAAAATCAAAGTCAATGTCAGTGCAGGCTGCGAACAAGATTCTTCGTCGGAATCTGGCGGAAGCGATGAAGAAAATGAAACCTACCCAAGGGAACTCATTTCAGCAATAAAGGTATTTCTTAAGCTGTCCGTCGATTCCTTAACGTCTTGTTTTTCAGCGGCACATTTTCCACCTTAAACATTTTTGGCGCGGGTTTTGCCTTTGCCTTTGCCTTTGGTGTCTTTGCCCATTATATTACGTCGCTGTCCTAAATTGAACTCCACTGAGCGAGATAAAAAAAACATGTTGCAATGCGATGCTTTTCCCGGGAAATCTTGATCTATTGTCAGAGACACTAGGAGGTCCTGTTGTTGCATTGGTTGCAGTTTTATTAGGCGGGATAATCTCCAGGCATGGCGCGAGTTGTTTACGAACCTTTACAAGCTAAAATCTCGGATTTGATTTTTGGCGGAATACATCCACTTTGAGCAACTTTATAGGGTATGCAGATTTGACGGATTTTCGTGAAATTTCGCCAGAACATTTCAGAGATAATGACAAACCAAAGTGTGGCGGGAAATTTTGATATTTAACACATTTTTCCTGTGGCGTCCATTTACGCAACACGTCTCGCATAGTTTTAGCTACTCCAACTTTAGATGTGGATATCTAGACAACCAATCAGAATATCGAAAAAGCCCGACACACTTTTGTTGATTGATGCCTTGTGAATAAGACTGTGCAGCCATTTTGCTCGTACTGCGGAATTCGATAGCCTATAAATTCAATAGAAGAAGCCTCGGTCGTTTCACGCCTTACCGCCTCCTGACACTTCCTAAAAGAAAACATTGCTGAAATTGTATTTTTTTCGTAAAGTACAGTTATTAAGCTTTCTTATGATATATAGTTTGTTGGGGTCTTATTGAAACTGGCGCGCGTACGATTTTTTTCCCAAAGGGCACCCGCAAAGGTGGGAAGTAACCTTAAGTAATAATTTTTATTCAGACATCATTTATTTAAAACTATATACTAAGTCTTGCTTGAAAATCTACCTGTCTACAGAGTCTTGATGTTACATGGCAACCACCACCAAAAGACTATAGAAATGGCATCATAACAAAATATGTGATTTCCTATAAAGAAAGTAGTCCCAGAAGTCTTCAAAGTACATTAGAAGCTCCAGGGCACATACTAAAGAAAACAATAAATGGATTGTCCAAAGGGAAAACTTACAGCATTACAGTGTCTGCAGCTACTGTGATAGGCAATGGACCAGCAAGCAGACCAGTGACTGGAACAGTACTTCTTCAGTCAACCAATGGTAATGATAAAATGCTAAGCAGTTACATGTCTGCTCTGGAAGCTAGTCACATTAAGAAATCTCTTGGATATAATAATAATATAATATAAAACATATTTATGCAGGATAACAATTTCAGTTATAAAAACTGCTATCAATGTGGTAAATGAATAATTAAATTTTAAATAATTAATAAAATGAAATATATAATATGCAAAAATCTAATAAACCTATATAAAAATCTAAAAATATAAATATAAAAAGAGATAAAAAGACTAGTCAAGATTTAAGTTCATATACAATTATGTTGAAACCATGACAAAGCGCTACCAGTGCAAACTTGCAACTGTTTATTTTGTATGGCAGATGGAAGCATGTAGTAATAACCCTGAAAAGAATATACGTTGTTGTAAGTGAACAATTTGTTGTCGTACTCCATGATGCCTGTTATCAACACATACAGTTTGTTTTAACACTAAAATGTAAATGTGTAGCGTGAAAATTATATAATGTAATATTATTTTAAAAACGTGATTTTTACCTTAGATGCCCTTGAAAACCAGAATCACCTACTCCAAAAAAAAGTCTTACCAATCCACCTCTCCAACCTGTTGAATGGACTGTGAAAATCCTTTTCTTTAATTTTGTTTTTTCCATTTCGTTTTGAAACAGTAATTAGTCCACCAACCCTATGGATAGCTGCAAAAAACTCAACTGTATTGAATGTAAAGTGGCTTCCTCCAAAATATGGTCAGGATTTTGTAAAAGAGTACCATTTATTTTATGTCCAACTTCAAGATGGCAAAACTGAAAAAGGTCCCTTCATTGTTGGAAAGCAGCATCGAAGCTATACTCTTAAAGGCTTGAGTAAGTTATCATTCTTTGTGTACTAATGGAATGTTAAAGCCCATACAGGCTATGGTGAATTTCAAGGTTTTTTTTTTTTTTTTTGAAATACTGTTATAGGGGATGGAGTTGATAGAGTTAACGGAGGGAGAGTTATCACATAAGAGAAATAGAGTGGACTTTTCAAGCTTCTGAGTTGTTTAATTCTGTATTTCAACATAATAGAAACAAGCAAGATGCTGTGACAGTATTACTGTGCCTTTCAATAACATCCAGACTCTAAAATTCAAAGCTCAACTGACAAATGTGTTTTTCGCTACCGTCAATCAAATGTTCGGTGGTTCCTCCCAGCTTCCGAAAATTGCGGAGCACACAGTAATCAAATCGTTGAGCACAGTTCAGACAACGAAACAGTGCTCAACAGTAGTCGGAAGCTGGTAAGAGTCGTCGAACGTTTAATTGCCGGTAGCGAAAAAACGCATTTGTCAGTTGAGTTTTGAATTTTAGAGTCCGTATATTATTGAAAGGCACGGTAATGTCAGCTTTGCACAGGTTTTGAATGTGGACAACCCATTCACAACATCATCATACTGTACAAAAGACAGCTAGAAGAGGACTGGAAGATTTGCAACAACTAACTGTCGAAAGAGAAAAGGGATTTCAAATGTTAACAATCAAACTTTTGTGCTGTTATTGTAATGCAGCTCAAACTGTTCATGCTGTGTGTGCTTTGAAGTTGAGGAGAAATGTGCTGATAGCAGGACTTGTTTCCTTCATAGGTCCAGGAAGCCAGTTTGTCATCAAAGTGATGGCCTGGGATGGTAAAATGTTAGGTCTTCCAGGAGCAGTTCATGCTGTAACTGACATAGGTATACATAGTTGTATAACTTGAATCATAACTCATTTGACAGGCTACCATGTGTGTTGTGTTATGTGCATTACAAGAAGTCTCCATGGACGAACATAGTAAATCTGAGTTAACAACTGATGTGTCTACTCAAAATCATAAACGGCATTATTTTCCCAATTTTAAAATGCTTGCCTTGAGCCGCAAAATAACTTGTGCTTTGTCAGAAGAGTTACTTGAATCAATGTATGAATGCAATTGAAGCTAGAGCTCATCATTACTTTATTCTAGCCTTTTTTTATTCCAGTGAGAAACTCCAAACATTGGAACTACTTTATTGCCCTAAGGTCAGACAGTCAGAACATAGCATTGATCAGCATTTGTCTCAGTCTTGACACATTGTGTTTCCCTATTTGCATTTTTCTGCAGATCCAGCTGCTCCACGTCCCTCACCTAATCCCTTCAGACTACCACCATCAGCACCAATTCATTTGGTATGCAGTGTTGAAAGCCCAACTTCAATCCTCTTAACATGGCAAAGACTAATGTCTTCTGAACGGATAGCTTACTACACAGTGAAATATTACCCAAGAGGTGTGTTAAGTCCTGTACGTGTGGAGAGAAAAGTTTACTCTGAGAGCATCATTATGACTGGGCTTACTCCTGGAAAAGAGTACTCAATTTCTGTTCAATCTCATCATGAAGATGAAGCAAATGGCCTTCCTGATGTCAGCACAACCCAAAAGTACTGTAAAATACCTCTTACAGGTATGATACATAACTGGCTTTATCTGCAGTTGTAGTCACTAGTTTTATGTTATTGGTGGGTGGGTGAGAGGGGGATGGGGTGTTAGGCTCATTTATCAGCTGCTGTTCAGAAAGAACCCAAGGAATGCAATAACAGCTTTGTAACACTCACTACCTTTTACTCGATTCTTGTTTCAGAGCCAAGTTCTCCACCAAGAAATGTAAAATTTGAATTCAGGACTGTCAGGTCTGTAGATATCAAGTGGGAGCCACCTGTTGAGTCAAATGGAGAGGTCACTAGCTATGAAATTTTTTACACATATAACAGCTCCTACCCAGATTCCAAATGGATGGTAGAGACGTACCCCTTGGGACTGTTTAGCAGTTATGCAAAGGAGTTAACTGCAACATTAATCGTGACCAAAGAGGACTCAACATTTTATCTTAAGATTCGTGCAAAGAACAAGCAAGGTTATGGGCCTTTTTGTAAAACTGTTATAGTTCAACCACCATCTATATCACCCAGAGAAGCTCCTAACGTCACATACACAATCGTTTCATCAAGTATGGTGCAGCTCTCATGGTTTTGTCCAAGGGTCTTTGATGCATTTATTGAAAGTTTCACTGTCCTCTTCACAAATGACAAAAACCTCCCCGAGGACAAGTGGAGGGTGCAGACAGTTGTCATTGCTTCTTCAGATAGGTTTCCAGACCTAGTGACAACAACAGTGACTGTGAAGCAAATCAACACATACTATGTTAAAGTTCGTGCAGAGTATGATGACAAAATTCCAGGGAAGTGGTCAAAGATCTTAGAGTTATTTCCAGACAAACCAGGTAAATAAAGATATCGAGGAAGTACCACATAGAGTTAATTTTGTTATTGAGTAAATTATTCCATCTACCCATTATGTGGCTCATTTTAGGCAGTTCTTTGCTTTAACAGATTTTGAGATATTGTTTCTGTTACTGAGGAAATCCTTGTTTCAGTGCAAGGAACTGCTGAAAATGAACACCATTTTGGGTTGAAAGGAGGTAGTTTTTGGAATTGATCTGTAACTGCTTGATTTTATATATTGTAGAATTACTTATTATCTACTGAGAAAGTTACAAATGCTGCACAATAAGCGTGCAATTTCTTCATTTACCAGCCATTCTGAACAAAACTCCTACTCCCTTTCACTACATGGCTTTGAGTTTGGTCTGAGATTCAACTCCTGCATGCTTTGTAAAATTTATAGCCAAGTGGTCAACCTCCTGCCACTCTGGGTTCTAACTATGTTGTATTTAAGATGCTAACATTCACAAAGCTAAAAAGTTGAAAATGTAAAGGAAAAACAGAATGTGTTAGACTAGCAAGTCATCTTCATCTATGTGATGTATACCTATTTCATAAATTAAACATGGCCCCAAAAGTTTCTATGCTTTAAACACAAAAACCTAAATATTCAAGTTGCTTTACCCTTTTTCAAGAACCACAGCAATGCATTTTTCTCTTACTGCATTTTGTGAAAGAAGTCTTGGCTCTAAGCAGGAAACAAGCTCATGACAAAGTGTTCAGTTGGTTGTCATGATGTCAGAATGATCGCCATGCAAATAATTATGAAAATGCAGAAATTTGAAATCTTAAAAGAACAAGATAAAAGTATTGTTAATAACTGAAAGTACTTTTTTTCTGCACCAAAAGATAACACGTCACTGGAAGATCCCACCCAAGAGCCTGGAATATCACAATTCAAGGATAACCCAGAATTTAATGTAAAGCTTGGCATCATCATTGGATGTGCAATCAGTGCCTTCTGTATTGTGGTACTTCTTCTATTCATTGTGTGGAGAAATCCTTGCAGGTTAGTACAAAGCTCTGAGTAGTTTTATCAGAGGCAGCGTGGCCGAGTGGTTTAGGGCGTTGGTGTTGTAATCCGAAGGTCCCAGGTTCAAGGCCTCCACCCTGCCACTAGCGGGATTTGTTTCTCGGTATTCCCGAGTTCAAATCCTTGGTCATGCTTTATAAATAGCCAACTGGTCTGCCTCCTGCCAGTTGTGATTTTTAACTGTTGCAATTACTTGAAATACTTGTTTCCTTTGTTTCAGTGGCATGCCTGTGAACTTGTAGGTACATGTAAGCTTAGTGCTTGTAGAGTCAAGTGCATGACCACTATAAATAAGATTTACATTATTTTTTTTTACATTTAAAGGAAATTATATCCTTGTTTTGTCTTCCTGAAACCCCTTCTAACTCTTAAACTCTACATCAACATGTGAATTCTCTCTTGATTTTTATGTAGTAAGGAGAGTTTATTAAGCCATCTCCCCTTGATCAGTCCTATATTGCAATTGAAAATCAGTTGGTTTGTATCATGTACTTTCTCTAATGAATGCAATACTATAAAACATTTTCTGGACTTGAATGAATGATGCTCCCACAGTCTGTCCTGCTTTCATGAGAGCTACTGAGATCCAAACTTGTCCATATGATTTCTGACCAAAGTTTTCAAATTCACAGGTCAGTGACAAGAACAAAAATTGCCATAGGCTTTGATTTATTGGTTTAGTCAGACTGAGAAACGCTTCCTCTCCTTAAAATAGGTTGACAAACTGGTTGGTAAATATTTCATGTGCATCCTTGTGATCCTACTTGAACATATCTGGTGGTGCCTCGGGAATGTTTAGCAGATCAATAAAGATGCTTTGTAAACCAGTGCTTATTCCACGTGTTTTATCTTTGTTTTTAGAAAAGTACCTTTAAAACAGAGCAGAGAGAAAACAACTGTAAATGGACTTCCACCTCTGAGTGGGTTTCTGCCACATCATCAGCAGATAGCTGCCTCTGCAAGGCAAGATAACAGTGCATCAACTGAAGAAACATCAGCCAGTTCAGGGATGTGTCAGTGTAGATGTACTTGTGGAGGTGAGTGCACTTCAACAACCAGTTGCGTGGTTCTTGGCTAGAGTTTTAATTCATTGGCTTAAAGTAACTGTTCTTTAGATTATTTCAGTTCATTCAGTGGTGGTTCTCTAGCTTTTCTGAAGTATTACTGTTTTGGGATCTAGTAGCTTGTTTAACCTTTTTTTTTGTAACTTGGCAAGTTGAAAAAATAGATAACCATTGATTTTTCATGCAAGGTGTTTATTTTGGAGAGCAAGGGGTAAATAATACATTTTAACGCAAGAATATATTTTTTGTTTTCTTTCTCAGCCGGCAGATGGCCATTAGGACCAACAATGGTATGCTACATTTTTAATATCAAAGCCTATTTTTGGCACAGTATACATTACTAATTAATTTTGATTGTCTGAAAAATATGAAAATTTCCTGTGTAGAATCTTTCCTGAACAGGTTTTAGATTTGTTGAGCCCTTTGATCAATGTGGCAGTAAGACTGCCAAGCCAAGAGGTCGCTTTAACTAGCTTTAAACAAGTCAAGCCATAAAGCATTGTCATCTTAGGGATAATTTAGTTGCAAACCCGTTACAAAATGATTGGTTACACTTATTTACAGAACCTTTTTTCAAAACGTTCATTAAAAGGCCATCAAAATTTTATGCGTTTTAACGGGTTGGCCGTTTTAATGAGGTAGGGTCAAATGTCATCACTGGTCTAAATTGAGTGATGTCGTAACAGATATGTGGCAATTGCACCTCTAAACAACTGACCTTTAATCTGTACATACAATATTAACAATGAAAAGATAAACATAATTGGTTTGAGTTGCTGTCTAAACAGGGTAAAAATTACTATAAGGGATTATAGAGGTTGGGATTTCAGGATGTGGCTGTTGGCCGTAAGAAGTGGTCGTAATAACAAGGTGACCATATTAACAAGATGACCTTAGGCAGGGTTTCACTGTAGTACTATATGTTTGGTGAGCCATATACTTGCAAACTTTTGCATCTGGCTTGAAGTTATAGATTTGACACCATGAGTTTTCCCTTATTCTCTATATTTCCAGCTCAATGTTCTAAGTGTGGAACTGAGCCACCAAGTTGTGATTTTAAGACATGAACTTGTTGAATATTCTTCAGGCAAGAACCAACAACCATTTGCCTGGTAGCAGTGATAGTTCCACTCCCATGACTCGGCAGATGTTTGCAAGTTCTACACCAGGAGGGGATAGGTAATTTATTGTTCATTAAGCTTTCTCCTCATTTAAAATTTGCAAGGCATTTATATAGCTGTTGCTTAAATATACTAAGCTGCAACAAAATGTTTCCTACTATTTTTCCTAATAATCACCAGGTGCAAGCTACTGACCCATTCTATTGTAAAAGGAACAGTATTTTTTGGTACACGCCTTTTCCACAAACCTCATTAGGTTCTTTGAAGGCTGGATAATGCTATCCACTGGATAGTGATTAAAAATTTGAGACCTTGGTATTCAAATTTATAGGGGCTCGACATCAGTTTTTATAAAGTGACCACAGTGAATGTAGTCATCAGTCATACTGAAAGAGTGGTGTAAAATGGCTTTCACTGGACTGTCATCTAAGCTGCCTGTCTTTGGTAGATACATTTTTAATCATGGGACTTTCCAGCCTCTAGATTACATGGCCAAAATTTGAAACTCTGTATATATAAATCTCTCCAAAGAAGCTCACTTTCAAGACTTAAATCATGTCGACCTTATAATGAACGTCCTGTTACACAATGTTTTTGGTCTCTGCAGTGAAGAAAGTGGAGGTCAGCAAGATTTCAGAAGTGAGAGAGGTTTGTTGTAATAGTTATCATCAACATAGTTAATTAATTAGTTGGAACAAGATAATACGAAAACCTAGTTACTGGTGTGCAAATATCAATTCATTGGGACATAATTGCTTCCATGGCAACAGTGAACAGTCTAGCTGCTGCTAGAAAGAAAGGGTTTATACTCAGCCCAACGTAGCCCACTTTGCTGCAGTGTATCCTGGTTTGTCAGTCACACGAAACTGTAAGAAGTATTGCTATTTTCCCTGGATGAGAGCCTAGTCCATTCCAGTGTACCTCTTAGCTCTTTCCAGGTGTCTCTTACAGTGTGTTAGTACCCATTTGTACTCTGGGATGGAGAGAGGCACTGTTGGAGAACAGTGCCTTGAACGAGCCAGTGCTGAAATGTAAACCACTCAACATAAGGCCACAGTGGCTTGTGTGAGTCTCCAAGACTTTCTGTGTTAGGTGTGAGGTGTGATTAAATCTATTTTTTTTCCATGAAACATGATTTCTATAGTTGATTCATAATCATTGAATTTAATTTTTTTTTCACATGCATGTGGGCATCACTTGTGAACAAAGAGTACAAATTTGTGAATCATCTTGTTTGTGTCAATTGCTTTCTGGTAATTTTAGTGTTCTACGTGATGCCTGCCATTGTTTCAGCTCTTTGATTGGGTGCCTACATCAATTGTAATCCCTGTTTTGCTTTCTCTTAATGAGAAAAGTGATAAATTTCTTGGTGAATGTGAAAGAATTGATCTTGTTTGTGACATTTGAAAAGGCACAATATTTTGATTGATTGAATTTTACAAATAGTATAGGGGATCATCTCCTGTGCCTCTAATATTTATATTGCTATTTTTAATTTGATAGATCATAATAATCCAGGATCCTCCTCAAGTAGCCTTTCTGCTGAATTACACAGAGATGAACAGATCAATACAATACCAGTAAGCAACATTTTCTTATGTTAGCTTCTTTTCCAGGTTTCAGTGTATCTTAATGTCCATGCTCTTCAACTGTATTCCCCAGTTTTTGATGGGGAATATTCAGTAGTGTGACGCGTTAACACCAAACTGGCGCAAGTGAAACTCCTCTATCACTCGGATATTCCCCAATTTTCAAAACCGCTCGTGTTGTAAAAGATATTTGAAGGATAATAAACTCAATAGCCTCCATTTTGGGCAAAAATATGCTCAGCATTTTGTCCTTGGACATCTGTTCCACAAAACTCAAAGGTTTCTTTGAGCTATGCTCTCTGAAAACTGCTCGCTTCTCGAAAAAGATTCTGTCCTCGGACAAATAACCAAGCATATTTTCATGTCAAATGGGGGCTATTGTTTATATATTGTTGCACGTTTGAATCACTCCACTGTATACATGTGATTGTGTTACATGTCAATGATTTTACTTACACAAATATTATTCCTCAATTTCTTAGGCCTCATCTAGAAGTCACATGAAGAGCATATCTGTTGAAGTATGAACTGTAATTCACCACTTGGATGTTGTTTGTTTAAGGTCAATGTTTCTTAGTTACGTTCTTCAAGAATTAAGCTTGAGGCATGTTTCAAAACTTACAGATTTCTGTTGCAATTAGAGCTTGCAAAACATTTAATTAATGCTGGTTTTTAACGTAATATTGATAATTTTTGTAAGTAACTTATTTCTTACAAAAAGTTATGACAGGCTTCCTCATCTGATGGGATCATAATTATGTCCATTAGTAAATGTCATGATCTATAGCTTTTCAAAAAGGGGAGCTACTAATAAAATCTATTACGACAATATTAGTGGTTGCTGTATTCCACAAAAAGACTTCCTTTGACTACAAACTTGCCTTTTAGTCTGCTCTACGCTCCATTTAAACATGATGACACAAATACAAATTGAGATGCTATGAAAATGGCATGGTTATAATATTAATGTAAAATAGAAATGAATAATTCAATGTGGTTGACTGATTCATTAACCACATTTCCTATGAAATGATTGCTTCCTTTATTTTTGTACTCAGTTGATAATCTGAACTAGTTGAAGGTCACTCTATTGTCATTCAAAACTCTATACTTATTTAATATTTATGTTCCAAACCTATTTATGCTTTTGCCCAGTTACTAATATCAGCAATATTGATCAACTGACTCTGTTTGAACTGAATGAAGGCTTGACTTATTTCCCTGAGTATTTTTTGAAAGCTTGAGGTCATGTTCACCACCCAGGTGCAGTGGACTGTGTTACATGTTTGGCTTCATAATGGTGAACACTTGTGGATCATGAGGGCACACAAAGTTTTTTCCTGGTTCCATCCTTAAGCCAAGAAAGCTAGTTATATGTTAAAGTGACAACTATAAGATCTACCTGAAACCAAGATAGGAAACAATGAAGCAGCTCAATCTCCATATGATTGTATTTTTGTCACCTTTGATGGTGTAATATATTTGTCTTTTTTGGCCTGGAAGTTTACAGTATGCACAGCTTTAGTTAACGTGAGTGGCCTTCATCTACGTTCTCAAATTGCCTTATTTTTTACGCTATTCAATTCTGGGAACTGATAAAAATATCCTTTACATTATTTAATGAAAACAGAGATTCCAGCCAAATAGCTGTGTTACTGATTGATATGAAAAAAAAAAAGAACAGTTAACGAAAGTTGAATTCATATTTCAAGGTACCAATTGTTATTAGTGTATTCAAATTAAACAGCTGATTTGAACTTCCATTTATAATGAAAAAGTTCACAATTACTGTCAAAACATTTGGCAACATAGTAACATTGAAGCTTGTTTGCTATTGCATAAGTGCATAATGTAGATCTTTTGGATCAATTGTTTTTCAGAAAGGTGTTTATATTTTTGTCTAAAATCATTTGCTAAATTTGTTTTAATAATGAGCCAGATATAATATTCTCAGGGATATTGGCTCCATTGTTGGCACAATACTGTGCACTTGATTGTGTGTGGTTACCAATGCTATGCTGTGCTGTATGCTGAACGTACACAATTGTCATCTACAGCAGTTTTAAAGAAAGAAATAATTTTATTTTTCGTTGCCGATAAACAGTATCCCTTGTAGCAACTTAGGTTATGTGGGTTTTTTAATGCAAAATGAGTTTGTTCTTAAAGCAGTTGCCTGGATGCAGCATGTTTTGTACAGTAACCTTTCTTGAAGCCCAAGCAAATTTTGAATTATAGCTCCTTAAAAAGCCAATGAAACTGGTTGGGATTCAATTTTAAATTGGTATTTATTATCCAATCATATCCAGAGGTCAAAATTATATGCGAGACATTTGCAGTCTATTTGTAACTCAAATATAAGTAAACTATGATATAACATATAAGATATAGCATTGCATTGAGCAGGCCTCATATGCCACATGCTGTGGTCATTAAATATCACTGGATGATTCGAATATTTAACAAGATAGCAAGGATTAGATAGTTAGAGCAGCAGTATGGGTTCAATTCCCTGACATTTGTTGGTCCTTGCCTTGGTCCCATATTCTCTAAAGAACAACTTTCAAATTTCAATTTGACAGGGAGGTCATGTTATGTTCGCATGGTTTAACAGTTTATTAGCAAGATCCTTTAGAACTTGTTAGTTATTGCTGAATATGAAGATACTATTCCACCTGTTACTAAATTGCCTGCATTACATTTTAACTTATGTTGGATCAGGCATCTGAAATTTTAGGTCCACTTTCTTGTAGCTATACCCTCATTACTCCACGTAGTATTTAGCCTTGTAAGTAGTGATTTAAACAACATACTGGAACCACTTGCTGTCAACTACATGTGAGTGGCGAAACTGTGAACAGAATGAAAACGATGATGTATGCACATGGATACAGAAGCTCAAACCATCGCACTGTTGCAGAATGCTCTGTTCCAATTCCCTACATTCCAGACTACAGTCAGTCAGTTTTTAACTATCTTTTCAACAATTGTCTTCTTGTATGGTGAGAATTTTGAAGCAGGACACTTTCGCCATCCATGTTACTGACAGCAAGTTAGTGTGTTTGATCACTGTTGATTATATACAGTATTTAACCAGAATTGTATTATAGGGTTCAATAGAGGCAATGTTAGTTTAGAAAACTTGTAGTCATTGTTGACTTACATTTAGCTCATGATATTATACAATTATTGTGCTATTTTATACCACTCAGACTGTTACAACTATTGCATTGTAATCTACCCCAATATTGGGTGATTGCTGAAAACAACAGTTCCAAAGCAAATTACCAGTTTACATTATTGAAAACATACTCCATTACTGTCACCCTCTCTAATGACAGATTTAATTGGAAATTAACATTTAGTTTTGTAGGCTGCATTTGTTGCAGAAAATACTGTTCCTGTTTGAATTGTAATGAACCCCAGCAATAGCTTCCCAATAATTTGAATTTACTTTGATGCAGAATTTTAGCTGGAGTTCTTACACTTCAGATTCAAGAATATCCATTTTTTTGTGGAAAATTATTGATGTACGCTTGCATTACTTGTGAATGTGCCAAAGTTATTTAACTCCATTTGTAAAAATACCCCGAGGAAAGATTTCATATAAGTGCTATATAATATATTTTCATCATATGCATGTACCTTTGTAATTTATACTTATATATAATATATGCACATGCATTTCACACTATCCTCATAATTTGCTTACCTGTTATGTTGTTATTTTTCTATAAGCAACAAGAATCTGATGTGGTAGTATAATTATTTACCAGGGTAATTTTTATACTCAGTCCTCTGAGCAATGTTTCAGAAGATGATACACCATTGTACAAGGAATATTATATATTATATATTTTAAATAAACCCTGGAAGCCAAATATCTGATCAAAGTTGTACTGTTGTGCTATCTTTTGATTGTTTCCAATTAATGGTAACGGGACTAAGTGGAATACGATTCAAAGAGTAATTTTGAAATTGACCAGTCAAAAAAAACATTGTGAGTATGATTATTCCCTGAATCGTATGACAAACTCTAAATACTTCAGTCATACAGCGGAACCCCGTTAATCCAGTCACCAACAGGCCACAAGAAAGAATATGGCCGCATTAAAGGGGGTAACCCTGCGATGGACTAGCGTCCATACACGGGAGGGGGGGGGGGGGGGGAGTAGAAATACTCCCAGTCGCTTCATGTTATCAGACTGGTTATAGAAACCGGGATAAGCTCCGGCCTGATGGGCCACTTGGCTCATATGCAGACTTTACCATCCCATGCAAACAATGTACTGTTCATGTAAGCCACTTTGCCCATGATGTTCGACCTTAGAAAGTTTTTTTACTCGTGAGATTTGTGTGTTAAACGTTTTATGTTGCTTGACCAACAAACTAAGAGGAGACCAACAACCTAAGAGGAGAGTACACACCCTGAGTACAGTGGCACTACAGTGGAACGCCGTTAATCCGGTCAGTAGCGGGCCACAAAAATATGGCCGTATTAACGGAGTGGCCGTATTAAAGGGGTTCTTTGAATATGAAAATGACTGACTGAGCTTTTATTTGGGCCAGAATAAAGTGGCCGTAATGACGAGGTGGCCATATTAACGGGGTGGCCGTAAGGCGGGGTTCCACTCTGCCAATAACTTACTACTGAGCAAAAGTTTAGCCACAATTTTTCAACGTCATCATCTGTAATCCCCACCAATCTTCTCCATCCCTAACAGTCCTTGTTCCTTTAGGGTTTATTGTTATCTCTGGTGTTTTTCCATCTTAGTTAACTACTATTTTCAGTTTTCCTTCAATTTAAAGGCAATTCTGAACGCGGATAAAATAACTCGGAATACCGTGATTGAGCTCCTTAAGCTTCGTTGTATTTTACTAAACCGACCAATTCCAAGGGAATGAGTGCTTGGAGCGCTTTCATTCAATATGGTAATAAAATGTTAGAGGTAGACTGAGTAAAAGAAAGCTGAATTACCTGGATAACGGCAGTAAAATTTTCTTTGGTAGTGGACTTCATGAGTGGCGGGAAAATCCTGTCCCTGCATCGCCGCAGCGTATGTCGCCCCGCCGAACGACAGACAAAACGCGCGGGAAAAAAGTTTAACCAAACCCGCCATCGCTCCGATATGATTTCTTTCTTGTCTCTGCTACTGATAAAAAGCGTCATGGCAATCAAGGTCAATCACACTTTAGTTACATTGAAAAGAGAAAACCTCTGGCCGGTGCCAAGGTTTACCGGATAAATCATTGTCCAAGGCTATCCAATGGATAGCATACTTTGACTATTTTGGCTTGGTCCAATGCGCGGAACAAATCATGCTGTAGGATTCCGAAGTTCCTACTCAACCCATGATCGCAGTAGTACTGCGTGTACCGAAAAGACGGAATGTAAAATGCTTATTACCCATGTTACGACCACAGGAATCTGCCATGAGGGTCTAACATAGTTTTTTTTTTTTTTTTTTTCAATCCCGCATCCCGCTACTGTTTTTGACTACCGCTATCCAGCCCCAAGCAGAATATTATCCCGATCTCACCTGACTGAAGTTGCAGCTCTCCGTGAGACGTCCGTAACGTGTGACTTTCTGTTTTCCTGCCATCAGCTTTGAAACTATCCGGCATCCCGCTTGCCAAAATGAGCACTGAAATCCCGTTCCCGCCGAAGTATTTTCATCCCGCATCGCGCCATCAAAATTTCTGTCATCCCGCATCCCGCCTCCATTTTCACTTTTATCCCGCATCCCACCAAACTTATGTTGGATCCTTTATAATCACAGAGATCAGGGAGGGTCGGCGAAGTAAATTACAAACCTTCTTGTGAAACACCAAGTCGTCAAATGAAGCTGTCAACAACACTTCGGAAGTCTTAATATCCTGGAACTGTAAAGAGAGCTTCCCTAGGGGAGGGTATTTTATGAAAATTATGAGGTGCAGAATATGTGTGACAGTTTCCTCAAAAAGCTGAGGGTGTTCTGGGGGAGTGGAGTGAGAGGGGGTTGAAATTAAGCTATTGGCAAGAAAATAAGAAAGACTATTACACGGCATCTCTCGTTTTTCTTGTTTTCTCAGTGTACAATTCGCGCATGTCCTACATGTCGTTTTAAAAAGAAAACAAGCCAAAGATAGTACAACAGTTTTAATATTTATTATCTAAAGACGGCTTTACAAGAGAAAGTTATTTACGTTTAATATGATGCTACGAAAATATATCACAATAAATGCTATCACAGTTTATTAAAAATTGAAAGCCGATTCAAATAAGTTGTGTGATCAGCGCTTTTACTAGTCAGTAAATGTTGACAGGGCCCATGGACCGGAAAATTTATAAGAACAAGCAAGTCTGTTTAGCGTTTTGTGAAAAAGAAATATTTGTTCATTTACAACTATATCTTAAACTATATTTCAAATTATTTTTCGGAAGTCATAGAACTTCTTACATTTTGCGTTCTTTTATTTACATGTCTATTTACATTGTTCACTACAGGCCGTACTATTTCAAGACGCTGAAGATTTGCGAACTAAATTTTAGCTCAATTGATTAGAATTATATTTTAGACTACGTTATGGAGCTCTCGGAGTTTCTCAATATGGGTCTTGCCTCTGTTCACAGATGGGGCTTTTTATTTAGCATATACTGTTTTTCTCTTTTCTTTCGCAAGTGAGATGCTTACATTCCATGGCCATTACCTATGTTCAGGCCAATGCTGGAGGTAGCTTCAGATCAGACATAGACGGTACTCAATACCGCTTTATCACTGAGTCATCTTCAACTTGAGAGGTTTGCTGAGATAATATTTGCTTCAATTAGCCAAGGATAGTTTTCTCAAGAACAGGACAACTTTGTTTAATTAATTCTCCCGTTTTGCTCGGAGGTCCTCTAGTTTCCGGTCAGCCATCCAAACCACAATTCTACTCGGTGTACGGAGGGGGTGGGTCATGCCTGGAGTTTGAATTGTAATTGATGACATAGTCTCTTCGCGGTATGCTCATGTCCACCACGTAATGAGAGCAAGGCACTTCTCGAGCAAAGTTCGTCGGTGATTGACTGGTTTGTGCGTCGATGGTGGAACGTTGTACTTCTGCAGCTCCGAGTTCAACGTCTTCTTCTTCGATGACGCTGAGGTCTGTTTGCGACGTTTGAGACTGGCGCGAATTCACAGTGCATTTGCCATCGCCGTCCGATCTGGAGTGGAGCGTAGCCTGTAATGAGAAAATATTGACGATCGATATTAGAGTACATTGTAGGTGGGGACTTTTAAAGTATACATGCATAATCAAGGTAACACAGCTCATTTTTTACACCACAGTTGTTGTTGCACCCTGTTCTCTGTTGTATTGTGATAATCATGATCAGCATAGAGAAGCACTTGAAATCTCTCCGAGCCTGGAACGAATTGAGCGAGAAAAGGGGAACTATGTTAATTCTGGTAAAATTGTTTTCGTGTTCTAAAGTAAGGCCTACCTTAGAATTTCTTTTTCGACACAACAGCAGTGTCTCCATGACAGCAGCCACAATGCAGGCGACCAGTCCTCCACTGTACACACCGCTCATGCCGTACACAAGGTCTCGGAGCTTCTTCTGGATTCCGTTGCAATTGGCGGTGTCTCTGAAGATGATTGACACTTGTCGCAGCTCAGTCTGATGAAAGCACTTGCATGAGTTCTCAACAGGAAAATATTGACAGCTGTCCATCTTGGCAAGGAGCGGCGCTATTTCAGTTCCAGTATACAGCGCTCCAGCGAAACAAAGCAACCCCGCGGCAACAGTGAAAATGATCGCAGAAACGATCTGTTGATTTAAATGAAAAGGGTTAGGAGATGCTAAGCAGGTCCAAATTCAATATACAAATCCTTTACTCAACGGAATTTTCCCCTGGTTATGAGTGACTCGCAATTCAATTGTGAGTCACTCATAACGGAATCCTTCTCTTAACGGCTTATTTTCATGGTTGTGGCGGCTCGGGATCCCAGGCTCGGGATCTGATTTTAGACCAAGATATCTAGCGAGTAATAGAAACAGCCCGGACATGCGACAGAAAGCTCTTAAATTATTTTGTATGGAGCGTTTCCACTCACGTGGTCAGCACCCATACAAGTTTATTGAAACAAAAGGAAGTGTTTACTTAAGAAAAGAGTTCAACTCCCACAGGCCGGGATTGGTTTGGTACACCAACATGGCCACCGTTTCCTTGTTTTGGAATACCAATATGGCTGCCGTATTTGATTGAGTGACGTCATTTGAAAACGCTCTATTCACCGTAAACGACAACGATTCTATTCATAGGAAATAGAGTAACCTTGCAAATTTTGCCTCTATCGCCCACGCTAGACACAACACTTGATAGTGATAGAGCCTCTTCACGCTTTCTATACAGACTATAAAACTCGCACAATGTTTTCATTTCAGAGTATGACTGTAAGATCCCAACCAAACAAGGTGAACAGACTTACCAGTACTTTTGACCGTGGCTTGCACAGGACCATCAGTTGTAAGCCAACTACACCCAGCTGTTAAAAGAAAAAAAATTTTAACACTTTAGTCGATTGCTTGGTTGGATTTTCGTTCCAAACTGATACTGTGGCCAAAGGTATACGTTGTAAATGGGTCAACTAAAAAGGTGTAATTATCTGCCATTTATCTATTTTAGAGTCACTGGATGGATCGCGCGCGCGCGAGCAATTTATTTTCTCTCACGGTCTCCTCTGAACAAAGCACTCGCGCGGACTTGCGCGCGAAATCCCGCCAGCTTCGGTTAATCTATTTTTATTCATCGTATCTTCGCCGATCAACTCAGACAAAAGAGCATTTTCTTCTTTGTCATCCAGGAAACAGTTGAACAATACTAATACAGACACTGCTGAAAGAAGAGTCTATTGAAACCCTAAGAGCTACAGCCTGAGTGAGATTTAGGTCTCTCAGTTGCGACTGCCAACTGTTCGTAACAACAAGGTGTTTGTATGATTTTTACCCTTTTTCTTTTCCTTAGTTTTTTCCTAGTTGAAAAAATTGGGGAAATTACAAAATGGACCGCATTATTTTGAATCTCCTGATATTTTACGCATATTACCAGACACAGCTGATATTTTCACTTAAAGGCCCTCGCTTTCATTTGACTTCAGCGTATGTTGTTTGAATGTTTTATTTCTCCGCTATCGCGTTTGCGAAATAAGTTCCTTCGTTTACCTATACTGACCTAACGAAAGAAAGTAGAATCTTGAAAGTAAGCGAAAAAAAAAAGAAGAAAAACAAATCTGGTGCCGTCTCGATTTCAGTGTTTCAGCCAGATTTAACTCGTCGATACAGAGAATTAATACCAAACAAAATCGAAAAACCACGCGAAGTTCTGTTTTTAAAGGAGTTTGCCCGAAAAATGACTTCAGCTAGCAGTTACCTAGTTTTTCGACGCGATCGAAAATTGCGTAGTAAACAAACACAGCAATTTGGCGCTAATTTCTTGTTTAAGTATTTTAATTCCCTTTCAATGAAATGGAAGCGCATACGAGCAAAGTTAAGCTACTTTTATCTTGTTTTCGCGGTCAAGCATCTTTTTTAAATTTACCTTTGCCGAGGACGAATGGTCTTTTTAACTAAGAGCCACAGCATTCATTGCTAAGTGAATTTGACAGTAAACTGCTTAGTGATTTGAAAACCTCTATCAGGTTTCAACAGTTTTTTGTTATGTTCGCCGTGAATGCCGCTTGTTGAAACATGTGTTTTTCCTAGTTTCGCCTTGAAACACATGTTTTTTAATAGCAGGTGTCTTTATCACCCTAGGCCGCAAGTGTTGATTTAATTTTCAAAGTTACAAAAAGAAGCGAAACAATGAAAATGTGCCTTCCTCCCTGGCTGAGTTTGTAAGCGATCATTTAATATAAAACGACAGGTTGTATCTTAGTGTCAATATAATCTAGGCTATTGTTACATGATCTTGTAGCTCTTTCCATAAATCTTGGCCGGTGGATTAATCTCCGACGTAGGAAGTCGGACGAAATGTAATCGCCACAGGCGTAGATCTAGGATAAATGGAGACCGATTTTCGAAACAATAAGCGCCGAAGGTACAAGTTTCTAGGGGAGCCCGAGGCCATGCTCCCCCAGGAAATTGTTTTGGATTTTAACTCCCTTAAGTCCCCTTTCCGGGGTATCTGAGTTATTCTGAAAAATCTCACCAAGTTCGGTGTGGATCGGCCTTTTTTGAAAATTTCAAGTAAATTGTCTTATTTTTGATACCAACAAAGATTAAGCCAACTGTTAATTTAATAAATCGTGAACAAAAAGTCAAAGTCGTGTGATTCTTTTCCTCTATTATAGCGGAAATGAAAAAATCAGTAATAATACTGTACGAAAGGGTCGAATAAACGCTTAGCTAAAACAAACTTTTCTAGTTGAACAATTTTTTTTTAGAGTTAGTCTGAAATTTTTTGTTTTGTAGCTTGCCATGTGTGGCCTTTAAATCGCTCACTTCTAATCTTGCGCAGGGAAAAGCCGTCCATCTCTGTTAGAATTTTGCTCCTCAGAAGTCGCCAAGAATGATGTAGCTGGCCAATTTATTGCAGGGTGGTTGTAACTGGGGAAGAATTATAGCTGAAGTCATACGCGCGAAAACGGAACTTAAAATAACCGCTATAACTAGATTAACCCACCGGAAAAATCGCCAATGGCTCCTAAAGGATTAAAAAGATAAAAACTTCTTTTTAGAACCTATTAATAAGACTCTTTCACATGCAAATATAACTTGCTGAGGCACGAGGCTTTAATTAGTTGCTATGCAAATGAACACGTGCGGATCTTAACTTCGTAAACAATAACATGATTTGATCCCTCGATCTTCAATATTGCTTTCTGCAGGACTATATTTCCGGGAATCGAGCCAAATTTCATAATCAGTTGTGACATTTTTTATCCTTCATTGCTCATAGGACAATAACTTTGCAATAACTATTTTCTTTTTGCCCCCAAGCGCAAAAAATTAGTCTCTTAAATCAGCCTTGGCGATAACTGATATTGTAAAAAAGGACGAATCAGCTTCTAGCGGGTTCGGTTTTGATCCCGCAAGCCGAAACTGTTCGGCATTTTGAAGAGTTGAAATTAAATTTATGCTAATGGTGCTTTTAGCGCGAGATATTGTACAAGGAAAAAACAAAGCATTTAAGTGTATCATTCAAAAACACGCGTTTTTGGCATCAGAACAATTGCACTATAGTCTCGGCACGTGTCCATGAATAAATCCCAAAACGCTCTTTCACCTTAACAGATCAATAACCAATGAATTTCAAAAGGAGCCTTTGGCCGAAGAGCTAAACAGATAAACACGGCAGTACCTTGCCTAAGTTTTTTTCTTGCTCCCGGCATGAAACCCATTCTACAAGATTTCACCGTTCAAATAACACAAGAACACGCACGCGCCAAAGTCACTCAAATTCTTTTGTTTGTTTCGAAAGTTTTAAATTGATTTAAACCAAAATAGAAAATCCCTTCTCCCGCCATTTACGGCGCAGTGATTTTGCCGTCGCAAAGTGAACTAATCCAAAAAAACTAAACTTCGAGATCTCCCGGAATGTGGGACCTAGTAATCTGGTGTGTGGAACTTGTCAAAATTTAAGTCCGTTGAATATGTATAAGCGTCGGGCACTTGTCCCTGTTGACACAAGTAACTAATATACTTTAGTTAAACTTCTGAGTAATCCTTTCAAAAAACGCATTTTGTGAATAAAAGTTTTATGCTGCCGGAAGCCGCTTTGACAAGGAAAAAAGATAAACTCTTTAACTGTTGTGTGAAAGAACTCCTGGTTTCAATACAATTAAGTTTCGATTGAAAGGCGGGGAAGCAAAACACGCTCTGCTAATTTGAATTCTCGCTGCGTAATGCAAGCTCGGCTAATAACTGTCAAAATAAATCCTGTTATGCTTTTGCGGCGTGTTTTCCATTCCGGGTATAATTTATTGCTGTAGTTTATATAATTTCACTAAATGAATATTCAGGTAACATCAGGTGTTAATTCGTGACTTGGGAACCTAATCAGCGCACGCTTACAACAAAGGTTGTAACGAACCTGGAGGCAGTTAATTTTCAAATTACCTTGAATCATTGCCTGCTGAATGTAATTCTAAATAAAGCTGTATTCATGGTTATGCTATCAGTTGTTGATGTAAAATATTTGCCGACGCCCGATGTATTTTTCCGACTCGCGTTAACTAAGTGTAAACTTGATGTTTAGAAGAGAGACACAAAAGAACTTACCACAGCTCCTGTTATGTAGGACGGTATGAGCCCTTCTGTGTGGTAGGCGGACGAGGTTACTCGATGGATGCTAAAGTAGCCAATTCCGAGGAGGCAACCTATGGAAAATATCGTGAACCCAAGTAGCGGCAGAGCTACAAGCCGCTTTCCGCAACATTGACAACTGTTGCTCTTCTTAGAACTTCGGTGAATCACAACCTCTTTGGTACGGAGCAGTTTCTGATCGACCGAGTGGGACGGCGTAGATCGTGGACTCTTCGCTGAAGGCATGTTCTTGTTGTTCACGACTCACTGGCCACGCGTCTATCAATGCGAACAGATCTGCTTTCCCCTACTTCCTTCGTAGTAAAATCTTGCTGAGTAATTGAAAAAAGGCGGGAAAGCGAATTTTCAAGCTTTTGCTCTCCAAATAATGCCGCTCTTGCCTTGAAACGTTCCTCCGAGGTGATTTGAACGGTTTCTAAGCGGCGTAGCTCAATTAGTTGCGAAAAAGTGGCTTTCTGGCGGTTCTCAGCGCACGAACTTGCGTTTTACTGCTAAAGAGCTTGGGGCTGTTTTGCCAATCCAACAGAGTACAGCCAGTGTTGTTTCCAACGTCTTCTTTGTGACGTTTACTATTGTGCGTACGCTTCAATGGACCTTGACACAGTTGAATGGGCCGCACGAGGCGCCAATCTTGTTCATTAGCATAACACTGGCTTGCCAACTTAATTACGATCACCGAATGCCCATTCAGCTCGAGTTTAAACAGTTTTAGGGGCGCAGGTGGCGCTGATCAGGGGACGAATTTGGACAAAGAATCAGGTGTTTCTCTTAAGCTAAGATCACGAGTCATACAGGTACATTTATAAAAGACACAGCCCCTCGCAAAATAGCGGCTCAGATAAGCTAACGAATATTGTTTTAAAGCGTACAGTATTGTTGAAAACAGGGCAAACTACACATTCGAAAACGCCGATCAATATACGTAACACCACTTTGAAATTTCGATATGAAGAGAAAGTACTTCGTTGTGTGTAAAGCATTTCATAAGTGATACTACGAACTTTTTAAAATTAATTTTACTTGTTTTTTTGAGGGGACCTTTTAAACGAATTATAGGTTTTGTTTTAGCACTTTTACAAAGGCAATTTACGCTCCGTGCCATGCTCATTTCAAGTAATTTAGTAAAGGAGGCTCCGTTAATACTGATGGACATTTAATTAAGCCAGATAAGCTGATATTGCTTTAAAAACTTGAAATGTCTAGGTAAATAAGTTTGTTGGACGCTAATAAAACAACGCGGACAGCTATCCTAATTAACCGCGTCATTTTCAAGAGAAATAGTTTATTTTTCGTGCCTGAATTTGTTTGTTTTAGTACTATTGTTCGTTCAAACCGACGCTGTGAAAAAAGAATGGCTCTCGATAGAAATTAAGCAAGTTCTACAGTTTACGGATATCTCAACTCTAAAATTACTGAAGTTGCATACAGCTTCATCAGACGGATCGACAACCAAAATTTAAGGTCACAATGCAATTCGCCTCTGCAAATCATTTGAAATTCAATTCTAAGAGATGCAGCTTTGTTTCGTTTAAATTAATATATTTCTTCAGAATAGTCAGCCTTTTTTACGAGGTGTTAATGCAATGAAAGTCCACGCGCACTTATTTTTTCCCTAATAGAAGCTTTAATTGCGTAATTTCCATATTTTCGCGGGCGTTAAGAAAACACTGTTCACCCGCGCCGGTCAAAAGGGCAAGAACTTAAACAAACTGTGAGTTATCTTGGTCATGTTAATAAACCGACGTTAAAACTCATTAAGTCTCTTGTGAAGTGATTTGTAAGTAATGCACTTAGTACTAGTTCTATACTCTATACGCATTTTTGGTTTCATTAAGGTTAGAGAATACCGGTTTCCTTGGTGTTGTCTTCCAATGAAACTGGCTCTTCCACAGGCCATTTTATTGTACTTCTTACATTGTAAAACGAAATACTGCAATACTTGTAGTTTGTAAAAATGCGTGTATTCGCAACATCAACCTTTGTTTGAGCAATGCGTTACTCATTTCATGCCATTATTTTGTTGCCAGGTTAATAAGTTTGTAGTATTTAACACGGCGACCAAGCGTCGCTTCTTTTCCTATTGTTAACAAATTCCTCGTCTTACAGCGAGAACGACGACGCCGAAAATGTGTGCCGGGTCGTTTAAAAATAGCTAATTACCTTTCTTCGTTCTGTTTTCCGAAATTTTGCCAACAAGATTGAAGTCGCGGGTTATTGTGCTCAAACAAAATGAACAAAAATTGATACGCACAATTGGAACATACACTAGAACAGGCTGTCACAGGCGAAAAATTGAGCAAAAGTTTCACAAGTAACAACATGCATGCTCAAACTTAAAGTTGGACACGATAAAAAAACAAACCTAAAAGAGGTTTTCTAACTTCAATTGTGAATGAAACACACTTTGCGTTTGGGTTATTAACACCTTTTGTACATTATTGAGGAATTAAGCAAAACATTCAGAAGCGAAAAGCTCTTTTGTTTATAAAGATCTATTATTATTGATATTGGGGTTGGTGTAACACTGGTCATAACGGTCATTTGGGATTATTCTAGTTAAAAGCGCGGAATTTTAAACCAGCCAATTAACATCGAGTAAAGGAAACTCGATTCCTTGGCTTTCTAACTGGAATTGGTCTTCGTACTTCCTTTCAAGGAGCCTGGAAGAAAGGAGATCCTTTAATCTGCCCCGCTAATGATCGAGTCAAGGCTGAAGTGTCTACAAAATAGCCACAAGAAGCGCATTTTTAAGGCATTCAAATTAATAGGTTTAATTAAGCACTTCGTTTGGAAATTTTAATAAGTAAGGTTAAAAGCATAAACTTCTACCAGTTTTTAATTTTACGCAATTAACTCCACATGAAGGTGGACGCCTTTGGGACAAGCTCTAGTTGTTCGTGTTTGAAACTAGCTCCCTAGTAAGGTCTCAGCCCCAGAGAGGTGTCTGTCTTAGAGAGTTATCCAACAGGAGAGGTATCAACCCATGAGAGGCCATGCACTCGGTCAACCTTAGAGAGTTTTTGTCTTACAGAGGTGTCCAGAGGCATCAACCCTTGAGAGGCCATGCAGTGTCCGCCTATGAGAGTGTCTGTCTTAGAGAGGTGTTTGTCTTCGAGCGGTGTCCGCCCGAGAGAGGTGTCACCCCTAGAATGACCATAAGTGTGTGTCATAAGTTTTCGAAGGCTTAGAAAATAAGTGCTTTACCGATCAGTATTCCTTTTTTTGAGTGACTGAAGTAGGAGCGGAAATCCGCTTGAGTATTTGAGTAAACACAAGCTGGTGGCAATTTTCTATTCAATCTTTCAAAAACAAAAACAGAAAAAAAAAAAAACAAATGGATAGTTGGACTGGTTGTAACGTCAAACAATCAAGCAGAGATGCATTCAGTCTTAATATTATGATACTGAAAGTGATTTTTATTAAATAATATAACCTAATCCGCAGTCACAATAATTATGATTAATGATACAGTGTGAAGAACCAGAAGAAAAATCTTAAAAGTCATCAAGTTCTTGTGTACAACGTGCGTCCTCTCAAACATAATAAAGAACAGCCGCTCCATATATAAATTTTTTGGCGGGTACCAGCTTCTTCAGTGTACCGCGCAAATAAAATACAGTTAAGCTAGAACATCTGATCAATGAGCGTGATCAACAGGTATTCTAGAGCGCCATCCATTTCAAACTGCACGTGTTTAACTCCATGTTGACCAGCAGGTACCACTGGTGGCTTGAAATGAGCAATGCAGTTCAAAGGCACTGGGGGTTACGACCGCGCCAAACATCTTGCCAAGCATATAGAAGCGTGTGAGAAAGTTTTCGCGATAGATGTGTATGATTGTAAACAGCGACCGCTAAAATACGATCCATTCACTTATCCCTGCTTCTTGTCGCATATTCCATTATGCTCAAGCCGTGGTTAAACCTGCAGATAGCTAGTTGAACAAGGGAAAAAGACTATGATCTTGGGCCCGATTCTCGAAGGTCCCGAAAAGCCTTAGCAAAATCTCAAACCTTTTGACTACAGAGCCGTTTTATTCACATATTCTTAATACGAACAGAGGTTCTCTTCATACAAGAAGTTTCAGGCGTATATACCTCTCTGTCTTTAAATGCCGATTAACTAAAACTGGCTTTTCGGGCCCGAAAAAGCGAAAAGATTCTGAAATGCTGAAATGTAGAATTTAGTTAAAGTTACATCTAAGTGTTTCTACAACCATTGTTCTATTTGCTCGGAAAACGAGACTGCGATCAGCTGGACTTACTTGACACAGTGTAGAGTCATCTTTGCAACCTCGATAATTTTTCACTGCAAAGTTTTGCACCGGCTTGTTTTGCTGCACCCCCTAGCGATCGCACAAACAAAGTCCTGACGGAAAAATCTACTGTAGTAAGGGTATTTCAAAGACACACGAAGGCTTTTTTTATTACAAGTTCATTCAACTGTGGCTTGCGAATTGGTGCAAATACAGCGAGCGGAAAACAGGACGTAAACAATTCGTAACATCAATAAACAACAGATAGCTTGGAAGTAGTTGTAATCGTTCATCAGTTAACCTTTCAGCGCGCAAACAAGCACATGTTCTTGATAAATAAAACCACCAGTTGACCTTTCTTGTACGTTTAAGGATTCTTTTGATGTTTTCACCCGTTTTTGTGCATTCCCGGAGAACGTTACAGATCGCCTCCCGAGAGGTTGATTTGCTACCCGTGTGTTGGACTGCTGGATGTGCGCTTGAAAATAGTGTTACCTGTCGCACTTGCAAGATTTCTCGCTTTCCCACGCTTTCTTACAGTGGAATATACAGGAAAACAGTTAATTTGATCAATGACTGTTATGCCAAAGTCTTAGAAAAGTAATGTTACCTGTGGAATAAGTTGTTTATTACTTTTCAGTTGAACTGGCCGCTTGTTTTTAGCTAAACTTATGAGAAAAGGGCGCTACAAAATTTTATGCTTTAATGTTGCCTTGCCAGGCTTTAGTCAGAAGTAAAGTTAAAGCGTACATATATATTAATGACTCCAGAAATTCAGAAAGTATTAAGAAATTTGAAAACGCAACGCTCACCGATCGTTTTGGATTTGTGTTTGAGGAAAACTTGGTCAGGGAAATCACATAATTATCGTCGCGCCATCGTTCTCGAAAAGCACCGTTTTCAAAATGTTCTCCGTCCAAACGAATTCGAAAACCCAGCGTTTTCAAATTCTTCTGGTTTGAAGAGCGTTTTCGCAAAAGTGTGGACGGTAGACCTCAGAAACCGTAGAAATAAAGCTGCGTTTTCAAATTTCTCCGGCGTAGTGTGGAGGCTGCTTCAGAAAGTATTACAGTATGTGAAACTAATCGTGACAGTATTAATTTTCAAGCACTTAAGGGGCGTTTTCCCTCCCAGAAGTTCAGTTTTAGAGAAATCAAGCGTTGGCACAGCCGGAACAAACCTAAAACAGTAGATTTGTCAAGGTTGAAGACCCAACGAAGCGATCAATCATTGTCTTGCAGCAGACTGTTTCATGGAGTGAAGTTTGAGAAATTTGTAAACACGATCGTAAATGTTTGGAACCATGCCTAGTTTTGACTGGTGCACATTATCTAACTGACTTCTATGAGTTTTAAAACAGACGCGCCGAAGCTTTTGTTAAATGATTAGTTTTTATGGAACATTATTGGAACTGTTGATGCTATAGGTGAAGGTGATCTTTTTACTTATCAGCAAACTGAGAAACTTCCTGTAAAGGTCTGAAAAGTGTGGGAACCCTTCTGAATTTTTTTCAGTCTTTCGGGTATCACTATTTAACCAAAAGATGCAGGCTCGGGTCCCCAAGTTTCCTCTCCTGGGTCCCTCCCTTACTTTCTAACCGTGTTTACTGCTTTCACCTGCCCGCGTGGAACCGTGCGTTGACCGCGTGTGGAACAATGGGAGGTACCGACAGGACCCTATGGCGGGAACTCACCGGGTTATACAACTCGTGAGATTCCAAGATATGTGAACAACTTTTTGGCCATATAAAAAAAATTCTTAGTTTTACCAAATGGTGAGACTGCTGCGTTGCCGAGGAATACTATACAATTCCTTCGACAGCCCTTTCTCCACTGACTGACCAGCTAGCAGCGGAAGTTATCGCCATTTTCTTCGAAGCTAGCTTTGCCAATGTTATTATATTCATCAACGTGGAGCATGCGCGTGCAGGCGCTCCTGGACCCCCCTCATTCTCGTCCCCAAAGGCCGCGCTCCTTTTAGTCAGCACCAAGAAACGACCAACACAGGAAGTCCGCGATTCACGGACTTACCGCATTACTCTGAGCATGCTCAGAGTCAAGTCTGACAATCTGATTGACTGAGAATACGAAACGACTACTCCACGCATGCTCAGAAAATTTGACATTCCCAAAGGTCGCGATTCTTGGTGCTGACCAAAAGGAGTGCGGCCTCTGGGAACGAGAATGGACCCTCCTTCATTGGCGTGCACTTGTAGAGGGCAAGCCGAGTTGGTCAAAGTGCGCAGGACTCACTTATATCTGCATTACAGTGACCAACTCAAAAGCTCATTGGCAACTTTGGTCACTGTACACAAAATTAACCAAATATTGTTTCTTCTAGTTAATTTCTATTTGTATTTCTTTCTGTTTCATTGTACACCATCTTATGCTAAGTTGTTTTCTGTAAAGAGTGTGCAATAATAAAAACTGAAAACTGAAACTGATGAAAATTTCTGATCGCGCACCAAACAGTAAAATGGTTAATCGGGCAGTTTTCAAAGTTGTTCGTCGCTTCTGGTCTCTCTGGAACTGCCTGCGTTTTCGAGGTTGCAGACATCGTTCTACTGAGTCATCCTTCCACCCTTCTCCATACCTGAGAAACACCCCTGTTACAGTCAGACCCGGTACAGTGTAAAGCAAGGTGAGTGATATGTGTCCCAGTAACCTCTTCAAAGCGTTCAGTTAGTTGGGGCGCAGCTCGAGAAACGGGGAGCGAAAAAATAGGGGAGAAGCACTAAGTTTGCCCACAGGCGTCTTTTCGCCGTTCTGTTGCCGCGTTTCTCCCCTATTTTTTAGTTGGCCGTTTTTCGCATTGGTCGTCAACTAACTGAACGCCTGGAAGAGGCTAGTGCCCCATCACCACATACACACCTCACAGTAATATGGTAAGTTTTAGGTGAGAATAATTTGTTTTGAATTCTAAAAAGGAACTACCCGTTTTAGTCTGTCCAAAGGCGTTTATTTTTTGCTACGAGTTATTTTTCTTAGAGAGCACGAGCGAGGGTGTGAGAACGATTGCGGAGAACGGGAGGCCACTGAGCGGACGCCAAAACATATGTCTGTTTTTCGTTTTTTTTTCCCAGGGCCACCCGGCTCAGCCGGCTGAGGACCCGCCTGAGCACCCCGCTGAGCACTCGGCCCTCCTTTGAGTTAATCAATTCAACTTTTTTCCCGCAATTTTGTGTTAAACATTTCCTCTTTGATTGTAGGTGAATCGAGGCCATGTACATATTAACCGCTGGAACTACATTTTTTGGCTAAAATATTTTTTTGGTAGTTTACATTGGTTCTGAGCACGTGAACGGTAAATGCAACGCATGCGATGTGATTCACCACGTGACTTATTTTGACCAATTATTCGAGGGAAGAAAATTCTACAGGATATCGAATTTTTCTGAAGTTCTGTACTTTCCCAGCCATTACAATCCAATCCTTCATGCTACCGTGGTTCCGTAGGACAGTATTGCGAAGCATCAGTGCTAAGAAAAGTGAGAAGACTACATTGCAACAGATAAATGTCCTAAATTCTGCAACTGCGAATGCAGAAGAGTTTTGAGGCCGCCATAGCTAAAATTCAGCTATCGTATTGGCCAATCAGCAAGCTCATGTAGAAAAGACAGAGGGAAACTTGAACTAGTCTAGTTGCTGCGCGAGGCCTGTCGCAAAATTGTACTTTATGGCGGAGCAATCGCTATGGTGTTGCGAAATCTTCCACAATTTGAACATCACCAAGGTTAGTTTTTCTCTGAATTGCATCTGATAGCCTTAACGGCTTTCACTATTTTATACTGGAACGACTAAATGCTGTTACACGCTGGGAATTGTGCAAGAATAAGAGAGTTTTGCTGTACGTAAATAGGGTAATCGTGCCACTTAGACGATGTTTCGACGATGCTTTTTCGATTTTTTTTTTGTTACTCAAACTAATAATAAGCTTCATCGCTCGATTGATCAATTGATCCATAGAGCTTGAGGTGGTTTTCTGTTAAAATGAAAAACACGAAAAATAGTTGATACAAAATATTTGTGTGACATAGTCAAAGTGGTTCATTCACAGGATCGAAGATCAGAGAAACTTAATGATAAGAATTCAAGGGCTGAAAATAAACAATTCGAAAACAATGGTGACATACTTAACAAATAAAGAAGCCTCGACTGTGCTCTGTTCTGTTGTAAAGCACGCAGGAAGCGGTAGAGCACGAAAGAAGTGTAGGGGAAAACACGAGACGTAGTCGAGTGTTTTTCCCTACTTCTTGAGTGCTCTACCGCTTCCTAAGTGCTTTACAACAGAACAGAGCACAGTCGAGGCTTCTTTATTTGTTTTATGATAAAGAATCAGATAATTTCTCCACGCATTCGGCTGAATTTTCAAACCAAACTTTATTTTCCAAACGAGCAAAAGTGGCGTCAGCCGTGTACTGTTCTCTGATAAAGCACGCTAAAATAAGCCAATCACAATCCTTGTTAGAATTGTTCAAATAATTTGATTGGCTAACGAAGCGACAGCTGTCAATCACAAACTGGACTTCAGCTAAGCTTTCAGTTTCGAGAAGTTTGAGCGGCTTTCGAGAGAAGAATGATGCCTTCAAAGTTCGCTTTTAAGTTAATTTTTAAATACGGATCTCAAGGCAGGTAAAGGTTTATAGTCCAGAGGAATCCGGCCGTATTGTGGCCCATGAAAATGAGCACTTTTCCAGTGGAAATTACGAAACGCGGAGCTCAAAGCTTGTGGATGAAAATGCGAAATGCCGGGTTGAATTTGAAAGGAGCTACAGTTATTTACGGCTTGTAGCCGCATGCAGCAAGATTGCCCGAACTAGCGTAAAAGTTAGAAAGACTTAACGACTCCCACTGGTTCTACTTCGAGCACAGAAGAGAATATCAGAGCAAGTTTTGCACTGACCACTCGTCGGTTTGCTTCGCTGAGATGACCGGAGAACGAGCGTTACTACACTGCATGTAAGTGTTGTTTGAGCAAATGAGCATTTTTAATTGTAAATTTACAAAAATAAAGCTTCTCATCATAAACAGAGACAGTTCAATTGTTTTCTGTCGTTGTTTTACTTCTTAGTATAATTTCTGCCTTCGTAACAAAATTAATGTTTTTATCGAAGCACTGTTTAGGTTGAGAATTTGTGTATTTCGCTACAGCTGTACATGTTTTGTCGGCGGGAATCTAGCAAAACTTGTTATTTTAGTACAGTTTTAACACTACTGTTGCTAACAATGGTCTCTGTGAGCCATATTTACTGCAGAAAAATAGCTCGCTTCCAGTGCGTTTGTCTGAGTCACAGGGGATGTTTAATTTGGGTCAAATTTGTCAAAATTCCGAAGCAAAAATTTGGAAGCCAACTTACCGTCATCAACCCGTGCTCTGTTCTCTGATAAAGCACGCTGTTTCAGCCAATCAGAGCGCGCGTTATATGGAAACTTTATTATAAATGGAAATAAACAGTCACCTGTGCCCACAAACATGAGTCTGGTGGTCAGAATTTTCGAGTTCCCTTCCTTACAGCAAGCAACACTTGGTGAGAAGCCCGGGTGTTTAAGGCAAGCAATTTTTTTTTCAAAGGTTGTCAAGGAACCAACAAGGTACAAAATTAGGAATAATTTACTTTTATATTTAAAAGAGCCCTTGAGCTCAATTTTGTGATATGTACCTAAATAAAGCTGCTTGCTTACTTACTTACTTAGTTAATAAGATTTATGAGTTCTGTTAAACAATTATAGTTCACCAGTAAATTTTCTCCAATTCTTATTGGTTTAAATTGATCACGTGACACGATAGTGTTCATCTGCGGAGAGACACTATCAACCCATAGTGCCCGTCCGAGGAAAATACCCTGATGAATAGTACTCGTCCTTGAAAATGTTTCTGTAAACAAGCGGGCTTATAGAGAATAAACAATTAAATTTGTATTAAGAGGGTTTTTGTTTGTTTTCTTTTTCAAATTTTACATTTGGCTTTCATGGCTTTCATCTAAAAAAGTTGAAAATAATTCAATATGATTTTTGAACTGGCGTGCAGAAGAAAATTTAGTGATGAACAATAAAGACAATAGAGCGTTTATGTCTCGGAACTATCAGTCTGATAGTTTCCCCTTGGAAATTTGATGCTCTTTAAACTAGCATATTTGGCCTCGAAGCTTCGCTTCTTGGGCAGATATTTGTTTTAAGAACATCAAACTTCCGCGGGGCAACTATCACCCGATATTTCCTCAACAGAAACACTCTATTGTTTAATTAGATTACGAGCTCAAGATTTCTATTGCGTGATAGTTGACTCGGGCTGCGTCCTTGTCAACCATCAGGCATAGAAATCGAGAGCGAATAATCTAATAGTTTTAGTATAAATCTATTAGTCGTTCAAAACTTTATCTAAATCCTCTTCACAGAGACTTCGAAAATGCAAAGAAGCAGCTGTCATTTTGGTAAAAAGCGCACACTGCTATGCTACACGCTATCTATCGCAGAATAGAAAGTTAGTAGCGTAGCCAATCAGAGAATGCCATTTGAGATAGAACGCTTGTAGATTTATACTTCAAGGTGATAGTTGCTTTGGCCCAAGGCCAAATCAACCTAAACCTCATGGAATCATGAGCATATAATCATATTAGGTTAGTTCAATTCTGCTTTACAAAACTCATACGATTCTCTCATGTTCTCCAAACCGGTCAGTGTAAGACGCAGACTGTGGACTGCAAACTGCAGACTGCAGACCTTGGGTGAAATGCAGACCAAGGGTAAAATGTAGACTGCAGACTAGAGACTTTTTAAGTATATGTTGTGTTATTTCCATTACTGAGTACTGACTGTAAACAGGATTATTCTGGCTAATGTTACTAATCCCAGTGAAATTCTGCACTCTGGTTAGCCTGAATGTTACTCAAGTTAGTTTAAATAATCTCTGGTTAGCCTGTTTATGGTTAGCTCTCAATGATGGAAATGGTAACATGATTCAGTCTGCAGTCTGCTGTCTGTATTTTTCCACTGTTCTGCGGTCTGCATTTTACCCTCAATTTCCATTTTACCCCAGTTTCTTATCCTAGCTAGTTTAAGTGCTCATAAGGTCAAAATTTTTATTTTCTCATCTGATTCTATGTATCACCCAATGAACTTCTGCGAAAAAATTTTTTGATTTGGATAAAATGCATTTTTTACAGCTTTTTGAAAAGGTTCAAATTTGCCGCCATTTTGGTCCACCATTTGCACCAGTCTTCCCTCAGATTGGAATGAGTTGTGATGTCGATTCAGGAACATGTGACTACAGGCTAGACTCATTTCGCTGTTTTCTAGGCGTCTCTTTAACTCTTCCTCTAAGTGTTTTTCTTCTTCTTGTCCCTTGCAGTAATTTTCTAGCCATTCTTCTCTTCCGGCGGTTCGTCTGCATATGGCTTGAGCGAATTGTCTTCGTGTTTAGCTTTGTCCGCTCGTTTCGCTTTTTGCAGCTTCCACTTCTACATTTTCAAATTCATCTTGACTATATTCTGTGGTGTTATTGCTATTTTTATGGGATAACTCTTCATCCATGACAAACAATTTTGTGTTGTTGCTCCTATGTTGTATTTTTGTTGACTTAGGGTTCCTGAACCTACATCACAAGCTTCAGTCACGTGGCCGATTATGAGCATGTAGATCTTGTGATCAGTGGCACGGGTTGACCGCAAGAAAATAGGATTTTCAGGTTTTTAAAAATTCATAAAAAAATCGAAAAATTTTTTTGCAGAAGTTCATTGCATGAATTATAGGATCAGATGGGAAAATAAAAAATTTTCATGTTATAGGCACTTTAATTTGGCCTTCTCCTTCAGTAATAATAATTGTAATAATAATGCTAATAATAATAATAATAATAATAATAATAATAATAATAAAGGTTTATTAGCATTCCACTGAGCGTGGCCCTTCTATGCTAAGACCTATATACAGTAGTAATACAGTTGCTTGCCAAAACAATTCAGAAAAGTTTAACCCATTGGCTCCTGAATGAAATTGCATGCAACCCACCCCTAAATTCCCAGCGTTTTTTTAACATTTCAGAACGAGCACGAGCGTTAAAAATAAACCATATGCGCGGTTAACACACACACACAAGATCAGGTTCGAAGACATCGTTTATGTTAAGTTGAATAAATGAAGGGCCAAAATATTAAAAAATATCAACAAAAAGAACTCAACTTGATGTTTAAAACTGATGAGAAAACTAGAAATTATATGATTGCTTTGCCGTGCAACCAATTGCCCAACAGAAGAAAATCCAACAGGAATCCAGCGTGCAAAAATACTGTTCACTTTTAAAACCTAACATTCCCCAAAACAGGGCACCAAATGAAAGAAATATGAAAGGAAGTTCAATAACAATAAATTTTCACTCAAGCTGTAGTGGACAACCCTATTTAAAAGCAAAAAAATGTTCAAAATTTCACAGATGTGTTTTGCTGCATGATCGCATGTTCAAATTAATTCTTCACGCTAAAGCGAAAGCTCTGAGTTTCTCCCGCCCACTTTTGCAGTCATTTTATTGGCCGTGGCATTACCAATTGTTCCAAAAGTTGAATTCACTTTGAAGCAGCAATGTACATTACCATTTTTGTTTTTTAAAGTCCAGGAAGTCTGTGATCTGTCTTCAAAACTCATTTGAAAGTGCACCGATCTTCATGTTTTCACAGCGGTTGAAGGAAGGAAAAATTCTTCACCAGAAGGGTTTGACGACTCTGTACTCCTTGATCTTCCATTCTGAGGCCACCTAAACATTAATTTGTATTTTTCTTTTCTATTTTAAATTCCAAAGCAGCAATTTCTCCATGTTAGGAATGAAAACAAGGCCTTTGAAGTTTGTAGATTTGGCCCGCAGCGTGTCATGATAACCTGCACTTTATGAGTGCATGATTTTAAGAAGACAAACTGTCTTTCTAGGACCCCTAAAGTCCTCTAAAAATATGCTCAGTAAGTCAATTCTGATTGGTTTGTTTGTCCTCAAGAACAACAGAACAATAAGAGAACCAAAAAGTCTTCAGGGAGGGTAGGAAAGGCTATTGTCCCCATGTGCTTTTTTTTGGGCAGTTACGAGCGGCACAGGAAATTGGAGGGGCTTTTTGCACGGGCAGTTATGGGCAGCACGGGAGTCAATGGCTTAAGGAAAGAAAAAACTGGCTGAAATTTTTATGCATCTGAAATTTTAAACATCTGAAATATTTACAGTACAGTGTAAAACACTTAATTAGCTTCAAAGCTCCAAGTTTCCTTTGTGGAGTGAACTCTGCTTGAGATACGTGTACGCAATGGCTTGACATAATTTGTCTAATTTTCTCATCAATGTGTCTGTGAAGCCTTGAAGGTGCAGTAAACAGGGATCCAGATTGGTTTTCATGAAACTTGTGAGCAGGGCAAGTATGCCAGATATTATACTTGCCCTGATAAAGTGTAACTGGTCCCTCAAAATATAGGAAAGACATAAACATGAATTGAAACTTTGTTTAATGCCATCTTATTTTGTGTGCATATGGCTCTAGGTCTAGGTAGTGTCTCCATATTTATGACTGAATGAAATAGTTAAAGAAAGTAGAATTATCTCTGGATTGTATTTCTTTTGTCTTATCTTAGATGATTGACCCAATTGCCGAGGTGGCAAGTGAAGTACCAATTTATTGGAGAAATTCAAATCTTTGGTTGGCAGGCATATGTATTATTTTCAATCCTCTCTTCTGGAATATTGTGAGTTCACTAGTGCATACAGTTGTACGTCTATTATTATGCCTTTTGAACCTTTTAAATGTTTGGCATCTAACAGTGCTGTATAGCTCTTCTTAGGTTTACGATGCTAGTAAACCTTGTTAGTATGAGGGTGCAATTAATATATGTTATTGGCCGGCTGGGAGGTCCATATAGTGAAAAACTGTCACCGAGGTCTTGAAAATGCTGCCTGAGGCCGCAGGCTGAGGGCAGCATTTTCAAGTCCGAGGTCACAGTTTTTACTATACAGACTGACCCTAAGCCGGACAATAACATGTTTATCTTTTCCTGTTGTGGTAAACTGGCTTACAAGTGGGTTTGTTTATACAACTTTGTCGCTGAATTGGCTTACGCGCTGTCTATAAACCATTCGCACTAGAAAAAATTCTAATAAGCGAACGAGCGGGTAACTCGGATACTAGACAAAGAAAGATGTATTAAAGAACAGATTTATTTTGAACTACTTTATGTTAGTTGTATTTAGTTCACCAGTTAAGTTCAAAAGTGTTTATCGGTGTGAAATTTCGTGCAAAGTTTGAAGTTGTACTACAAAAACAATTTCTGTCAGTCGCTGCGAATCACTCAAAATCAGACTTTTCTACTGTAAATTGAATAGCAGATAGCGAAGAAATTTGTTAAGTGTATTCCACAGAATTTCTCTCAATTACAGCAATGATCAGAGAGGTAGACTCAATTGAAATTGCTTCATTTTTTACTTAAAATTGTTCGCAGAGCGACACACAAGATCACACACCATTACAGCGCCGAGTTACAAACAGCCAAACAAACTCTCACAACTTCAAAAAACTCAATTGAATTTACTTACAGTGACTTTCCTTGCTATTTAAAGGTAAACAAAGATAAACTTGCGTTGATTAATTGTCTACGGAAGTGTAAAAAGGGTGAAAGATTGAAGATTACTGATAACTCGTTCACGAAAATAGATCAACTCGACGGATTCCGCCTGCTGTGGCGGTCTGGATGAGAAAATTCCACCCACTCCAGGAACCAATCAGATTGCAGGATTTGTTGAATTCCACCCACTCATGAGCTGAAAAAAAGATAAATTGACCGTATTTTGTAATAAGAAAAAATGGAATAATTCCAAATGTGTTTGATTGAGTTGCTCTTCTTATACCAAAATACAAGGCATGTATTCCAATAACTGTGGGTAGTAGAATACTCGGAATAGGTCTGATGGAATGATGCACTTCCTTGTAGTTTCAGTGAGTCATTTTCTGTTCTTCTTTACAAAAAAGGTTGCACATTGGGAATTCAGGACACATGCTCTGACCCATTGGTTTGGCTCAGCAGAGAGAGGATGTTATGCATTGGCTGTTGTCATATGTCTTCTAGGACTATTTAGAGACTACTGGTAAATATATTTTTATCATACACCGGCTGGATCTAAGATAAATGGTGACTAATTTCTGGAAAAAAAAATTGTAATGTTTTTTCCTATTTTCCTGTGAAATGAAACTTTTCCTGTCAGTAACAACCAAAAAAGAATTCCTTTGATTGAAATAACATTGGTTTGCAAGTTTAGCTTTGATAAACCTGTATCCATAGGTGTGTGAGCCAGGGGGTGGGATGCAGCCACCCCATTTTCAGAAATTTTTGAAATTTTTCGGGCAAAATGCTGATGGATCAGGCAAAAGTACTCGCGAGAAAATGTCTCTAAAAGGTGGTCAAGGCCAGGCATGTAGGCTAGTTTCTCTGACATTTGCCTTATCAAAAAGGAGTTAGGTCAAATGATATAAGGATCCAGGTATTCTGTTTTGGAAAAGCCATATATCATTTAAATGTGTGTTGTAGAAATCCACAATAAGGATATTTTTTCAATCAACAAAACAATGACAAAAGAATCAAAGGAAATGAAGACCAAAACTTTTGCTTTTGTAGCGACTCTGAAAAGAGCCGTTTTGAATGGCTCCACAAGGAGCCATTTAAAATTTTCTTGAACCGTTTTATTAGACACCAGAATTGTTAATGGGTTTGTTTTTACTGCGATTTGAGTGCGTTTGGACAATACTCGTACTTTCGGGCATCGTGCAAATTTTTTCGGGCAGGTGCCCATATGCCTATGCCTGTATTACAGCATGAGCTAAAGGATTTTGCTTCTTTTTTAACAAGTTTGTTATAATAACAGAGCTGAATTAGTGTGTTGTAATATTACACAGGTTTGAGGAAGCAATCTCAAGCCAGCCTATTGCAGTTGCCATGTGTACAGATCGTGTTCGTCTCTGTGGTACTCTGCTGATTGTAACTGGCACAGTTCTTGTCCTGAGCAGTACTTGGTCACTTGGAATAACAGGAACATTTCTAGGTAAATGTCAAACTTCACAGAAGTTGAACAAAAATATAGATCAGATTGATCCTAATAATTATTAGTTCTACCCATGAAAACATCAATATTCTTCCTGAACACAACATTTCCTTTAGCATCAGGTCAAAAGAATGTGATGGTCAATCTACTGCAACTTAAATCAGTTTAACATAGTATACATTATAGCTTTAAAAGTGCTACCTTATTGTAGAGGTACAGTCTAGGTCTAAGGAAGGGTCAATTTAAAGCTATAATGGAAACTGAATTATTTATATTATGGACATTAATTTAATTTGTGGACAAATGTGGAGTTGTCATAAACAACTTTCTGAGCTTAGGTCAACTCTGAAGACATTTGGTCCAAACCTTAGTCACTTGACCCCTCCTTCAACCGATACTGTACCTCTATTTGAAAGCTATAATGGAAACTGAACTATTTATTTGCAGGGGATTATTTTGGACTTCTGCTGAACAAGAGAGTTACAGGTTTTCCATTCAATGTCATGAACAACCCAATGTACTGGGGATCAACAATGAACTTCTTGGGATACTCATTAAGGTAAAAGTCTCGCTCTCTTTTGTTTTTCCTGAGACAATGTTAGTAACATACATACATACAGATCCTTTATTAAAAGTGTCTGGTCACTGTAGTGCCAATGGCACTAATTGGGGTCACAGATAAAATACAAATCATTCACAATTATTTTAGAACTTAAAACTTAAGAACTTAAAAATCTTAGCTTAAAACATTTTTCTTAAAACTACCTAAAATACAAAATTATTTTGTGCTAGGGTCTGTTGGATTATGCTCGTAAAATAGAGTATTATGCTTTTGGGTGTCACCTGTGAAACCAGGGTATTATGCCCAAAATTATGCTTGGCCAGAGGTATAATGCTCAAATTATGCCAGACTAAAATGACACTTCTACCCCACCCCCCATATAAGCCCATACCTGTTAAAGGGGCTAGGTCACGCAATTTTAGGCAATTTCAGAACTGATCAAATGGTCATAGAATTAACTAATAATATATCACAAAAATGGCTCCAAACTATAGAAGATCTCAAACAAAACATAGGAAAGCCAAGAAGGGACATGGATGGACAAAACTGGAGACGATTGAAATGCATTGCATTTGGGTAAATTTGAAAAACATTGGCCCACCTTTTCTCAAATTTATATCAGTGTTTATTAAAATGTCATTTACACAGCTGGAAAATCATTCTCAGTTGTCATGTGGCTGTGATTTTACAAATGAAAGACTCTTGCTCTGCCAATTTGACATTTCGAGCTCATAATTAACAAAATTAAACAAAATTACCTAAAACAGCGTGACCTGGCCCCTTTAATTCTATCATGATGCAAATCCATGAACTATATACAAGCTTGGAAGCCTGGCATGAAGAGATAACCCGACCTTTGATTATACCAAAATGTACTGGGTACGAGTCTTAGGTATCAAGTTCCTGAAATATTCCTGCTTTTATCAACGGCTTTTATCAACTTTGTACATTCTAGCTTGAATTGCTGGCAAAATTTGCACACACTTCTCACAGTTTTCAGAAACAACAGCATAATGCTGCAAAAATGTTAGTATTATGCCAGCATTATGTCTGATGCTCCAGATATTATGCTCTGAATTATGCCGGCATAATGCGACAGACCCTATTTTGTACAATATATTTCTTACACAGCAAGAACTAAGTTGAGCATAATTTACAATCCCCAATATATAAGAACATGTACAATTTAAGGGAACTTTACTTTCATTGAATATTATTCTAACTAGTGCTTGGGAGGCATGGTGAGCTCAGGGTTAGTGTGCTCATCTCCGGGTTGAACGGTCTGGGTTTGAGTGCCTGCCGTGGACATTGTTTTGTGTTCTTGGGCAAGATATTTGTACAGTTAAGTTAATCTTTAATCTTGGAATAAAGGTGAGAAACTACAAATAAAGCATTACACCCGCTTTCAATGTTACATGCATAGTGACTATCTCTCGACATGCCATCTTTTGACATGCTATGTAACCTGGTCTACATCAAAATGTAAGCACAAGTGGCTTCTTTACGGTCAACCTCGACTTTTAGTCATGAAAGATGGATTTATTTGACATCAAACTAGGCTAGGAGTATCAAGAAAACATTCTGTGAGGGATAAATCAACTGTTTTGAATGTTTACATCTTTCGAACATTAACTGAGCGGTAGTGGCCCAATTCCACTGGAAGTCACTATTGAGAGCTAGCTGATTGACTACACTAAAATCGTTTGAATTATCCCATAAATCGGAATTCCACAATCTTCTTTATTCATTTGAGGTCAGTAATTATCATATACTTGTCATTTGTTCCGCTAATAACCGGGAAAATTGCCAGTTTCACAGGTAAACGGTCTTTCAGCCGTTTACATAGCATGTTGAAAGATGGAATCTCGAGAGATGGTTGAAAGATGTTGCCTATGCACGTAACACTGAAAGCGGGTGTAAACGTTTTTCATTAACAACGGTCAACAACCACCACCATTACCTCACAGTTCATTTTACTAAGCATTACAATTTCTCTCAACATTTGTTTGTACTAAAGTTGAAATTTTGAAAACTTCTCTTTGTGTTGTAATAGGCGATGTAGTCCAGCAGGAGTACTCCTAACAGCACTAGTTGCAGTATGTTACAAAATAGCCCTGTTATTTGAGGGGTAAGGCTTAGTTGTGAATTAGATGTGAGGTGACCAGCTTCTGTAGAACTTGTCTTCATTTTTGTTTCAGTGGACATCATTAGCTTTGCTCTCACCTTCCTCTTGTATATAGATTGTGGCAATGGCAAGCTTTCAGTTGTCAAATTGTACCTGCAGCTGGCAATTTTGCTGCCTGCAGTGAATTATTTGATGTCTTCTTCACACTGGAGTCTGAAAACAAATATATCTCTGGTCTTTACTGTCTTCTACTTTTGTTATCTGCCTGCTTGTACAAAATACTTTAACAGGACTGGCCTTCTGTGGACATGTTATTGTTACATATAATAATCAGTTTTACTTTGAAAATGTTAATTTCTTCGTAAATTTATAATTTCGATTTCAAACTTCTGAGACAATGATTTTTTTTCCTTTTCTAGGCCTTTTACTGAAAGAATTTATGCTGAAAAGAAGTTGAGACAAGAAAAAGAAGAATGAAAATTAATAAATTATGCTGATAATTTATTTTGACCTCATTTTTTATTACTTAAAAAAAGTGTTAAAACTACAATTCAAAGTAGGTTATTTTTTATTCATTGACATGGAACAATTTATTTCAGAGTTTGGTTTAAGTTAAGAAGAAATATTTATATTCATAAAGGTTGACAAAATCTAGATATTGTTAAGTTTTTCTGGGTTTTCCTGTTTTTGCGTCTCAGTTTGGTTCCAGAGCCTGACAATATTTCATGTGACATTGTGGGCTGGTTATATCCTACTGCAACTGTGCAACACATTGGACTGCCAAGGCCCCATTAGGGGTTTTTGAGCTACGGGATATTTGGGAAAAAAATTAATGGGATACAGGATATGTGGGGGAAAAATTAATGGGATAAAATCTATGGATATTTAGAACAGATATCCCGGGATATCAGGTAAGAAAAGTGCTAATAATTCAACTGAAAAACGGATTTTGCACTTCTTTACTAAACAGATCAATCCAAGATCATGGAGATCAAAGGAACTGAAGAATCCTTGCCCAGAGTGGATTATTCAGTTCCTCTGATGCACCATGATCTGAGAGATCTTGGATTCATCTGTTTAGAAAAGAAACGCAAAATCTGTTTTTGGATTTAAGAATCCAATCTTGGATTTTCTTTAAGAAACGCACCCTTAGATCCCTCCTAATGGAGCCTCACTGCTTGTTGCTGGGCCATCACCAAATCTTTAGTCTGCAAATGCAGACGTAGCTGTAAATTTGTCTGCATTAGTGTATCAAGAAATAAGGAGACATTAGGGGTTGTTAAAAACATTCAAATTGTAGATTAAAAAGAACTTATCTGAGCCAAATCATTTACAATCATTTTGGAATGAGGCTGTTTCAGCTTGTTTGCACAATGACCTGAAAGCCAGACATAGAAAACATGAACAGATAAAGGACAAGTTTTTCGACTGATTATCATTGACTTAAAATATCCTGAAAATATGTTTCCACAGGTCAGGAGAAATTAGGAAACATTTCTGAAATGTCGCATAAAAATTCTGATAACACAATACTGCAAACCCTAATGTTGCCTTCAATAACTGACTCTTAAAAACTAATGATTGTGGTTAAAACTAACATGCTGTTGCTTGTTGGAAAGAGAGAAACAAGTTCTAGCTGAATTGCTGTGTAAGTTGTTTTTTTTTTTTTCTGTTTGCCTCAAATAGACCAAAAATATGCCAACACAAGAACATTAGAGGGCTTCTTGATATATTAAGTTATTTACCGCTCCTTTGTTCTTTTGGCTCATTTTCCAGTCTGAATTTCAGCCGTCTCTTCTCCGTTACTCACGAGGAGGGCGTGGGAGAGAGAGAGACTCTCCCACACCCCCATCATGGGTAAGGAAGAAGAGACGGCTGAAATTCAGACTAATTTTCCAACATTGCTGTGATTATTTGTTTGTATTGTATCATATGATAAGAACTTTTGCGCTTTACTGTTGATGTTAATTTGAAATTACCATATTTTTTATTGTCTTTAACTTAACATGTCATAGGGACATGGCATTGCCTTATGTGCCCAAGGGCACAAAGAAGATTTGAGTAATTAAGGACATAGCATCCTAATCTCTTGGCTCAAAGTGATAGTATCGGGTAGTGATAATGTCCATGCAGGGTACCAACACATTGTAGTCAAAGAGACTAGATTTTAAGTGTGGGTTCTCAGATCTAAAATTGGGGAAAATATTGCAAATGACAGACTTTTGATTTGTAAATGAAAAGAAGTTCCTCTGTGCAGACTCTGAAGAACTTACATAAATATGTGTATAGTGACTAGCTTATTGTAGCCTTTATTCCAATCGGACAAGTCACTGAACCTGGGCCAAGATAAACAAAAACAAGTGGTGTTGAAATTTAATAAATCTGTGATGGACAAATTGAGTGTTGCTAATTCTTAGGAATTGTGGCATGAGTCAGCAAGCAATGACAGTCAGCAGGATCCCACAATAAGCTGTGTTTTCATGGTAGAGGGCAAAATGTGTCTCCCACTTATTCTTATACTGTGCAAAACACTTTCTCTATTAATCAAAACTATAACAAAATTCTCGAACGTGATCGGCTATCAGCGGCCCGATTTGAGCATTAATTAGACAGTGCACGCGTCATGTTTGTAATTGGACAGTACGCGTCATTTTGCGGGCGCTGTTGCGGTGCACTTTGTTGAGTAAACTGATGTGTTTTAAAGCATTCATAACGACGTTTAATCGTTCAGCGCTCAATCGATGGTTTGTTCGTTTCTCGAATTTTTTCATAGTTTTGATTAATTGGTAACAGCACATCGTGTCGTCCAATTCAGTCTGTACTCATACTCGTGATTAACAAATCTCACTCCCGCTTCGCGGTCGTCCGATTTTGTTAATCACTCGTATGATTACAGACCGAATTGGACTCCACTCAGTCCTATTACCATTATTAATCACCCGTCCTGCAGGCAAAGTGCACTAGGACTGTTCTCTCTAGCTCCACCAAAAATGTAGGAAAATTCGGCCTTCAACTGCATTTGAGATAGACAGATTCAACACTTGCTTACAAGGAGAACTTTAAGTAAAGTCCTCTAAAATCAAACATGTGAAAAGATCTTTTGGTCAGAATTGTACTTTTTGTGGTGTAATGGAACAGTTTTAGTTCTAGATCAACCAGTGGATATGTTTGGGAAGGGAACCAGAGTCGAATTTGTAAAAACTATCAAATCCATTTCCACCCTTTCCTTGTGTCAAAGCCCCATTGGGTAAGAGGAACAGGTGGCTCTGGGAACAAGAACAGGCTAAGTCTACTCCCCTGCCCACCCCACTTTGACCTCGTCGCTGAAAGGAATTGCGATAATTTTAATTGCATCGATTTAAATTTTTTTTTTCTTGCACCATGAACGATGAGGTGAGGAGTCACTCCGAAATTCAAAATTTCAAACCCTACTTAAAAAGAGAATTTACTCTACATTTTAATCAAACTTCTTAACAGACTTTTCTGGCTTTTTCTTTCTTCAATGTGTTGAAAATACATACATATAAAACTTTTGTACAGCGTAGATCGCCCGTTTCAATACACTGAAGAGGGGCCAAGCCCGGAAGCATGATTTGACATTTTTAACGTTGTATATCATTTTCGTCACACAAGTGTCACGCATCACGTAAGTTCTCACATTCCGTTCTAGCATAGTTAGAACTTGTTAGTTTGAATGTATGGTTCTAGATAAAGGCCAATTTTCAATACGCCATTCCAGGCGAGAAAAAGAACAAAATTGAAACCTTTTTTAGACAACTAATACTGGCGAAAATTGGATTGGATAGTTTTTGGAAAGTTACCGGAAGTCCCAAAAAAGGTTAAAAGGGGGCGGCCTCTAAAAATCACGTGTCACATCGGCGGGAATATTTTGAATCCCAAATAAGATCATCTGATTGGCTTCTTAGGTGGAGTGTGTGACGTCAACCGCTCGCGGACTGTTCGCTTTGCGAGCGAAAGAAAATCAAGGGAACGTTTACTACCGAGTTTTCTGCATAATCTTAAAAATTATCCACCATCCTTAGGTCAGGAAGGGAAGACACCTTCATCTCGGCTAGGGAGATTACTAAGTGTAAGTTTTACTGTGATATTTCTGTAATTTATTTATTTAGAGCACCACGGCACTGTCGTTTTCGCTGCCGATACTCTGTTATTGCATCTGTGCATGACAGTTCGTGAATGATAAGGGGCCAAAAGCTGATTTTTGTCGTTGTTGTTTTGTGAACAACGTAGCCAGACTTTATGGCGGTAATTTAGGACCTACGACGATAAAATATCGTGTAGGAAAAGAGCATAAACATCAATGTTTACGACTTGAACGTGTGGGAGTGTGCTATATATTTATTACATGGATGGAAAAGAATTTCGATTGCTTTTGCGTCGTATTCAAGCAACAGTAATCAAATTTCCTTTTTTTCTTTCCTGTCAATTTTCAATGAGTTTTGATACTGCGGTTTTATTGTTTTTAAGTCATTCTATAAGGCAAAAACTTGCAAGTGCTTTGATCTTGTTGAAGCTTAAAATTCCATTTCCTGTCTCGGGAACACATAGTGGATTTGTAGTTCGCGCCGACGTAATCAGCATACTACGTTTACAGTTTTCCAATGAGAAGTTTGCTCTGCTAACTCTGACCAGCAAAGATGGTACGACTTTTCGTTTACTGTATTGCTGGTCATCTTTTTGTTCGTCAACCGCGTGCAAATCTCGCATTTTCCAAGTCGGAAGTTGAAATTCTGTGTGGGTGTATAAAGGCGAACAAGTCTTGTCGTGTCAACGTATTTTTCTACTGTCTGATCTTCAGGATAGTAGCTGCTGAAAACCATATCTTATATTGTTCTTCTTTTAAACTGGTTCTATATTTCCTCTATACATTTAAGAAAATGTCATTACTAGGTGCATTTTTGTGAAAATTTTCCTTGTAACACCGTCCAGCCCAATTATGAGTAAGCTTGTTTACACTGTAGATTCTGTGAACTGAATTGCCAAATCTTCAAACCGATCAGGCTTATTCGTTGTGTTTCTCATAGTAAAGACTATAATCTAAAAACAAGGCGACTAGAAAGAACTTTACATGCTTCTGAATTTGAAATACGGAACATTCCGATTTTATACAATGTTGACTCGAAATATCGCCACGTTCTGTCGATTTAGAAAGCTTACACTTCGCCTTCAGCAGTTACAATGTTTGAATCATGTTCTTAACATCGTTGTCAACACTCTTAACCTGATACGTTTGCATTCTGTGAAAAGATCGTTAATCGCACTATTGCAGCAACTCTGGATTTTGTATTGGTGTCTTTAAAACGTTTTCTACTTTATTACATAACGAGATGTAATCAACATTGTTGTAGGTTTCATGAATTGCACAAAAACCTAGGGTATTCCTCAGGTTTACAGTATACCAGATTTATTTTGTCACGGTTCGGTTGTGCTTTAAAGGTGATGTTATTTATAATCCATGGTACAAAATTGAAGTACATGGTTAGGCTTGGAAATCTTTGACTTGCCTCAAAAAGTCTTTGAGGATGTGTGTTTGGCCGAGTTACATGTACATTTTACTTTTCCTTGAGTAGGTGAAAATTACGGTGCATATTATGTCGATATCAAATGTCACGATTCTATGCTCTCAGTTAATAAAGGTCTGAATGAATAGTCACTGGCAAATTTGCTTTATGAGATATTAACATGCACAATTCTGCTGGAATGGTGAATGTTATTTTTTTAAACTTATATACCAAGCATTGCACAGTTAATCTTTTACTCGGGCTGTTTACAGTCCATTTTTGACTAGTGCAGTTACTTTAGTTACTTACAGAAACATGCTAACCTGAGAGATACATGTAAAGCCTTACAGACATCTTAAAACTCTGTTTATCTGCCAGGGCTGGTAATTATTTTTCAGATATCTGGGCATGTCACAAATTGAAAATATGGGTTCAAATCATGAGTCACAGATCGAAACTGAATGAATTATATTGAAAGAGGAAGTTATTTTTGATGCTGGATACAAGTTATAGCTTTTTAACCAAGAGAACATGTTAACCCGTCAACATGCCAGGACATTGAGCAAGTTTCTAGCTCAATGGTTATTGTATCTACTTTGGGCTAGGTCAGCCATTCACCTTATTGTAAAGTGCCTAACCCCTTTGCTTTTAATTTCTAAATATAAATGTAGTACTACTTTTGAACACACTTAGGTATCAGGCTTGAGTCAAAACAGACTGCTTGAATGAGGCTGTGGTGCAAGAGATGAAGAGGGGCCGTCCTGAAGACCACGACAGTGTATATGGTCAAAACAGGCAGAGTTACCGCCCTCCCCCTGTTCTTGCCCCGGCCCCTGTTGGTATGACGAGCAATTATGAACAGCTCCAGCAGGATGGACTGAGTGGTTTGGCGCAGTTTCCTGCAGCTGCACAAATGGCAGGGGCTCCAGGCTTCCAGTGAGTAGAACAAAAACATATTTTTATTGTAGTCTGGTTAAACAGAAATTCTCCCTTTTGGGGTCCAATTTTTTATCTGCTTGAGAAATACCAAGGATTCATTTGACAATAGTCTAGATTGATGATTAATCAGAACAGAGATTCATTCCATGTCTTGTGTAAGTTATTGCTCAGGTTTTGAATTTTTTTGTGCAAGTTACTATCACTCTGAGACACCTCATGTAAACTGTTGTCTGTAGAGATATTTTGTTACATACAGAAGTGCCCATTAGTACCCAAGGCTCCGAAGAGAGACTTGTATTTATATGGAATATTTTATTATGGTAGTTATGTCAACCTACACCGTTTTGGACACTTGATTGGTAGACATATCCTGACATCTCTGCATGAAACCTTTGATGTATAAACAGTAATTAATGGCAGTAAAGTCAGCTGTTCTTTTGCGTGCAACTTAACATTGTTGTGACGTAATGTTCTAATGTTATTTTGCACTTTGCTTGAGCAACTTGCAGGTTACAACTTGAACTATTTCAGTTCTGTTTATTGATAGATTGTGAGAAAGTAGTTTGTTTAAATCATCAAACTGGGAATTGGTCTTAAAATCCAAATTTGCTCTGCCAGTTTCAATTTTGAAACTTGGTGGGTTTTTTTTTTTTTGAAAGTTGGTTACCAGTCAGAGTTTGGAAATTTGAACTCAACCTGCCACTAGTTTCACACATTGTTAGTAGTGATGAACATGGATGTCATTGCGGGACAATCAATTATTTTCTCTCACTCTGACAAAAGTGTTTATTGATTCATGTTATATGCAATAAATGAAATTAATGTAATATAATTGCAAATTTAGCATTATCTTTTGTCTTGTGAATTTCTAATTTTTGAAAGCACTCACTTCCTCTGCCGCGAAATACATTTTTAGAAGAACCCTGACTGAAACTAATTCTTGAGTTTCTTGCATGTATCAAGTGATAATCCTTTTGATGTACCATTTGCCTGACATCAAGCGCTTCTAGGTTCTTGCAATTTGAATATCTTCCTGAGAAGCTAACACAATGTTTGTGTCATTTGTGTGGCTGTGTATTAACTTGATTGTTTTCATTTTCAGAGTTCAAGCTACAACTCCTCAGTCACATCCTCATGTGCAAAATCCAGCTTCTGCTCATCACCAGGTGAAGGAAATTTTGTAATTGAACAATTTTGTTTACCACTTATTACAGTGTGTAGACTCAATTCAAGGTCACTAGCAAATCCTTTGCAAATTGAACAGTATTAACATTAGAATGCTTAATTGATTAAAATGGTCACATATTTATTGCTTCTGTGAGATGGAAATCTACTGTTGCCATTCAAAGTTTTTGTTTGTTAAATCTGCACTGAATTTTGTTGGGTGGCCTTGTTTGAAGTAGTCACACTGTAAGTGGACTTGTCATAAGTTAGTCTAAGTCAAAAAAAGGTTATTGAAAGACATGTTCTGCTGATTTTGCCACTTACATGTAAAGGTTACGATATGTGTTTACAAAAATTGCTTTGGTGGTGTTTCTTTTTTAGGGCCAGGCCCAGGTCCATGCGCAAGCTCAAGGTCAACAACAACAGTTTCAGCGGTTAAAGGTATAGCATGAACATTGAACTCAAATTTTCTCAAGAAATGTACCTTTATTGTTCTTTATACACTTTTATAGGGCAATCTTTGTTTTCTTCATACTGAAATGTAAAATAAAGACCTTAAGCCCAACTGTCAGTCAAAGCCAGTTTTCTAAGACACTGAGGTTGTGTGTCCCAGCCTAGCATGGGTTTCAGTGTAAGTAAGTGGTTGGTTTAATAGGAATTATATTTAACTCGGGAAATGTCAAAGTTACATAAATCGAATGCTAGTCTTCTTAGGGACTGTGTTGGAAGTTTTGGAATCTTTTTTTTTTCAGTATTGAGCTTTTGTTTCATTTGCTTTCTTTAAGGTTGAGGATGCCCTGTCATATTTAGATCAAGTCAAACTTCAGTTTGGAAACCAACCTCAAGTTTACAATGATTTCCTGGACATCATGAAAGAGTTCAAATCTCAAAGGTATGTATTGTACAGCATTTGAACAAGCAGTTCTGGGTTTTCTTGTGGTTGAGCTTAAAAGATCTCTGTCACATGATTTGTGTAACAAAGTTTTCATTTGGTACATTCATAGCAACAAAGAGAAATAACACTTATTAGCAACTAACAGTACTTATTTTTCGTGGCCAACTACACACAGTGATTTGGTGTCTCTGTTGTTGAATCAGTGTCCAGTCAGACACTTAACCAGGAAATTTGAAAAGGTTTTTTTGTGTTGTTAGCAAATTGTTGAATTGCTGTGTGTGCACTTTCCCTCCAGCATTGACACTCCAGGAGTCATCAGTCGAGTGTCATCGCTGTTCAAAGGACACCCTGAGCTAATAGTAGGCTTCAACACATTCCTTCCACCTGGGTACAAGATTGAGGTGCATGCTAGTGATCCTGGGACCGTATCAGTTACAGCCCCAAATGGACAGTCTCAGATTACAACCATCATCCAACCTGCACAACAGCCAGTAAGTGAACATTATGGAGTTCATTGTTTTTCACATTCATTGTTTATTTCTATAAAAGGCGTAAAACGTCATTGTTTAATTTGACCCTTACTCTTATATGCAGAAGTCTTTTTATCAGTCTTTGCTTGCCAGGGTTTCCTTTTTATGTCCTCTGAACATAACCCTATCACAGCAGTCATCTGTGTTGGTTATTCATGGTGTACATTCTGTTTGATGATAGCGCTGTAAGAAGTTCAATTAATAATTGTTTTTACTTTGTGATTTATAGGTTCATCAGTCAGGAGGCCAACAGGCACATCAACCGCAGCAGAAACAACAGCAGCAGCAACAGCAGCAGCCATTACAACAACAGCAACCGCTACAATCACCTACTGCTCAACAAGGACAGGTACATTATTCAAAACATTAATTTTATTGATCCTGTTTTGGCATCCTAATCTAATTGGCTCTACAGATAGATTTGAGCAGTTTTGCTGACCTTTGATTTTACTGGAACTTGAAACAAGTTTGTACTTCAAATTGTATTCTTGCTAAGTAAATGTATACGCTCCTCATTTTGGCTGCTTTCCAAAGGTCTCCATTGGTGTTTCAGCCAGAAAATTTTACTTGAGGGCCAAGGTGGCCCCTGAAGATCTTTTTTAGGGGCCAGTTTTTTTAGGAAAGGGGCCAATAAACTGAAAGCTACAGAGGGAAAAAATGCATCAGGGTACCAAGGAAAATAAAACAGTTTATTAGGATCTATGATAAAATTTAATAGTAAGTGCTTTTTGAAGTGTTTCTACTCAGTAACTTTTCTTTTGAATCAGATACTAGTATGAAGAATCTGTACATTACAAGAGAACAATCCTTAGGCATACATGACACAGTCAATGATCAAGGGTTTGCAACGCATTATAGGGCGATTTCAAAGACGGTCAGCCATTTGGAAGTTTTCCGAAGTGAGAAGAATAAATATTGCAAAGCAAAAGGACGGATTGACTTCTTTTCTTATGTTGAATGTTTTAGAAGCAAAGATCTTTCAATATGATTTTCTAGCAGGACATAATGTGTGCCAAAATAACTGTTATTGATCGTCAACACAGAGAAATGTAGTCACCATTATGCCGTATTATGGCGACTAAACCAGAATTTTTGGTTGCCATAGATGAAATGTTAGTTGCATTGGTGACCGCATTGATCACAATTTCGAGTCCTGGATGGCTTTTGAAATATTATGCCTGTGTTAAGCCTGCAGTCTTGTTAAACAAAAGGGCCAAATTGGCCCTTTTTTCGTTTTTCTGGGGGCCATCTCTGATTGTAACGCGGGATTCCCGCAATGGCGCGCTCTGGCGGAAACACTGCTCCATGATTCCTTCTTTTGTAGTAAGCAATCTATACCCAGATGAACACTCTTCATTTGAATATTTCTGGTTTATTTATTTCTTGTATGGTGAGGCAAGAACAGAACTTGTTTGGATGGCTAACAGGCCACCCTTGATTTTTCTGCAGAGGTTAGCAACTGCAGCCAGATAGCAACATCAGTGTTACGCATGTAAAAATACTTTTACAAGCTGTCTTTCAGTGGTTATTTGCCAAACAACGTAAAAATGGCATTGCTCCATCTGTTTTAGGGGAAACTATGAAACTATGCCTTATTTGTTTGACATATTTAAGTGTTTTTTTTCCTTTACACAGGGTCAACAGCCTGTGGAATTTAACCATGCCATAAATTATGTCAATAAAATCAAGGTAAAAAAAACCTGTGCCATGTTGATATTTTGGCAGTCATTCTAGATACATGTAGTTTTAGCCAATCAACAAAAATACATTGTTCCAATTTTGCCATGATTTTAGAACCGATTCCAAGGACAGCCTGACATCTACAAGGCATTTTTGGAAATTCTTCATACATATCAAAAGGAACAGAAAAACATAAAGGAGGTGAGAAATTTTGAGTTGTTTTTGATGTAGTAGGAAGGATAATGTGAGAGGCACGGAGGCCTCATGGTTAGTGCGCTCGTCTGCGGATCATGGGGTCCAGGTTTGAGCCCTGGGTACTGGTGAACTTAATGCTGGGGGTAACCCTGTGATGGACTAGCATCCCATCCGGGGGGAAGTGGAAATTCTCCAAGTTGCTTCATGCTACAGAAACCGGGATAAGCTCTGGCCTGATGGGCCACTTGGCTCATATGCAGACTTTACCAGGAAGAATAACGCAAGTAGTATGCAGTAAAGGCTAGAGACATATTTCTTAATTTCTTAATAAGATGGCAGATAATTTACTGCAGGTAGCAAAAATTGCCATCTGCCACCACATTTTAGTACGGTTCCACATGTGTTCTGTGTTTAAGAGTTTTTTTTTAATTCTGGGGACTGGGTAATTTTACATTAATGATAACCAATGCTTTTCTAGATATTCACATTTTAGCTAAAGTTAAAAAATTGCATTGTGCAATTGAAGTTTCCAGTCTCTGATTTAAAATCAAAACAATATTGGATTAACATGAGCATGGCTCCTATTTCTAAAGGTGGAATGTTGGAGCTGTGTTTGACTGACATTTACATGTACCTCAAGCAATGACCTGCTTACATCCTCAACAATGTTACAAACTAAAATTTAGTTATTGCTCTAAATTCACAGGCTGCAATGCAAGGAACTCCACTCTCTGAACAAGAGGTAAATACACATTATCATTAACATTGCAATATTTGAACTTTTATCTTCCTTCTATGATCTTTATTCTTTTTTTCTTTAGATCTATATGAGGGAAGCAAGACTCGCTAATGAGGTAATAAATTGTATTGAAAAAGTGTGCTCCAAACTTGTTTTATTGTTGACCATCAATTGTTTGTCAAATGATTATTATTGTCAAGGCATAGGTTTCCCTTCAAAAATATGGTGCATGGCTAGGTACAGTTGTATTCGCCTCCTTCTTGTTTTCTGACTTCAAGTTTTATCATTGTAGGTTTATCAACAAGTTGCAAAATTGTTTCAGAATCAAGAAGATTTGCTTAAAGAATTCAGTCAGTTCCTACCTGATGCTAATGGTGCCGCGACAGTGCCCGGGGTTTGTTGTATAGCTTGTTTGTTTGACACTATATAACTCAGTTTGGATTGTTTCTGGTGGAAATTTGCCTGTCATCAATTATTCCATGCAGCTGAAATTAAATTCTCTACCAAGTTTGGTGTTGAGAAATATCTATGTTTTTTCCTGGTCAGCAACTAGTTAATCCTTATTGACCGTATTGTTTCCAGGACAAATTGGCCACAAAATAAATCTGTATCATCTTCATGTGATTTGAAATGGCAGTCCAAATTAACTAACCCAGTATTTTCCTCATCATCTGAGGTAAAAATTAGTGTGATCTTGTGGCTGAGCTCCCAGGCTTATATGGTTGAGAGCTGTCTAACCTGCTTTTGACACTAGTGTATCAGTGTGGCTAGTAGATTCACGGAATAACAAGTTTGGTATTGTTGCAGTTGCGGAACCATTGGTTGTTATGACAATAGTGCAAAGTAGCCCATTGATTTTTTATCCTTTGGTTTATTTGTAGGGTTTATTATCATCAAGCAGACTACAGTCACACTTGTCATCAGCAAGGAATGAGTATGCTCCTCCCGCAAAAAAGGCTGCTGGTAACCTACCAATAGAGATTTTGACATGTTTCTTTGATGAATTAAATCAGGATTTCTAATTTGATGTTCAATCTTATTTGCAGTGGGTCTAAATTCAACCAAACGTATGACACACCAGATAAGACGAAATTCCAACAGTGTCTCCTCCTCTCCCACCCATCCTCAGGCCAAGGTAGATCTATACATTGCTCTTCATCAGACGTTTCACTGTAGTTGAACCTAACCCTTCACACAACAGCCACTTAAGGGCAGGCGGTACTGGTCATTGTAAAGAGTTGGCCCTCAAAGAGAGGCTTCCGTAAGATTAAAGGTTAAGGGTCAGTGCATGACTGGGAGAAAACAGACTATGTTAGCCATTTTAGAGATGCAGCTGTTTCAGAGAGGTGGCTGTTAGAGGAGATTTGACTGTAGTTAAAAGTGGCTTCTGAAATGTGTCTTATAGGTGATGTTTTGAGTATGAGACTTGTAATAATTAGTATTACAGAAAGAGACATTCTTATTTTCATTGTAAGCTATAGAAGCACAGTATTTAAAGCAAGTAGAGTTTATTTATCTTGTGCAAAATATTGATTTTCTTATGTTGGACTTGTTTTTTCCTTACAATAGAAAAAGTCAAGAAGTGCAATCAAAGATGTGTCTCTGGCAGAGGCACAAAAAATTGGGACTTTCTCAGAATTTTCATTCTTTGAAAAGGTATGAAAAGAGGGCAAACCAACCTGGAACAATTATCTAGTGTTTTGTTGGTTAGAAGTTAGATTAACATTGCCATTTGTAGCTGAGCTTGATTTAATGTTCATTTCATTGCATTTGTGTAGGTTAGAAAAGCTCTCAAAAATCCTGAACTTTACGATAATTTTCTGCGCTGTCTTGTGCTCTTCAACCAAGAAGTCATATCCAGGGCAGAACTTGTTCAGCTGGCAGCTAACTTCTTAGGGTAAGCCTTTGTAACAGAAGCATTACTCTTAAGCTCTGGCCAAATGGACTCGCAGGTAGACGCAAGTTGAAAACTTGGGTATACTTGCGACTCTGTTTGTCCAGGCCTTGTGTGCACTTGCGTTGACTTGCGATGACTTGCGCTCACTTTGGTCAAGGTCAAATTTGCATGCAAGTTGATACAAGTTTTTAGCCATTTGGCCACTCAACACAAGTCGCCGCAAGTTGAGTGACATCCATTTGTTGTTATAGCAACCTATTAGTCAATGAAATACACGATATATAGCCTTGAAATGGTTTTTTTGCAACTTGCGTGTACTTGCGAGGAAACTTGCAGGTCTGTTTGGCTGCCCAATGCAAGTCTCCATGCATGTTCAACTTGCAGCTACTTGCGACTACTTGTGATTAATTGCGAGTCTGTTTGGCCAAAGCTTTATGGTAGACAACATGTCACCACAAACCCAAGGATTTCATGTAGCAATCATTTCTGCTACTATGTCATTACTGTACCAAAAAAGTTACGGTCTATGAAATCAGCATATCGCTGCATATTTTTGCTTGCTATATTTTGCTTTCAGGAAAAGTCAAGATACAATGCCAAGTAAATTTCTAGCTTAAAGATATTTCAAATGAATGTTTTTCTTCCATGACCACATTTTGCTTTGCATGCAGCCAGGGGGACTAAGAGGACCTCATCTAATGTGTTGAACTAATCATTCTTTGCAGTAAATATGCCGAGTTGTTCCAGTGGTTTAAGGAATTTCTTGGCTACAAGGACTCCTCTCCCATGGAGAGTGTGGCTAGTTTCAAAGAAAGAACATCTGGTGAATTACATCACCTTGAAATAGACTACTCTTCATGCAAGAGATACGGTACAAGCTATAGGGCTCTTCCCAAGAGCTATACACAACCCAAATGTAGTGGACGCACAGCTCTGTGTAGAGAAGTTCTCAATGACACCTGGGTGTCCTTTCCATCATGGTCAGAAGATACGCCTTTCCCAGGAACCAGAAAAACTCAATATGAAGAGTACATTTTTAGGTAATACAAAGTGTTCTGTGCTGACAGTAATTTTAAAAACCCACTGACTCTATGATGAAGACTTCAGAAGTTGGTCGATATATATAATACCTATAATTTTGCATGTTTTGTCCCTCAGCTGTAATTGCCTCTTCTAAGTATTGTTTCTATTGTGTTTGTTGTTTTCTTCTTGAATACAGCTGTTTTGAGGAAAGTTTGTTCTACAGAAGTGTAAAAGCATATTGAACAATGCCTGAAGGTTGCTATGAGTAGTGGTAGTTCACCACTGCTTGATCGAAGTTCACAGTGTTTTGTAGCAATGGTGGGAGAAACCACAAATGCACATATTGATGGCTTTTCCTTCTGTCTTACTGAAACACTGAACCTCAATCACACAGTGGTAAACTAACACCACCCATAATACCTTTCAGCACTGTCACCTACACTGTTGTGCTTTTGTGTGACAACCTTACTTGAAACATCTCTACTCATCAGTTTATGAAATTTTTGTTAATGCTTTTTTCTTCTTTATTTTCAGGTGCGAGGATGAACGATTTGAGGTTTGTTTTGTGTTTACTTACCAAATATTCTTTTGCAAACGTTCCCATGGTTGGCCTTGATAGAATTTGAGTATCAAGTTGCATTAGTGGAACTCCTTGTGAGCAGAGCCCTATGACTTAGAAAATATGGTAACCCATGAAGCTAAAAAATTTTGGTTGTCACGTGATTGTCTAAACGTCTATTTGCCCCCATCGTGTAAATCAATGTGAAATGTCACTCTGCTACAACCTAGTTCCCAATGCTTTTCCCTTAGAGACCATTGGGGGCAGGTTTACAGCGTACATCTTTGCAAGCCTGCAAATAATTTTTGTCTATAGGCAGGTCATTTGTCAGGACAAAGACCAGTTTTGACCTGACAAAAAGCCAGTCTGGTTGGACAAAAAAAATTGTTTGTCGTTAGAAATTAAAAAGAGACATTTGAGACATTTTGGTATTTTAGTGTAGACACTTCGCCAAAATATTGGTTGTAAATTCGAAAAAGCTTATAAGTCAACTGAGTGTAAAATCGCTACTAGCACCAACAGGGGGACCTTTACATTACTTCTGGTATTATTTTACCTGTTGAAAATTGACAAATTTACAAACGTTTATACCCCTAGTCACACAAGCGTTTCCAATGTAACAAGTTTCCCAAGATGTCTAAGGAAAACAGGAAAAGCGATGAAACAATCTCCCGCGTGGACATTCAGAGACTTGAAAATTGGCTGAAATGAATTCTTCGACTTTTTCTGAAAGCAAGTTTCCTCTGGATGTTTTTGGGGTCAATTGAATAAAAAATTTGCGTAATTATTTAAAATGTGGAATTGGAGATGGTTGTGACTATAAAGTGTGACTGTAAAGTGTGACTAATTTGTACATTCATGCTTTTCACAAAAACATTTCTGTGGTACGGAAACTATATTTCAACCACACTGACAGACGTAAAAAAAACTATAGGAGTTAAAAATTAAACTGATTTTTGATCATACGGACTAGGAAGACATTTGGTTACGTTTGAGGTTTTAAAGTTTTTGAAAGCGATTGCACTTAGATAAACGAAACATGAGTATTTGGGCTGTGTATTCAATTTCCATACTATTATAATCGGGTCAATGTATTACGACTGAAAATTAATTCCACAACACTTGGTAGCAACAAACAACGTGTAATTGGCAGCATAAGACCTCAGTTTTTAGTAGTTTTTCAGATGAACATAATTCAGACTAAATGGGGCTTCACCATCTTTCACAATGCCACCGCAAAATGCATAAATTAACATGTAGGTATAGTGGTGCTGATGTGATGTGTTTACAATTCGACATATTTATAACATTTGAGATGATGCACTGCACGTGATAAAATTCTTAGAATTGGAATAAAAACAAAACCGATAACAAAGCTTTATTGCGTAGTATTGTGTGGCAGTATAACAAAATAACTTGTCCCATATTCGGCCGCAAATTTCCAGTTAAAATATTTTTGATTTTAGCAGAAATGCCCAGTCAGAGTATCCGACCAGGCTAAGCTTTTACCTGTCAAAACCTCAAATTTACCGGACAATTGTCTGATGAGCGACTGTTATTTGCAGGCTTGTCTTTGATATTGGGCACCAATGTTATGTTCAATTGACACCTGTCAAAACAAGGTATCTGCTGACGAGCATCATGCGACCATATCATGGGCTCATGTTTAGAGCTCATCAAGGTCACGTGTGTTATGAAGTTGACTGCTGCCCAGGTACAGGTTTTCGATTGGATTGCAGGCTCAAGCCAGGTTAACTTATTGTAATCAGGAGCTTTGCTTTTAGGCTTGGCTACCATATGAAGGCCACTATATTTGCATACATTATTTCTTGAAAACGAAGCCCAAATCAACAAAAACAATTATGCAACGATGCTTTTCATATCAAAACAAGTCAGTCTGCCAAAAATTAGCTCAATCCTGCAAAAAATAAAAATCGGCCCAAAATGCTATATACACCCTTTTTGCACGAAAACCTTCATATATCAATCTAATTCAATTTTTACTATTGCTTTACAGCTGGATGTTGTGTTAGAATCCAATCTTTCTACTATTCGTGTTTTAGAAGCTATACAGAAGAAGCTTCAAAGGTAAGTAGTGACATCTTGTCCAATGATTAGTGCACTGGATGTAATATCTAGATGTTAGGAGTTCAAACCTTTAAGCCACTTAGAAAATGACACTGGAAAATTTAACTCCATCTTCATTTTCAAATTTGTGATGTTTCTTTGATAATTCACTTATGTGCAGGTGCTGTGGTCTGCACAGTCTTAGGAGATAGAAAAACCCACTTTGTCCTTGATTGTATTCTTGGGTGCTTCTTTCTACCCAGGGGTTGAATTGGAAAATTGATAACCCAGCTTAAAACTCCTCTTACATGTACTTTTTATACGTGTTACTTTTTTCTGCACAAAATGGTCTAAACCATTACTGAGCCCTAAGGCTGAAAAGGAGACTTGGCATTTACGTAAATTGTCACATGTATGTAGATAAACGTAATGCATGTGGATCGGTGACCATAAAATAAATGTGGGTGGCATGTGAGATACATAACTTTGTGATGTTTCATTTTGCAGAATGCCGTCTGAGGAGCAAGCAAAATTCAGACTTGATAGCTGTATAGGAGGAACATCAGAGTTCATCCACAGAAAAGCTATCCAGAGGTACATTTTCGTGTGTAAGAATATGATGTTGTGTGTTCCTACCTTGAGCTTAGATCATGATTGTTTAACAGTAATAACCCTGTCTCTAAAGCAAACAATCTGGAAGAAACATATATGATGAAGACCTGTTCACATTTCTGATTTCAAGATTATATTTCAAGTGCAGCTTTGCAAGCAAGCACTGAAGGCATTGTCATCTTTTTAAAGCCAGATGCGAATATTCTTTAACTCAGTTTTACACGAATAAAAATTATTATATTATCTCTTAGGATATATGGTGACAAAGCCCCTGATATTGTTGATGGTTTAAAGAAAACACCAGCGGTTGCTGTGCCACTAGTGCTTAAAAGGTGAGGACATTTTTGGTTTTAAGAACAAAGGGCTCATAAACTCTAGGCCATCTAATAGTCATGACAAATTAAGATGGTTCGTATAGATGAAAAATTGCTTCCAAGAAATTGTCTTGAATTGTCTGAAGTGGAGGAGGGAAAGCTTGTTTGTAGCAGCTCAAAACACTTCATTTGTTGAGTGGGTGTGGCTGCCATATTTGGAGGAATTTCCCTAACATTTTTACTGCTCTTTCTGCTACTGCTGTTCGCCATTCATGCTCACAGATCGTCCTAAAGGTTGAGGCGTTTTAAATTTTTTGTTTTTACTCAGATTGAAGACGAAAGAAGAGGAATGGAGAGAATCTCAAAGACAGTTCAATAAAATTTGGAGAGACCAGAATGAAAAATATTATCTTAAGGTAAATTTATAGTAGTGTCACTCCTGATAAACTTTGAAAGAAGAAAGAAGGTGTTATTTTTGTTGTGATATTCATTAACCCTTTCTTTTTTAAGAGTACTCTTGTTGGAATTTGTTTTATTTTTCCCAAAAAAATATTCCAGCATTACAGGAAAAGACATCTAAACAGGTGTCTTCTTTGAGAATGGGTGGTTACACATTGCACTTTCCTTACACCCTGAGTACATTAAACTGTATAATATTTAATTAATTAAAAGTACACCTACTACTCAATGTTTTAGAATAATCTAAGAAGTTAAGTTGGAAGAGGCCAGAGCTGAGTTGTCTAATTGTTTTTTGCTTTCGCAGTCCTTGGACCATCAAGGGATAACTTTTAAACAAAACGACTTGAAGGCGATGCGATCGAAAAGTTTGATTAATGAGATTGAAAGTATTTATGATGAGGTACGTTACAAATCTATGCTACTGCTTACATACCGGTAATGTCCTGGTATTATATTGTACAGACCATCAATATTCACCTAGGAAACTGCTCCATTTATGATAAGTGTGTTTTGGCATTTCAGAGACAAGAGCAGGCTTCTGAAGGCAATGGAGATGCTACAGGCCCTCACCTGACCTTCACTTACCAGGACAAGTCTATTCTGGATGATGCAGCTGGTCTGATTGTTCATCACATGAAGAGGCAGACCAGTATTCACAAGGAGGACAAAGCCAGGATTAAAGTTCTGTTGCACTGCTTCTTGCCGGACTTGTTCTTTGCTCCAAGGTGAGAAATCAATGTCCTTGATCGTCGTAACTGCAAAAGATATAAGTACGTTACACAATTATACAGCTAGGGTGGGAGAGAAAATGTTGTCTACTGTTGTGGCAATCACGCCCAGAAAATTTTCTTTACATGTATATGAAATATTAGGACATACAGTATATGATCCGAATTGAAGGTTCAGCTTCACATGACATGAATAATTTATGGTCATAAGGTAAGAGGACTGACTGGAAAAGGCTGGTCTACACTAGTGACGAAGTTGGTGTAGCAGTCGTGAGAGCGCTTACGGCCCAGTGAAAACTGAAAGCAGAGTCATAAGCTCTACAGAATTGCAGTCAGAAGAATCAGATCGTTTCCCTTTTCTCCCGATTCCTGCTCACGACTCCGTCTTTTCTCAGTGGACTTATGATCTTACGTCAGAGTCAAAAACAGATGCAGAAGAATCAACCAATCACAATCTAGTTTGTACTACATCATAAACGTAGTCAGAATTCGGCTTCCAACTCTGTCGATTTGATTTTAACTACATCGTATTGCTCAGTGTTTCTGATTACAACTCCGACTCTGATTTCGACTCCATTGCTAGTGAAACCTAACCCTGAGGGGAATTTAACACCAACACTCATAACTTATAGAGTTGTAGTTTAAGAAATGTATTGACATCTGTAAAGAGAATTTGCAATCTAAGAACTGTTTTGTTTCAGGGGTGAGCTGAGTGATGATGAAGATTCGGTAAAGGAGTTAAATGGCCTTGGTGAGTATTAGTTGGGTTGATTTTGAAGAAGCGAAGTGTTGTATGTATAGAAATTTTATTGACTTTGAAATCAACATATTCCTTTGTGACACAGGAAAACCTGAACTTACTAATGGATTACCTGAGGCTGAAGCGGTAAGTGAACCTGCTGCAGGGTTAAACTGATGTCTGTCATGTATTCACCAACTCTTTATCTGAAACTGCTGTAAAAACTGTGGTGTCCAGGTCATACCCAACAGATTATTATTGTTCAAAATATCAAGCATATAACTCGCGCTGTGAACGTAGCCTGGTACACTTGTAGACCCTCAGATTCCTTTTCTTTGTACTTTGTGAAAATGTGCGAGTTAGTCTTCAAACTTTTGACATAGTTTTCTGAACTTGTTTTACAGGACGATGCTTACAATTTAATATATGTAAATAACAACTGGTATTTACTCTTCAGACTTCATCAGGTAAATACACATTAAGGGCCTTGACTGGTGACTGATCATATTAAACTGTTTTGTAGCTTCCAATCTCGTCATGTATTCCTCCTTCATTGAGGACGATTGCTTGACGAGGCGCAAGAATGTCTGCATTGGATGCTTCGTAGACATTTGCAGAACGAACGACTGCATGCGCATACATGTATAAAATTCGCGTGGCTTCACCCGTTTTGTTGCATACCAAAATAGCGAGTGAAGAACTGGTTGTTATTGATTTAATAATTTATTCAGTATGTGGGGTTTCATGAATCTCGCCACGATACGTTTGAAAACAGACAAATGTTATACGGTAGTATTGTTGTGTAACGGAGAAACTGTCTCTTTTTCAGATGCTCTGTGAGCGGCTGCTGAAGATGTATCAACAGTCGGTAATGATAGCTGAAGGTGAAGCCTGTGACAAGCAACAGAGAAAGCAGGCCACGGCTATTGCGCTGAGACTCAAAGCGCCCAGCGAGATAGACCTTGAGGAATACTACCCGGCGTTTTTAGACATGATAAGAAACTTGCTGGACGGTAAGGAGGAGTAACCACGTCGTTGGTTTGTTATGTTGCCTTTCTTTCCTCTCAGGGTTTCTTCACAGTTCACGAGTTCACGATTCACGATTAGCCGAGTCGCGTCGTTTTGGGAGAGAAACAGCACACAGACAGGGTGTTTTTAAACTAGTCTCGACGAGAATATAAACAACTTGAAGTTAGAAGAGGATACGGAGAAATATAGTTTCAAGTCTGATAACAATGTGGCCCCAGTCTTAGATCGATTTTTGTTTCTCGTTCATTGTAGGTAATATGGATTCTACAAACTTTGAGGATACATGTCGCGAGATGTTTGGCGTGCATGCCTACATCGCATTCACTATGGACAAATTAGTTCAAAATATAGTTAGGCAGGTACGTAATAGACCGTTTTCAAATTTTAATCGAGATGCCGGTTTTATTTGAGACGGGTTTTAACGACTTTATGACTTACAACACGGATATTAAACCCAGAAGCGTTCTCCGGGATCCGGAGCCAATTTAAGCGATCCCGCCCCGCTAGAACCAGCTTGTTTTCTGCCAGTGGTCACTGAACACGTGACACCTTGGACGAAATCAATACCAGAACCAAAAAATTCTGAATTCTGATTCCGGTCAAGTTCAATGACGGTCTCTGAACATGCGTTTAGAGGGTAACCTTTGTGACTAAGAATGGGTCACCTTCCGGTTTCTAACCAAAAGTATCGCTGCCTCTGGGAACGAGATTGAATTTTGAGCTAAGTAACGCTGGCCATTTTTGTTGCCGTGTTGGATAAGGTAACAAAACTTCCCGCGATTGTAATGGGAAAGTTTATTTTCACTTATTGAGGGCAGCTGAAGCACAGGCTTACGAGATTTCGGCCTCTTTAATTTTCATTTTTGTACTGCTTGTGTTATGTTGATCTACCGTCAGTCACCTCCGGGTCACCTTCCAAGTGTGTCTTTTATTAAAAATTTATTGTTTTAAATATTTCATATTTATTGTTATTTTGTTTTCCGTTCGAGCAATTTGTGTTCATCACAACTACCTAAACTGACCCATAGAATGCCAGAAATCAAAGTTTTAAGAACGCCCTTCCTCTCTCATGACCATGACACTGTTGACGTGATTTGTTGTTCTTCCCTTAGCTTCAAACCATTGTAACCGACGAGTCGTGTGGCCAGGTCACTGAACTGTACCAACAGGAGCAAGGCAACCTGGCCACTGGTGGAAGCTCGGCTACTCAGCACACCCGCGCGGTGTCAGAAGCGGCTTATCAGAAGAGATACGAGTCGTTGTTGTCGGATGAGAATTGCTACAAAGTAGTCATTGTAAGTCCATCAGTATTTTCATGTCTTTTTCTACTCGTGAATGCGATGGCAAGTTAGGAATTGTGGTGGTTGATCAGATAATGCAAGTGATATGCAAATGAGGGGTCGGTCACTCATTTGTTAACTTTTAGTGTCGATTTTTTCCCTGGATATCGTGTGACTAACTGTTTCCCCTTTCTCATTGAACAGCACAAGGACAAGAACATCTGTCGGCTGAGTATAGAGTTACTTGATACTGAGGACACTCATTCAGAGGATCCAGTGGAAGTTGAGGTACGCCGGACCAGTTACAAGGCTATCGATACATTCTCAAACAAAGAAATGTTGTTTGACACCAAATTTGAGGACTCATTTCAAAATGAGTTCTCATGCAAAACATTTCATATGAAAATGAGTTTGATTTGAATGAATGAGACACATTTTCGTTTTACTTATGTGTTGTATACCCTTGTTGACCTAGAGGTAAAAGGCAACTCCGATGTGGCCTATTCTTTTTCACTTGTTTCCACACTGCGTGTGTTGTTAATATAAACTTAATTTACGACGGCGACAACAGTAGCCACTTGTAATCTAAATCTAATGCGCCTAAATACAGTTGTCCCTTTTCATTTCAGAAATGGAATGAATACGTTGAAAAATTTGTCGGCAGTGAAGAGGTGTCCACGGAAGTTAAGGATCATTTGCAAAACAAACCAATATTTTTACCAAGGTAAGAAGAACTTTTATTCAAATCATAACTCTTTGTTGACAGCTGCCAGGTATTTTACAGTTGGTAGAAATTGTTGCATCGACGTTCTTGTTTATGACGCGTTTGCTTTGATTTAACGCGTTGATCTCGGAACCAACATTGAAAGGAATATTGTAATACTTATTAAAGAGGGTTCTTTTTAAATCTTGTTGCTTGTTTTTCGTTCACAGGACGGTGCGTTCCAACGCACGGATGAAATCCTCGATCACTCCAAGCACTGAGAAGGAGTCGACGACGAACGACAATGGTTCTTCCACTGACGAAGCTGAAAGCGAAGGAAATAACAGGTTAGCAAAGGCATGGGCGAAAATGTTTGCAATATTTTAAGCAAAGAGTGAAGTGAGCCTACAGTAAAATTGGTTCACAGAAATGCCTGTAGGATGGCAGTGTGTTGGCACGAACGAAAAAAGTAACTGATTTGGAAAAGCAGGGCCACCGCCTTCTCTCTGCTAAGAGAACTTGCTCCCAAGCTAAAAACGCGCGAGCAAGTTTCATCTCGTCCTAGCAAGGTTCGCTTTGTTTTATAGTGAGATCGAGTGTTCAGTAACTGCACCTAACCGACTTATTGACTTGAGTTCTTAACGAATCATGATGTTTGCAAAACTTCAGGCGAGCTCAGTGATAAACTTCCTCCAATATGAACTGTTTTACTGTTTTAGCGTTTCAAAGAAAAGCTACTTTTCCTTTCACTGCATGTGTCTGACAAATCCCCGTCGCTATGTTCGTCACATTAACTGGAAAGCCGCCATCTTTTTTTTTTCAGCGAGAAAGAGGAGGAAAATGATGAGGTGGAGGATATGGAAGTTGAGAACTCGATGGAATGCAAGCTGAGCTTAAACTCTTACAAGATAAGATTTGTCAAAGGCAGCGAAGATTACTTGTACAGACGGCAAGCTTTGAAAAGAGCAAAAGAGGTCAGTACATGTATTGACTTTACAGGGAGTTCAAGCACAAGCGTTTTGGAGAGACGGACGTGAACTAGGAGTCGAATTTTCTCTTGTTTTCGTTAAAAACGTCAAGTTGCAAGTACCAAAATGTGAGCTTTCTAACTTGGTGCGCGGTGAAAATGCACCAAAAGCAAGAACATAAACTTTCGGTTGACTTCCGTGGCTAAAAAACGTCTGTGTAACTAAACTATTGAAGAAAACTTGGACTCTAGCTCGTCTGCAGGATAGAATTTCAGGTTCTCCTGGGAAGCAAATATAAATAGGTGCGGAAATTTTCTCGCAGAAATGTTCCTGGTTCTCACTTTGATCGTCGCTGTCTGTAGCAATTAATTCTCGGAACAAGAATTGAACGAAATGTGCAGCGATCAGTAAGGAGAATCAATATTTTGACCTGGTGACAGGGAGAGATCGAGGTTGAGGATGAGTTTAAGTGTTTTTGTTGTTTGTTTACCAGTGCCATCCTGTTGTGGCGAACCGTCTTCACTCCAGATTCCAGGGGTGGTTAAGTGGCTGGGTGAAAAGTAACGTGACTAATGACCAGGAGAGTGGCTGCCGTGACTGGCTTCTGGGACGGGTGGATGGACTTCACCCCTGTACAACGACCTGCGAGTCAGTCACTGACACTGCCATCAAGCACAACAAATACTCCGTCAAATGGGACAAGGAGAAGAACGTGCAAGAGCAAAAAATCGACGTCAAGAGCAGAGAGGACGAGCAGAATATCGCCTCTTAAAACTAACTTTGTACAGATCGTATCACGTGTATTTCTTAGGTAAACTTTAGTGTTGAAACGGTCAAGGGATGGCGTGACAACTGTTTGACTTGACAATAAGGTAGCGTGACATCTACGACGTGAAGGCTAAGCACTTCTATTTTAAATCGGCAAATCTGTTTTGCCTCTCATTCAGTTGAACAGCATACAAGTTTAGTGTTAAATGGGGTGGAGCCAGAACCTTGAATGCGTTTTGGTTTGCCGTTTGGATGCTATAAATAAGCGTTAAGTCTATTGTCTTACCATCCTTTTGACTGTTATTTTGTAAATACGACATTCACTTAGATTAATCGTTTGTAATAACGCGACAACCACTTGACATCACAATGATAAATTTGCTCTGGCTCTGCTGAAGATTGCGAGTTTCCCTTTTCTTATTCCATATCTAACAGCTTCCATCAACAAAAGGCAATAAGTTGTTTCAATTTATATTAAGCCTCTCGAACTGGGGTCCACAAAAGAGGCATTCAGCTTTTAACTTGATTCGTCTGACTCTCTGGCCGTCACTTGCTAATCTGTAATGAGGTTGGTCTCGGCGATCCTCGCTTATGCTACTCCTGGGTTCCTTCCCAAACGTTACTGGGGTAGTTGAAGGAACTCTTTATACCCCAGTACTCGATGTACTTATGTATTTTTGTTTTCAAAAGAAAGCGAATAACTGTGATGGATTTTAGTTTTTTCTGGCTGCTGTGATAGCTTTTAATCCTTGAAAAATCCATCAGGTAGACAGTGCCCGGCCCTCCTTCAATTCCAAGTTCTGGTGGATTTTACTCTTGACAAAAGTTTATTGCATCTAAACAAGACATGCCACAGTGTTTGTATCCATCTGACAGTTAAAAAAAGCACGCAACGGACTTTTTTAATCTTTTTGTTTCTTGTAAAGGAGTTCCTTGGAGCTTCTATATCTCCGTCAGTTGTAGTAGCAGCCCTCGTGAGCACAAAGCAGTGGTAGATATCGGTGCTTAGATGCGATTCAAATCTCTAAACTGACTTACCCCAGTTAGATTCCTCCAGGCAGACGCAGAAGTGACACATGATGAGATTAAAAAGGATGCTCAACAGTCACAAAGCACCTTTATGCTTTCTATTGCACATAACAGTGGAATGATTAAACAAGCTTTCAGAACTGTGTAGTGCTTTTCAGAGCTCAGGCTGTCACTAGTAGGATTGTCCGCCATGTTTTATAATGTGCTCATTTTGTATTCCTACTATTCTCTTTAACACTTACATTGATGAAAGTTCGATATCAATGAACAGTTCCGGGTGTGTTGAATGAGCTCTCTTACGCACTTCAATTAGGTTATGTAGTAAAATAGTGTACAGGCAACTATGGAGTTGTAGCTTATGCTTAAAGCAGAGTAATTATGTTTGATTTTGTTGGCACGCTCCAACTTGTAGTCGGGTATGACTGTAGAATTATGTGCACGATGAACTGTAACAGTCTGTAGTAGTTCTCTGCTGTTGTTAAACTTGTATGTGAAGTGAACCCTAGTGTTGCGGTCAGTAATTTATTCTTTGATCCTGGCCCACTTTTACAGATATTTATCATATCAAATAAAAACAATGTCATCGATGACTTATCTGTTTTAGTTTGGATCACTCGCTTACCATGTTGACATCTCTAGAAAACGTTCAGCTTTGAGCGGATGTTACACGCTCAATCTGTTTCAACCCCCTTGTACTGGAAAGATCCCAGTACGAAAATGCAAACATGATTTTAAAATACTTGCATTTTAAAGTGTGGTAGATTATCACCACAAAGGAGACAAATGACGACAGTAAGGGACCGTTCATTTTTTATGAGGGAGGGGGGGCTGGTGGGATTTGGGAAGCACCATTTAAAAATCGCATGACCCCCCCTCAGCTTACCAATTTTTTCACGTGGGCCCCCCTTACAGCGGTCATTTTTTGGGATGACCCCCCCCAAAAAAAAAAATTGAACAAACAATATTTAGATTTCAACTTTTTTAATATTTCTCTATTATCCCCCTACTTCGCGTTTTGTGCTCACTGTGAAGACAATATTTACAATCCCTATACTACAGAGAGCTGTTGTTTGAAAAACAAATCAAAAGAAAGAGAAGTCAATTTCGGATCTCCTAGTTATGGCTCGCCCTGAGCGTGTGGCATTTGGCCTCTCATTGGCATCTCCCTCATCTGAATTGATGAATGCCCACAGTTTTAATGTAAAACAGATCAAATGTATAGAAGCTAAGTTGGCGAAGGTCACGCAGGACATGGAAGCACTAGAAAATAAGAGCAATTATAACAGCATATTCAAAGGCATACTCAAACATGCACAGCACATCAACAAAAGGAGAAGGAAAAAAGAAAACCGCAGAAAGTCAAATGCAAGAAAGAGGAAGCGGACTGAAAACAACGTCCAACGAGTTTATGGAATCTGTGTTGGAAACCCGCTAGGAAATGATCTTCCACAATGCCTTGTGTACCCTCCTAGAACGACCGTCCCGGAAGGGTGTATTAAAGTTGAGGATGTTGCCACGTCGTTATTTAGAAGAGATGGGCCATACATCGCACAGCTCTTGGAAGGGAATTATTTCACCAATGCTGCAAGAAGCAGAATCACCACCAACCTTGAGCAGGAAGTCAGAGATTATGTCTACACCTTCATGTACCCTGAAGAGTACACTCTGACGGAAAGCATTGCTGCTTCTTGCAGCATCGATGAAAGAGACTCCCATAGCAGCACAAGCGGCGACGAAGAACTCGACGACAGCGAAGATGAAGATGAGTGCCAGTGAAAGTTGCATTCGAAAATAACAGTGTTAAATACTTCTTTTCAGTAGCTACAAATGCTTTTTTGTCGCCAAACGTTTTTTTAAAGCAGAAGGAAAGTTTGTAATAAATTTGTATCCTGCCTTCTATGTTTATTCTATAGCAATTTTTTTGATATTCAAACATTATGCCATTTTAAAGTTTTACTAAAATATTTCACGTGACCCCCCCTTTTTCCCTTATTTTTTGGGATGGCCCCCCCTCGAAAGCCATTTTTTTTCGCATGGCCCCCCAACAAATCCCACCAGGCCCCCCTACCTGATAAAAAATGAACGGTCCCTAAACAACCTCATAAGCTAAAGGACTGTTACTTTAAAAAACAGTGAGTTCTTAGAACTACAGGTGAAAGAAAAGTGAGTAAAATCAGTTAACAAATCGGTAATTTTAAAGCATGTGTGTTGATAAAACCTAAAAGGTAGAATCTTTCTTAAAATCTTGTTCATCGACATCCCAAGTGGTCTCTTTTTTTTTTTTCTGGTGCTCTCCACCATCTCTCACGCGCTGCGCTCATATTACGTTTCAAGAGTTGCATTGCCCTAATTACCATCTTTAGTGGAACTACCCTTGTACAGAATGGCTTTTCTGTTAATATCTCAGCCTGAGCGCTCATTTAATTCTTAATATTGTATTTTACCTGTACTGTCCCAAATTAGTGCCGTTGGCGCTAGAACGATGGACATGTATAATGTTATAATCGCGATTTTATTGAAGCGTCGGCGGCCTGTAGGCTTAGTATGCTGCAAAAGCAATCACTGACGACGTACTCAGTCATAAGAAAAAGTGAACAACAAGTGGCTAGATGAACAAAGGCGAGATCAATGCAAGTGTGCCTCGTTTTTGAAAATTATCGAACAAATTCTGTCAAAATTTTAAGGTTACCGTATACCTTCAGGGGTGTCTCGCGTCCAAGCGATGTAGCGCGTCCGGTTTAAGCTGTAGATACCTAAACCCCTATATCAAATTAAAGCTTATAGAGCTGGCCATCAAACCATACCAAAAATTTTGAAATAAAATGAATTGCCGATTTTTTCACGGCGACTAAATGAAAGCGTCCTAATTACCTTTTGGAAGCTACAAGTCAAAGCGAATTTTGTTTTTCGCCAATTTATTTTCTTCTTCGGTTTCAGGACAAAAAGCGCTAAAAGAGAGTGTCTGCGTTTTGCCATATTCAATTGCAGTAAAAAGTTACAGAACATTTTCGAAATAGGATTTGAAAAATGAGAAGTGATCGTACAAAAATCGCTCTCGGAGAAAAAATATTTCGAAATAAGCAATTCGCAGACACGTTTTTGTTTTTTATATGTTAATCTAGCTACTGTACAAATCTGAGGGCAATCAAAGAAATTCCCTTTGAGTTGTAACTCTTTAAAATGTCTGCTTCAAGCGAAAAAATTTATTCGAGAAAACAGCGCTAAGAAAAATCTCTTGCTTCGCAAACAAACTCCGCCCACAAACGCCTTCAACTGGGTTCTCAGATCACTGAGCCAATCAGCGCTTGGAAAATTTACTACCATTAACTCGCGGTAAAATTTACGCGTGAATCTCCTAAAAACCCTTGTGTTTCGCAATGCGCTCAAGGCGGAGAGATAATTTTTCTGCAGCTGGGTTTTTCTTGAAGCTGGTCTGGCAAAATGGGGAAGATGAAAAAGGATACGAAAGCTAGAGCAGCTGGGCGACGAGAACAAACAAAAGAAAGCGCGGCGGAGTAAATGTGCATGGATAATATTCCAATGGATCTCAATGAGTTGGACGATTCATCGGTATCGGACTCAACAAAAGAGTCACTGTAAACATCGCTGTTATCGCTGTCGAGTTCTCAAATTTTTACGGAACCTTTCTCTTCTCTTGACTCGATCTTTTTGCCCGCTTCATACGATGGCTATAGTTTCATCCGCGAGGCCAACTTTCTCTTCTTCACTCACTGATGTATTTTCATTCGTTCTTCGCTTTTCGAACTGGTAAACGGAGTTTTCCGTGGTTCATGTTTACTTATAACTTAATAGAATTACCCCTAATACGAAAAAGCTTGGATTAACAATGCTGATTAACTGAGTAGCCAGCCAATTCGTGGTATCCATGTAGGTAATATTCCCGCGAAAGTAGTCTCGGTTGATTACCTACACGTTATAGGGCTGTCAATCAAGAGGGAACTTTTACTTCCGGCCATAACGTAAAACCTCCATTTCTCCGCCAATATTGGGTTTTTTTCAGTTTTGTTTTCAGAAATTAGAGATTACTCTTCGACCATTACTTTGAACCAAAAATCCAAATTTGAAGAAAATTGCCGATCTGAAGGTATACTGTAACCTTAAGTGGCTAAAACCTTTGTAATCTATGTTCAAAATCAGTGGAGGTTTTGGCTTCCTTCTTATAACTTATTTAACAATTATTCCCACGAGCGCGCGTTGGATATGAGATGGTAGATAGCCAACGAGGCGCTGGCTATGATCATCTCACATTCAACAAGCGTGAGTGGAAGAATTGTTTTAAGAAAAACGCCCTTAAAATAAACAGAACTAAAACAAAATAAAAATAAAAAGCCCCCCAAAATCACGCCTACTCTTACCATATTTGTAGAGCATGGTATAATGGCTCATAATCCATGATGGCTAAGCCAATGAAAACTCTCGAATTGTATCATCCAATGAAACGGTTTTTAATAATTTCTATTAAAAGAACAAGATAATAGAGCAACAGACTAGAAAAGTGAAAGAAAACAAAGGATTCAAAAGAAGGAAAAGAGTGCAAAGTGGAAAATAAAGTGTATGTACGTAATGTACAATGAATAATCGGACAAAACTTAGTTTTTAGTTTTTTAATCATCCAGCTACTTAAACATTTCTTTTTCAATCACTGATCTACGTGGACCAGCAGGTAAACGAGAAAACTTAGGAAAATCCTTAAAAGTGCACTTGTCTGATTTTCATCTCGGCTCTCTTAGCGGAGTAGTGATATCCTTTCCAGTGATACCAGTTGACGCCATCAGCGAACGATGAGTGTTTTCCGTGATGATACTGACCGTTCAGGTTGGAATGATGACAGTTCTCGTACCACCAGGCTCCTTTAAAGCTCACAGCACAGTTACTGCTGCTGCCGTCGTTATCCTGATCTTTGGTGGTAAAGGGGTAACCACGATGCCTAGAAAGAGAATCACCAGCAGTTCCTGAAAACAAAACACGAACATTTAATAACATAATTACGAATAAAAATAATATGAATAACACACGAAAACTTACCTGAGTAAGTTCCAAGACTCAGCTGGTACTAAGTCCTCTCGCTCGTAACTGCAAACATGTCGTACTCGGCGTAAGCAGTTTTGCCTGTCGTGTCTTCCAGATCTACTCGAAGTCTGTTCTTTGTGTTCGTCAAGCGGTGTATCTTGTCCAGTCCCAGCCAAAACTCGCCATTCAGGTTACCGAAGCCATTCTTGTAGTCGGCCCAGCCGCGGTAGAAATCAACGGAGCCATCCAATCTCTTCTGGAACAATGTCCATCCCCCACCGGCTGTTGTTTGGTCACAGAACACATCAAAGGCACCTGAACCATCAGGGTCGATTGTATAAACACCGCTGATTCTTTCACCGGATTTGTACAGCTCAGCACAGTTCTTGGCTATTGAGAAAAAGATGACGAAATTTGTTATTGTCCAACTGAACTGTTTTAGCTTCAATATGGAAGACTAAACGGAGAAATAAAGCTGTCAAGAAAAATACCAAAATAACGGATTTCATTAATCGTAGCTAAAGAACGAATCAACTAATAACGAGTTCCGCTGTAACTCATCTTAAACGTCTTGGAAATTACGCAGAATTCAAGTCCCAACTTCCGACAAAAACTAAATTAAAAAGATGAAAAAATTAATAGGTTTCATAGTCAGTCGTAGCCGAAGAACGAATCAAACACGTATTAGGGTTTTGTAGTTACCCATCCCAAATGTTTCGAAAAATAAGCAGAATCCAAGTCTCAACACGAAAACAAATCTTACCCTTCACAGTCGTCTTTTTCTCTTTGAGGATGTCATCTTGCAGTTGAGTGAGTTGTTTCTTCATTTCTTGAAGAATAGTTTTAATCTCATGGTTTGGTGCTGTGTACAAATACACGTTGTTACATTGCTTTGTGGCTATAGAACCGACCGGGTCGCCATTAGGGTTATTTCTCGGCTTAACTCAAGTGTAACTCGCCACAAACAACACCAAGAACGGCAAACTGGAACGAAACCCCGAGAAAACAGATGAAGTCATTGTGCGAATTTGATAAAATTCTAGCTTAAATGCACTTAAAACGCAATTCGTGAAACCCGTGATGGTCATGGATTTGGTGTGACGCTCAAAATGTGCAAAACACGAGACAGTTGAGTCCATGATGGCTCCGTGATGGACCCTTGACGTACACGTGATAACCTGCGATCATACCCTCCCTCCCTCCCTCTCTCCCTCCCTCCCTCCCCTCCCTCCCTACATCTCATCCTTCTCCCTTTCCAAAAGAACCAGCCTGATCGCAGGTTATACACGTGACGGAAAGCATAAGATTTGTTAAGTCAAATCCGTGACGGTAAATCCATGACAACTTCCTGCTTCAAACGAAATAGACCGGCAAAGTTTAAGGTTCAAGGATTAGTGTCAAATACGTGACGGTTTAGCCAAACACGTGATAACTTATAATAATGTACTACGAGGGAGAAAACTCTACATAAGATCCAGGGTTGGTCACGTGACTTCCGTTTAGCCCTAATTGCACCCTCTGCAGTATATCCTACTGCATCTTCATCTTCTAGGATGTCTCTCTTTAACAGATCAGTCTTGGCATTCAAGATGATACCAGACAACACATTCACTGCACTGGAAATAAAAACCTTCTTCAGGCCTCTTACATGAGCAGGAAACCCTGAGGATAGAATGTTGTTTAACCTCATTAATACGCTAACAAAACCGGTCACTATAAGGGAACATGGTCAAAGATTTCTCTTCAAGACAGATAAAAAGGTGCTTTCTCAAAGCTCCTTTATCATAGTATTACCTTTATTTTTAAATTGTGGTCGTTTCTTTGGGTGGGGCACTTCTATTCAAAATCAAAACTTAATTTTATCGCTACTTTGCAGCTTCGTTACTTTCTAAGCGAGCTCTCGTAAACCTGTTGCATAGAGCACTTCAAGCTGTTGCTAGCAAAATGTCTTCCACGTGTGAAAATGAGCTCATTTTATAATTCTTCTATTACCTTTAGAAACACTAAACACCACAGCCAATCGGCGGAAACATGATTGTACAGTCCATGCTAAAATGTCCATCATGTCTTATAAGGTCCTCCTTTCTCCTCAGTCCTGTTAATCATACAGTTATCTTAGTCAGAGACATATCTCACTTACAATTGGTGAACGCTCGTGACATGAACAGGCCGCGAAAACTTAGAGCGGTTTTTTAATGCATTTCTGTCATGCCTTTTACGTGCTTGTACGTTAAAGAGCATATTCTTTTACTTAGTTACCTCGCGAATTCGTGATGAAAAGAGTCAAACGTTTCAGAGAATTTCAAAGCAGAAAATGAGTTTGCTGTGAAACTGCTCGTGTTTCATGGGACGCGCGTTAGTGATGGAGGGAGGCATGAGAAACGCGACAGGACTACTAATGTGTGTTGAAAATCGGTTGGAGCCTTTCTTACACACAAATCATTCCTTCTTATAACATTTATTTTCAGTTAGAAAACAGGATAATAAGACATGAGATAAGAAAAGCGAAGGAAAGGAAAGAAGGGAAAAGAAAGAAAAGAGTACAAAGTGGAAAATGAAGAATGAGAAAATAGCAACCTAATGAATAATGACACAAAACTTATTTTTCAGTTTTTTTTAATCAGCCAGGCACTTCAACATTTCTTTTTCAATCACTGATTTGCGTTGAATGATCAGCAAGTAAGCGACAAAACTACTAAAAGTTCTTAAACTGGTCTGCTTTTCATCTCAGCTCTCTTGGCGGAGTAGTAATAACCTTTCCAGTGACGCCAGTTGACACTATCAGCTACTGACGAGTGTTTTCCGTGATGATATCGACCGTTAAGGTTGGAGTAATAAGAGAGAGAGAGTACCACCAGGCTGCTTTATACAGCACGGCACGGTTACCATTACTCCAGCTGTCATTATCCTGATCTTTGGTGGTAAAGGGGGAACCACGATGATAAGAAAGAGAATCACCAGCAGTTCCTGGAAACAAATCATGCACTTTTAACTGCGTAAGATATCTAAGTGTGTTTAGTGAAGCTTTCATCTGGTTTCAACTTTCTTTGTTAGTTCTGATTGGACTAAAATTTACTTTAAACAAAGATATGCGAAAATTTACCTGAGTAAGTTTCAAGACTCAGTTTGTACTTAGTCCTCTCGCTCGTAACTTCAAACATGTCGTAGTCGGCGTGAGCAGTTTTGCCTGTCGTGTCTTCCAGATCTACTCGAAGTCTGTTCTTTGTTTTCGTCTAGCGGTTTATCTTGTCCAGTCCCAGCCAAAGCTCGCCATTCTGGTTACCAAAGCCATTCTTGTAGTAGACCCAGCTGCGGTAGAAATCAATGGAGCCATCCAGTCTCTTCTGGAACATTGTCCACCCCCCCCCCCCCGCCACCGGCTGTTGTTTGGTCACAGGACACATCAAAGGCACCTGAACCATCAGGGTCGATTGTATAAACACCGCTAAATGTTTGACCGGATTTGTACAGCTCAACACAGTTGCCTTTTAAGGAAAAGATGACGAAATTTACTACCGTTAAATTGTTCTAGCTTCAATATGGAAGACTAAACGGAGAAAAAAAGCTGTCAAGAAAAATACCAAAATGACGGATTTCGTAAATCGTAATTAAAGAACGAATCAACCGGCTACGAATGAGTTCCGTTGACACTAATCCCAAACGTTTCATAAATTATACAGAGTACAAGTCTCAGCACAAAAACAGACCTTACCTTTCACAATCGTCTTGTTCCCTTTCAGGATCTTGATGTCATCTCGCAGTTGAGTGAGTTGTTTCTTCATTTCTTGAAGAATAGTTTCAATCTTCTTGTTTGGCCCTGCATAGAAGCTGTTGTAGACGTTATTACAATGCTTTGTGGCTGAAGAACTGACTAGGGTGCTATAAGAGTTATTTCCTGGTTTCGCTAAAGTGTTACTCGCCATACGCAACACCAAGAACAGCAAAGTGCAACGAAACCCCGAGGAAACACAAATCATGGTACGAATTAACTTTGATCAAAGTCTATCTTAAGGGTAGTTAATTGTGTCACGGACTGGTGAAAAAGCCGTTCTGACTCATCTTTACTGAGTACAACAATATAAATGCATCATCGAGTTGTTTGCAAGACGTTTTTGATGTTTCTCGAGAGTTGAACAGTTTCTTGATGCTATATTGACCTATCCACGTAAAAAATGACAGCGTTTTTTTCTTTTTTTTTTTTAAACAAAAAGCAAGTACAAGATTAAGTATTCTAACTTGTTGTTTGGATACATCATCACATCCGTGTGTGTATTTTTCGGGCCGGCAATGTGGATCGGAAGGAGCTGATGGGGGAAGGGGGAGGGGGATATCAGTATACCCGACTTTTCCCCGTAAGATACCAATATATCTCAAATTGGAAAAAGTGATACTAATTACCTAAAATTAGAGGAATTTGAAACTTAAAAAGTTATACTTTTATTTTATGTCTATGCACCGAATACCTAAAATTCCCGAAAAACTACATACTTTAATTTATACCCGAACTGTGACAAAAAATATAACATGTATCTGAGTTAAAACGGCTCCGGATATTATATACCCAAAACCCAAAACCCCTGACAGGGTCTGATTATTATATTGCCTGTATGTATAATAGACCTTCTTTGCTTTCTGTCGTACTTTTCTTTCAACACAACACCTTTTGACACTATTCTAACATGTCCAGCTGAGTGATGGAAAGATTTGACAGATTTTCTTCAAATTTACTGATGTTGCCTCTTCTTGATCCAAATAAAGAAAACCTGAGGACAGACTTTTCTCACTTAAAAATTTCCTTTTATACTTTCAAAGAAGAGACAAGAATTGTGCAGACTACCCAAATAATTTGTATTAACGACCTACTTAATTCGACTAGTCCTACTGGAAAGTAACTATCCTCGACGCTAAAGAAAAAGAGCCAGTTTTTGCAACAAAATGATCTCGAAATTCCCCAATAAAAAGCTTTGTGAATGTCGTGATTATGTTTATGTTTTATTGATTCTGATTTTTTATGCCGATTTGCTTTTACGACAAGAAAATTGGCGTCTTAGACCTAGCCCAATGAATTTAGGGGCAAATCTAGGGGAGGGTGCAGGGGTGCGCATCCCCTAACCCCGTGAGACGACCATTTTCGCTTTTAAAATTTGTTTACCTGACCAGACGTCAGTTACGCCATTCCTTAGTTGTGCACCCCCTCCTAAGAAAGCTCCTGGACCCAACCCTAGAATTACATGTAATAGCCATGTAGACGGTCTGGCTCTGATTTCTGTGTCAACTGTGCGCAAACTGTTTATTTTATAGCACGTCTGATGGTCAAAACAAATCAGTATATAAATGCAAATAAAAATACAAAAAGGGTGTATTGAGTTATCTTAATATGGCAGATTACGGGTTGATTTCTCCACTAGCAATCTAATGAAGAAGTTTCTGTCACGCTGCAAACCTGTAGTGTCTCATTTTTATTGCAAAGAAATAAGTAAAATTTCCTAACGAAAGCTGACTGACCTTTTAAGTCGATTTCAGGACTGTGTCGCGGTGCACACAACCAATCTATTCTGATTGGCGCAACTGCTTCGCTTCAAGTTGGGGAAGTTTTACAAAGTAAAGATTGAAACGACAGCGAACTGGGCTTGAGGCGGACTGAAGGGTCTGCTCCAATACAAATATCTTTAACTGAATCATTAAAATTCAAAAACGATAAAATAGCCAGAAATCTTAATTAAATGAGTTTAACAGTCAACATTATACTTTTAAAGTGCACCTAACCCCCAAATTTTTTTTTCGCTAAAATAAATCTAGACTTTATTTGAAGCATTTGGGCGAAGAAATTTTTGAATTTGGTTGAATCCTCGATTTTCTATGCCCTTTCAAAGTCGCGATTAAGTGTTTCACGACCGCGTTTTAGGGAGTCTGGGGCGGCGGTACCTGATGACGTCTACCCAGGAACCAAACACAATAGCGCCTCAGTCAACTCTCTGTATTTGCTCGAGAAAATAGAACGCAAAACAAATCGTTCCGATGTATTTTGGGACTAAAACGTCCAAGTTTTGTCTCAGAATCATTTCTTTTTCGTCACTGGAGTCAGAGTTAAGTTTCGATTCGGAAGGCTCCGAAATAAACTTCGATCGAGCACGTTCGACGACTGTGAACTCACTGCTTAGAGCTTTGAGAGCAATTTACAATATTTCAAACGACGACGGGGAAGACGTTTTTGCGGACGAGCTGCTTGTAAATTAGGAATGGAAAGCTAGATACGAAGTGGAGGAGCAGGCAAACGAAAAGCAGGAAAGAAAACTCAAGGACTGCTTTGGATGGTAATTTCGTCAACTAAACATAAGATTCCCACGCGTGTTTATAGCCCGTTTACATTTGTCCTTACCGAGAATGTATTTTGTCAAGGTTCTGTTAAATCCAGTTTGTGTTTTACTTTCAGTTGAATGCTTCATGTTTATAAGAGCGACGTACGTGTTGCAGTTTTCGAGACTTGATGACCTCCAAAACATTGGCTTCGATCGATTGAAAATCGTATTGTTTGGACCTGTATTTTTGAAGCTGCGGGAAGCAAGGCGGAAGGAAACATTTCATACAATTACCGATTTCACATTGTCACACGTTTTAAGTCGTAACTCCAAATAACCAATGTAAATTGTTCTCAAAGTTTGCAGTGAAATTCGTCGGATAAGCGAAAAGGATGTGTTCCCTAAGCGGTCCGCAGATAATGTTACGCGGTCATATTTTCGACGCTATTGCACAGAATCTTTGTCGCACTGCTGATTTCCAAACCTTCGAAAAACTCTGTGAGTCTAACAATTTTGTTATCATGTAATTCTAGAGGATTAATCTTCGACTTTCATCTAAATCGAAAGAGAAATAAGTGTTGGTTAGCGGCGTACAGTTGCGATCTATTTACATATCAGTATAACGCTTCTTGATCATGACCGGATCACACAACTTTGCCGATTATGTTATAAATATTGCGGGATTGGAAGATATAGGTTGTAGGTAGTATTTCTGCAAATTTCTGGTTAGCTTTAAGCAGAAAATTTATGAAAATAGCGTTCGAAAGTCTGCGGAAAAAATTCCAGTGAGAGTTCTTCAATGGTTCTCACAGATTCAGTTCGCTTGTTTCGGTTCGACAAAATCAACCATCATTTATGTCTTTATTGGACCATTAGCCGATCATCGTCAGTAAATTGTACAGTATATCTTTCTTTAAATCTGGAATATTGCTGCAACAGCCGATAGCACCTCTGGAAGGCGTTTTCTGCGCACTTTTCGAATGTGTATTGCACCATCCTGAAGGAAATGAGAGGAAATGAGATATCCAACTTTCCTGGGTAGACGTCACAAGAGCCGCTGGACCCATTCTCCTCAAACTCGGTCGTGAAACAAAATGGCGGTGTTTTGGAGCTATTTTCGAGATTTCGTCGTGGCACAGAAAATCGAGGATTTAACGGAATTCAAAAATTTTTTCGCAGAACTCTTTCAAATAATAAGTAGATTCGTTCTAGCGAAAAAAATTTTTGGGGTTAGGTGCACTTTAATTAAAATTATAACTTCCTCCATTGTCTCATTGTCTCATTATAAACAATGTCTCGGCTACTATATTTACCATCCCAAAATAATACTAGGTGACAGAAAAAATAATTCGAAAAGCAAACTAAAGAAACGACGAAGTCAACTGAGGCCTTTCAATAAATTAGAAAAAAAAGAATATGTACGAAACCAAACGAGTATTCCAATAATTTCAGCCTTTCTACTCTACATATTACTCGACCACTAATTTTCGGAAATTTTGACTATATATCAGTTCCGCCTCTCCGTATGGAAATAACAGTCCATTGCTCTATCTCGACTCTATCTGAATGTCGGTACTTAGGTCCGTCACATCATCATATGTATTGTGGGATTAAAATGAGAACTAGAAAGTGTTTAACAAGTACACAACAAAGCGACAGGTCAGCGAGCCCGTCGTCTTTTCGTGTTTGGAATATTTAATGACAAGTCCGAAATGAATTATGTCTTTGGCGATGCCGAAAAATGTTATATGCTCAAATCAAAATTAACCAATTTGAGACTTAAGATATTTGTAATCAAACGAGCAGTTTTTCCGCTGCAGTTCTTTCAATAAATTAGGAAGCAAATACCTATATTTATAACATTTTAACATTTAATGCTGTCTCCAAAGTACGTTTGAAATATGTCTACCAAGTGAACCATGCATCGTTTCATCATTAATTAATTCACCGCAAAATCAAGGGACGTTTTTCTCCGACTTTTGAACACTGTAGCAACTTAATTACGTTGAACGGACCGCTTTTTAATCGTTGCAATAGCAGAAATTCTGGTTTCAGTGAAGTAAACAAACAAACAATAAAATAGCTACCTTCCAAGGATACACTGAAATGCGATTGATCCGATAGTCTTTACAGCGGATATATGATCCTTTGTAACTGATAACATAAGACGCTTTTTGGGCGTCTGCTTAGGAGGCTAATTAAAGCTTTTGAAGCTCGGTGACCAGAAAAAACGACTGCATACTGAGATGCTTACTGACTGAATGATGTGCTCACTTCGTCTGGTAGCAGGAAGATTTCTATAAATGTGAAGTAAGTCGGCGTTTTAAATAGATTTTAAACTTACAAGTCAGCCAGTTCTCTTGGAGTTAGAAGAGATAGCAAGTAAAGCTCGCTCGCACTGTGATCATTAAGTATTTCATGTACCGCTTGTAGATGGAAGAAGTAGCTAGGGGCTGGTAGGAAGAGTCGAGAAGAGTACTCGAATGCGCCGTAGACTCACCATGGACCCGAATGATGAATTCATGCCGTCCTTTTGTGTAGACGGTCGTAAAAAACCACTTGAACGATCCGAGTTCTCACTTGAATACACAACCCTTGGACCGTGAACTGAAACAAAAGCAAAATACAGTAAGCAAAACCGAAATAAGATAGGTTATCGTTGGTTTTCTTTTACAATTCGACTCACGGTCTGTTTTCCGTTAATATTGAGTTTATTTGCTCATTTATCGGATTAAAAATACTCATCATGATTGATTTTCCTTTTTGAAGAGTTTTATTCTTTCACAGTTTTTTACACCAACCTTTCTATCTTTCATTTTTTTGTTATAGTCCGCAGTGAATTGACTTAGATTTTCCTTGATTCAACAGCGGAGTACACAAACATTAGTAACATGTAATGTAGTTTCAACCTTACAATATCACTTTGAAAAGAGCACTACACGGATTATTTACTTCCGGTATTCCTGAAGAAAGTCAGTTACTATCATAGTAGTAGAGTGAGACATCGTGAGTATTGAGTAAAACTTACCTGAAACATGTAACAGTGTAATTTTAAATAAACAGGAAATCGATAGAAATATGATTATAGCCAATGAGTCAAATAAATTTAACATCAAAAATTCTAACGATAAAATTCCAACGAATTTGAATGAAATTTCCATTTTCTTAATAACGCTCTGTTAAATGGGACAAGGACAAGAACGTGCAAGAGCAAAAAATCGACGAAAGAGCCGAGAGGACGAGCAGAATACCGCCTCATAAAACTTCCCTTGTACAGATCGTATCATGTGTATTTCTTAGGTAAACGTTAGTGATGAAACGGTCATGGAATGGCGTGAGAATTATTTGACTTAAGATGACTTAAAGCCTAATAACTTATGGATTTTAAATCGGGATATCTGGCTTGCGTTTCATTTACTTAAATAACATCGGAGTTAAGTCTTGGAGAAATCGTCCGAATTTTTAACGTGGTTTTTTTTACGATGCTGGCGACATTTATTTTGTAAATTGTTATAACGAGATATCCACTGGACATAATCATATTGAATCTGCTCTGGTTCTGCTGAAGTTTGCGGGTTTCCTCTTGCTTCAACGTGTCTCAAAAATAATTTTTACAATAACTATCTAATTTCCCGTGCGCTGATTGGCTCATTTTTATCATCAAGAAGAGTACAGACCGATAAAATTTTAATTTATGCAAGCTTTCAAGTTAAACTTTCAACTGTCAAACTGTCAACATTTTACCAATGATATTTTATGGGCTTTTTTAAGTAGCCAATCAAAAAGCGAGAAAAGCTATTGACAATGTTCGCGTCATTTTGAATAAAATTCAGTTATCTTTGTTTACGGCAAGTTTACGGCGTCTTTCCCTCATTTATTCCCGGCATTTGGCCATTTTGGAGGGCCCACAATAGGGTTCTCAGATCCAGTTTTCCCGCCCATTTTTTCCTGTTAATCCTGCTATCCCGCCCTTTTTTGCCTGGAAATCCCGATCCCGCCTACTTTTTAAAGACGTTTGTGCGTTAATTATTAATTTGTTAAATTAATAATTAATTTTATTATTAACACAGAGACTTTTTAAAAATAGATATCGCGTAAAATATCACAAAAGGATTCAATGGGTAGCAGATAATTAAGCACAAAATTAATGATTATAATGTTTCTTTCTGAAAACTGTTTACCGTTTTGTTTTCTTTTGCTCACGTATCATTGAAAGAAAAAGATTTTTCATTCCCATATTCAATACATGGCCAGTAAACACACCTGATAGTTTCTTTCAAAGCTTTCAGCGTCTTCACTTTCCTTGAAATCTGGGCTCAGAACTTTTCTTTCCGAATGAAGGCATTCCCGTTGGCACATCCTTTTTGTAATATATGGCCACGCAATATGTATAATGTCTCATACTTCGTTCGGTAAATCATTGTCACCGCCATCTAATGTGGCCATCCTGACCAAAACAAGACAAGCGCTCTAGAAAAGGTCGAAATACTAGGAAAACTAGAAAGGATTGTGGGGGGGGGGGGGGGGGGAGAGGGGGGAGGTCAAGATTACATTCGCAGGCGTCGAAGAAGTGGGAAATGGACAGATGTCATTCATGTCAGAGGATCGCAATAGGACTCAAAGACCTCACACAGTCAGTCTCGTGATACTAACGTAATCAAGCGATAATGGATACGTTTGACAGAACTTGACAGTGTACAGAGCCGTTGCTATACATTACTTGAAACCTGACACAGCTATACGCACCAAAGGTTCATTTCTGCCCAACTTGCGGCTTTTGCGCTGGTCAATTTATGAGGTCACGTAAGAATTAAAATCCCCTATTCCGCTCTGTTCCCCTTGTAAATCCCGCATCCCAAGCCCATAAAAACACTAAATCCCACTCTTGCTTGTAATTGTAATTCCCGCTTCCCGCCTCTGTTTTCAGCTCAAATCCCGAATATCACGGCGAAAAAAGCCGAATTCCGAATCCCGCCAAACCTATTGGGAACCCTCATTTTGGGGTCTCGTTTTTGTAAAAAACAAATTGACGTAAGTTTTTTATGCGTCTGTCCTCTTATTGATGATAAATTTCGTCATAACATTGTCAAAGTTGACTGCGAGCAACAAAAGGCTAGATGAACAAAGGTGAGATCCATGGAAATATTCCTCGTTTTTCAAATCGAACCAACTCTGTCAAAGTTAAGTAGCTAAAACCTTTCTAATGTATGCTAAAAATCAGTGCAAGTTTTGGCTTACACACACAAAAAACTATTGCTTGTGATCATGTAACAATTATTTTCAGGTGAAAGAACAAGATAATGGGACAAGACTAGGAGAGCGAAAGAAAGAAAAGAAAAGAAAATAAAGAAAGGAGTACAAAGTGGAAAATGAAGAGTGAGAAAATAGTAACAACGAACCATGACAAAACTCATTTTTCAGACTCGGATATTTTAATCACCCATTTCTTTTTCAAACACTTGTTTGCGTTGACCAGCAGGTAAACGAGGAAACTACGGAGAATTCTTAAAACTTCACTGGTCTGATTTTCATCTCAGCTCTCTTGGCGGAGTAGTTATATCCTTTCCAGTGATACCAGTTGACGCCATCAGCGTTTGATGAGTGTTTCCCGTGATGATACAGACCGTTCAGGTTGGAGTAATGACAGCCATGGTGCCACCAGGCTCCTTTATTGACCACAGCACAGTTAACGCTGCCATGGCCGTCATTATCCTGATCTTTGGTGGTAAAGGGGTAACTACGATGATAAGAAAGAGAATCACCAGCAGTTCCTGAAAACAAACAACGAACATTTAACTGCGTTAGACAGATGCACTTAGTCACATACAATGCTGAAAAACAGTCAAATCAGATAATCTATCCGCTAGCTTGCAAAATCAAAACAGAATGATGGTAGATTATAACCCACTCAGAGTATGTTTATTGACAATACTTTAAGGTCAATCGTGTTTCCTTCCAAATGGCTCCTTACAATTTTCACCGATTCCCCTCAAAATTCATTGAAATTTCCGCATCATTTTTCAATTTTCTATTATTTTCAGTCGATCAAACTCAAATTTACTGAAAGTGATGCCTATATGAAAAAAAAAAAAAAACTAGCGAAGTGCTACAGGAAGAAATCAGTCGTTTCAAAATGTTAACAAAAAGAAAAACAAACAAATCGAAATTTTACCTGAGTAAGTTCCAAGGCTCAGTTTGTACTTAGTCCTCTCGCTTGTAACTGCAAACATGTCGTATTCGGCGAAAGCAGTTTTGCCTGTCGTGTCTTCCAGATATACTCGAAGTCTGTTCTTTGTGTTCGTCAAGCGGTGTATCTTGTCCAGTCCCAGCCAAAACTCGCCATTCAGGTTACCGAAGCCATTCTTGTAGTCGGCCCAGTCGCGGTAGAAATCAACGGAGCCATCCAATCTCTTCTGAAACACTGTCCATCCCCCACCGGCTGTTGTTTGGTCACAGAACACATCAAAGGCACCTGAACCATCAGGGTCGATTGTATAAACGCCGCTGATTCTTTCACCAGATTTGTACAGCTCAGCGCAGTTCTTACCTATTGAGAAGAAGATGTCGAAGTTTACTATCGTTTAACTGTTTCATTTTAATAGCCCTGCACAAAAATGAGAAATAAAGCTGTCAAGTATAAAACAAAAAAAGACTACGGGTTTCATATAGTCGTAGATTGATAACGAATAAATTACTTACTCATGGGTTCCGCAATTACTAATCCCAAAAGTTTTGGGAAGTATCGGCAGAATCGAATTCAAGGTTCAGCAGAAAAACAGATCTTACCCTTTACAGTCGTCTTGTTCCCTTTCAGGATGTTCATATCATCTTGCAGTTGGGTGAGTTGTTTCTTCATTTCTTGAAGAATCGTTTCAATCTTCTTGTTTGGCCCTGCATAGAAGCTGTTGTAGACGTTATTACAATGCTTTGTGGCTGAAGAACTGACTGGGGTGCTATTAGCATTATTTCCTGGCCTAGCTAAAGCTTGACTCGTCATAAACAACACCAAGAGCAGCAAACTGCAACGAAAACCCGAGGAAACACAAGTCATTGTGCGAATTTGATCAAAGCCCAACTTGACCGTAGTTAACTATATTACGGACTGGTGAAAAAGTGGATGTGAGTAATCTTTAGTACAGCAATATAAATACGTCATCGAGTTAGGTGCAAGACGTTTTTCATGTTTCTAGAGAGTTGGACAGTCTTCTGTTGCAATATTGACCAATCCACAAAAATAATGACAACTTCTTTTATATATGAAACAAATACAAGATGAAGTATTCTAACTTCTATTTTTGACACTGTATGCAGGTTTCGGAAATTTCTTCACATCTGTGCTCATTATATTGTTTGTATAAAACGCTGATAAACGGTTTTATATTTTCTTCTAGCTTCTCAGCGGTCCGGAATCCCAAATCCTTGAATGTGATTTTCCCATCCGGAGCCCGGTTACGGACCGCTCCAAAATTTTCCAACTTTGGCAACTTTTTAAGCTTTTTGTTGCACCGTAAAACAGCGCAAAATGTAAACATTCAACACAGAGTCAAACAAAGCGTCAGATTAACAACGCCATTTTCGATTTTTCGTTAACGTGTGTCGCTTTGATTCAAAGCTCATTTCTCAACTTCATTTCAAGCCGTGTGTTTCTGCAGTTTTTCACTATCATCAATTTTTGTCACATAACGGACATTTAAGGCCAAATACTTGCCTTGTTTAACGTAATATTTCCCTTCACAGCGTTACATGTAAATCAGCCCAACAAATTCTGCAAACAGCATCGCTTTTTGTGCCCGAAACTCGCGCGTACGCCAGATTTGAATTGAAAGGAAACATAAAAGTTGCTTTCAAAGCGATACTGTAGATGAAAAAAGATACGTTATTTGCCGGCCTTGGTCGGTTCGTATACCGACCTCCCGGCCGGCAAATAACATATACATCTTTGCTCTGGATAGCACTTTCCTCTCATGGAAGGATTTTTACTCAAATTTATGTTGCCTTTTCTTGATCCAAATAAAGAAAACCTGAGCACGGATTTTTCTCACGTAAAGAAAACGCCTTTTATGCTTTCAAGGATTCGAAAATGGTAAATGTTTACAAAAGATCTAAAGAACCTAGATAATCTGCATTGAAGTGACCTGTACTTAATTCGGCTAGTCTTACTAAAAAAGAGGCTATATCCTTGATGCTAATGAGACAGAGTCAGTTTTTGAAACAAAGCTGTAAAATTCCTTTAGTATAAAGCATTGTGAATGTCGGGGTTATGTTTTTGTCCAATTTGTTTCTTTGAGTGTGAGCAACGACCGTAACCTTTTTACTCCGTAGCACAAATAAATAAAACTGATTCGGAACTAAACGAGAGCAGTGAGTTGTTTCAATCTGACAATTTATGTGTTGATTTCTCCGCTAGCAATTATGTAGAAAGTTTTGGCATGTGCAAATGTCTTGGGGTTCATTGACATTGTGAATAAAGCAGTAAAATTTCCTGAGGAAAGACTAATCTTTCAGTAGATTTCAGGACTGTGTCGTCGAACACACAGCCAGTCTATTCTGATTGGAGAAACTGCTTTGTGTCAAGTTGGGGAAGATTTATAATCAACTGACAGTTGAGGCGTTTATCAGTATTATTTGAAACGACTTCGAATTCGACTTGAGGTGGACTAATGTGTCTGTTGCGATGCAATTATTTTTACCTGAATCAGTAACTTTCCTGAATACTAGTAGCGCGGAAACGATAACCGGCCAGAAACTCATGGAAACTTAACGGGGTGAGTTTATGCCCATTTTAACTTCCTTCCATTGTCAATGTCTCTATTATTTACCATCCAAAAATAACACTAAGCTGATAAGCTGACAGAAAAAAAATTCTAAAAGCAAACTCAACTGACAACGACTGGCTCTATTCGAGCCTTTCGACAAATGTTAAACAAGAATGTTGACAAAGTCCAACCGATATTCCAATAACTTGACCACTAACATTTTGTAGAAATTTTAACTTTTGTTGTTCGTTTAAGCATGTACTGGGATTACTTGAGGTATCTATGCGTGAGCGATTTGTAAACACCCCTGACAAAATTGCTTAGAAGTTATTTCGGTACTTCAAGCATAACAGAGAGTTAATCTATCGTACTCTGCATGCCGTATTTTATAAACTTAATGTCGGTACTAAGGTCTGTCACATCATCATATGTATTGTGATATTAAAAGGAGGAACTAGAAAGCGTTTGAAAAGTACACAACAAAGCGACAGGTCAGCGAACCCGTCGCCTTTTCTTGTTTGGAATATTTAATCACAACTACAAAATAAATTATTCTTTGGCGATAGAAAATGTTATAGGCTTAATCCAAAGTTATCCAGTTTGAAACTTATTTTTATCGAACGAGCAGTTTTTCCGCTAAAGTTCAGTCAACAAACTAAAAGGCAAAGACCTATGTTTAAAATAAATGTTTCAAGTTGGCCTTCAGTAGCTAGCATGTTGGATGATTAAATAGACGATTCGATTCAGGCCTTGAGCTTCTGTATTTCTTTTATTCCAAGCTAAAATGTCTAAACATTTAATGTTTTCTATAAAAGCACGTTTGAGACATGTCTACCAAGTGAACCATACGTCGTTTCATCATTTTTAACTCACCGGAAAATAATGGCGGCGTTGTTTTTTTTGCAGCTTTTGCATACAATGGCATGCAATAGGATGGCAACTCAAGAACGTTGAATATTTCCAACGGGCCGCTTTTTGATGGTTTCAAAAGTAGAAATTCTGGTTTCAATGAAGTAAAAAAAGTAACAAATAAAATAACTTGCTAGCTACCAAGGATACACTGCGCGTGTTTGATCCGATAGTACTCAGCGAATACAGTCGAACCTCTGGTTGCGACCACCTCTCGTAAGCGACCGCCTCTCCTCAGCGACCAGTTTTCCAAAATACCAAAAGTTTCCAAGTCAAATCACTATATTTGAAACCTTATCTAAGCGACCATCTCTCCTAAGCGACCGCCTCTCCTCAGCGACCAGTTTTCCAAAGTACCAAAAGATTGCAAGTCAAATCACTATATTTGAAACCTCTTGTAAGCGTCCAAGACGACTTTTAGAGCTAAAAGTTTGAAATTTTCTTTTGTTTTTAACCACGTCTCCCGTAAGCGACCACTTGACAGATAATATAGAAGAAATTGGATAATAAGGTGTTGTAACATTATCGCATTCCTGGGTAGTACAAGGGAAGGAAATTTCTCAATGGGAAGTATCGGACTGTCTTCGCGAAATTCACTTTTGACATGAATAAAACATTTAAAACATGGGGTAAGTCTCTACAGCTACCATATGCTAATGAGGCAAAATTTTGACCCAATATGGTCTAAGCTCTCGTAAGCGACCAATGTTCGACTGTATTTGATCCATTCTAACTGATAACTTAACGAGAACTGAAGCTCTTGAAGTTCAGTGAACAGAAAAATGACGACGGCCTGCTGATTGAGTGATGTGCTCTCTTCGTCTGGTAGCAAGAATATTTCAATAAATGTCGAGTAAATCGGAGTTAGTCAAAATCCACACGAAGAACCCCAGTTCTCACTGCCTCGAACTGAAATAAGTGCAAAATAAGCCGCAGCCAAACAAGTTGACATTTTTGACATCGGTTATTCATTTGTTCTTACATGGGATTAAAAATGCTCATTCATTTTCTTTTTGAAGAGTTTTATTTATTCACTTTTTTTTACCAACCTTTCTATCTTTCTTTTCAGTTACAGCGCACTATGAATTTATTTTGATTTTCCATATTTAACAGTGGGGTAAAATAACATCAGTCACGTGTAACATGCAGGCAGTTTCAACCTCACAACATCACTTTGAAAAGAGTACTACATGCATTTTTTGCATCCGGCATTCCTGAAAAAAGTCGGCAGTTACTATCATAGAGTGAGACGTCGGCATTATTAATTAAAAGGTAGCTGAAACATGTAACACTACAATTTCAAATAAAGAGAAGATCGATAGAAATATGATAATAGCCAAGTACGCAAATAATTGAACATCGAAAATTCTAGCGATAAAATTCCAATGAAATTCTAACAATAAAATTTCTGTTTTCTTAGTAACGGTCCATCAAATGTGAGAAGGGCAAGAACGTAGAAAAGCAAACAACCGACGGCGTGACAATGATTTGACTTAAGATAGCGTGACGTAAAGCCTAAGCACTTATATTTTAAATCGGCAAATCTGTTTTGCCTTTCATTCACTTGAATAACATACAAGTTTAGTGTTAATTGTGGTGGAAAAATCTCCTAAACCTTGAACGCGCTTTTGTTTTGTTTTTGCCGATATCTGACAGCATCCATAAATAAAAGGCAAAAAGTTGTTTGAATTTATATTAAGCCTCTCGAACTGAGGTCGGAAAAAAAGGAATTCAGCTTTAATTTGAATCGACAGACTCTCTGGCCGTCACTTGTTAATCTTTTGTGAGGCTGGTCTCGGCGATCCTCGCATGTACTACTCCTGGGTTCCTTCCCAAACTTTAGTCGGGTACTTAAAGGAAACTGTATTTACGTTTTTTTTTTTAAAGAAAACGAATAACTGATGGAGTTTAGTTTGTTCTGGCTGCTGTGATGCCTTTTTATCATTGAAATACATCAGGTAGAAAGTGCCCTCTTTCAATACCAAGTTCTGGTGGATTTTACTCAACAGTTTATCGTATCTAAACAAGACATGCCAGAGTGTTTATATCCATCTGTAACGGACTTTTTTTTATCTTTTTAATTTCTGTAAAGGAGTTTCTTGGAGTTTCTGTGTCTCCATCAGTTGTAGCAGCAGCCCACGTGAGCACAAAGCAGAGGTAGATATTAGTGCTTAGATGTGATTCACATCTGCAAAATCACTTATGCCAGTTAGATTCCCCCAGGCAGACGCGTAAGTGACCCATGCTTGGACGAGATTAAAAATAATGCTCAACAGCCACAAAGCACCTTAATGCTTTCTGTTGCACATAACAGTGGAGTGATCAAGCAAGCTTTCAGAACTGTGTTGTGCTTTTCAGAGCTCAGGCTGTCACTAGTTAGTAGGAATGTCTGCCATGTTTTCTAATGTACTCATTTTGTATTCCTACTATTCTCTTCAACACTTACATTGATGAAAGTTCGATATCAATGAACAGTTCCGGGTGTGTTGAATGAGCTCTCTTACGCACTTCAATTAGGTTATGTAGTAAAATAGTGTACAGGCAACTATGGAGTTGTAGCTTATGCTTAAAGCAGAGTAATTATGTTTGATTTTGTTGGCACGCTCCAACATGTAGTCGGGTATGACTGTAGAATTATGTGCACGATGAACTGTAACAGTCTGTAGTAGTTCTCTGCTGTTGTTAAACTTGTATGTGAAGTGAACCCTAGTGTTGCGGTCAGTAATTTATTCTTTGATCCTGGCCCACTTTTACAGATATTTATCATATCAAATAAAAATAATGTCATCGATGACTTATCTGTTTTAGTTTGGATCACTCGCTTACCATGCTGACATCTCTAGAAAACGTTCAGCTTTGAGCGGATGTTACACGCTCAATCTGTTTCAACCCCCTTGTACTGGAAAGATCCCAGCACGAAAATTTGAACATGATTTTAAAATACTTGCGTTTCGTAGTGTGGTAAAATATCAACACAAAGGAGACAAGTGATGACAGTAAACAACCTCATAAGCTAATGGACTGTTACCGTAAATCCTCGAGTTAGCGCCCCCCGCTCAAATAAGCGCCCCCTTCGAGTAAGCGCTCCTCCTATCGGCCAAAATTTAAAATAAGCGCCCCCCTCGAATAAGCGCCGCCCCCCTATTTTGTGGACGAGTAATGAGACGGCAAAGGATGTATAGTTTTCGCCGTATAGTATTACATTTGTACATTGTTTCAGTTTGTGACCACGTGAATTTCTAATGGTGCCGCGATTTAAACTATAGGATCAGCTTTTTATGTCGATAAACAGCTTATGTTGTTGTTTACGCGCAGATGATGTATTAAACAAATGATCATGCCAGGCCACGCTTTGGGAAAAATTTAATAAGCGCCCCTCGATTAAGCGCCCCCATCGAATAAGCGGCCCCCGTCTTCTCCTAAATTTGAAATAAGCGCCCCGGGCGCTAATTCGAGGATCTACAGTACTTTAAAACACAGCGAGTTCTTAGAACTACAAATGAAAGAAAAGTGAGTAAAATCAGTTAGTACAATCGATGATTGCAAAGCATGCGTATTGATGAAACCGAAAAGTAGAATCCTTCCTAAAACATTATTCATCGACGTCCGCAATGGACTCTTTTTTCTGGCGCTTTCCACCATCCCCCACGCGCTGCATTATATTAAGTTTCAAGAGTTGCAATGCCCTAATTACCACCATTTCGTGGAGCTACCCTTGTACAGAATGGTTTTGTTGTTAATTAACAATTATTCCCACGAGCGCGCGTTGGATATGAGATGGTAGATAGCCAACGAGGCGCTGGCTATAATCATCTCACATTCAACAAGCGCGAGTGGAAGAATTGTTTTAAGGAAAACGCCCCCAAAATAAAGACTAAAATAAAATAAAAATAAAAAGTCCCCCAAAATCACGCCTAGTCTTACCATATTTGTAGAGCATGGTATAAGTACGTAATGCATAATGAATACTCGGACGAAACTTATTTTTTAGTTTTTTAATCAGCCAGCTACTTAAACATTTCTTTTTCAATCACTGATCTACGTGGGTCAGCAGGTAAACGAGAAAACTACGGAAAGTCCTTAAAAGTGCACTGGTCTGATTTTCATCTCGGCTCTCTTAGCGGAGTAGTGATATCCTCTCCAGTGATACCAGTTGACGCCATCACCGACCGATGAGTGTTGTCCATGATGATACAGACCGTTCAGGTTGGAGGGATGACAGTTAGTGTACCACCAGCCTCCTTTATACTTCACAGCACAGTTACCGCTGCTGCCGTCATTATCCTGATCTTTGGTGGTAAAGGGATAACCACGATGACCAGAAAGAGAATTACCAGCATTTCCTGAAAACAAAACACGAATATTGATCTGCTTCAGACAGATGCACTTAGTTACATACAATGCTCTAAAAACAGTCAAATCAGATCACCTACCGCAAACTTGCAAAATCAAAACAGAATAATAGTAGAATATAGCCCACTTAGAGTATGTTCATTGACACTATTTTAAGGTCAGTCTTGTTTCCTTCCAAATGGTTCTTTTAATTATCTCTACAATTTTTACCGATTCCCCTCAAAATTCATTGAAGTTTTCATCATGTTTCAGCTTTCTGTTATTCATTTTGAGTTTGGATGGCACTCAAAAATATGCTATAAACAAATTAGCGAAGTACTACAGGAAGAAATCAATCGTTTCAAAATGTTAAAAAATAGAAAGACAAAATACGAAAACTTACCTGAGTAAGTTCCAAGACTCAGCTGACTTAGTCCTCTCGCTTGTAACTGCAAACATGTCGTACTCGGCGTAAGCAGTTTTGCCTATCGTGTCTTCCAGATCTACTCGAAATCTGTTCTTTGTGTTCGTCAAGCGGTGTATCTTGTCCAGTCCCAGCCAAACCTCGCCATTCAGGTTACCGAAGCCATTCTTGTAGTCGACCCAGCCGCGGTAGAAATCAATGGAACCATCCAATCTCTTCTGGAACACTGTCCACCCCCCACCGGCTGTTGTTTGGTCACAGAACACATCAAAGGCACCTGAACTATCAGGGTCGATTGTATAAACACCGCTGGTTCTTTTACCGGATTTGTACAGCTCAGCACAGTTCTTGCCTATTGAGAAAAAGGTGACGAAATTTGCTATTGTCCAACTGAACTGTTTTAGCTTCAATATGGAAGACTAAACGGAGAAATAAAGCTGTCAAGAAAAATACCAAAATAACGGATTTCATTAATCATAGCTAAAGAACGAATCAACTAATAACGAGTTCCGTTGTAACTCATCTTAAACGTCTTGGAAATTACGCAGAATTCAAGTCCCAACTTCCGACAAAAACTAAATTAAAAAGATGAAAAAATTAATAGGTTTCATAGTCAGTCGTAGCCGAGGAACGAATCAAACACGTATTAGGGTTTTGTAGTTACCCATCCCAAATGTTTCGAAAAAAAGCAGAATCCAAGTCTGAACACGAAAACAGATCTTACCCTTCACAGTCGTCTTTTTCTCTTTGAGGATGTCATCTTGCAGTTGAGTGAGTTGTTTCTTCATTTCTTGAAGAATAGTTTTAATCTCATGGTTTGGTGCTGTGTACAAATACACGTCGTTACATTGCTTTGTGGCTATAGAACCGACCGGGTCGCCATTAGCGTTATTTCTCGGCTTAGCTAAAGTGTAACTCGCCACAAACAACACCAAAAACGGCAAACTGGAACGAAACCCCGAGAAAACAGATGAAGTCATTGTGCGAATTTGATAAAATTCTAGCTTAAATGCACTTAAAACGTAATTCGTGAAACCCGTGATGGTCATGGATTTGGTGCGACGCTCAAAATGTGTAAAACACGAGACAGTTGAGTCCATGATGGCTCCGTGATGGACCCTTGACGTACACGTGATAACCTGCGATCATACCCTCCCTCCCTCCCTCTCTCCCTCCCTCCCTCCCCTCCCTCCCTACATCTCATCCTTCTCCCTTTCCAAAAGAACCAGCCTGATCGCAGGTTATACACGTGACGGAAAGCATAAGATTTGTTAAGTCAAATCCGTGACGGTAAATCCATGACAACTTCCTGCTTCAAACGAAATAGACCGGCAAAGTTTAAGGTTCAAGGATTAGTGTCAAATACGTGACGGTTTAGCCAAACACGTGATAACTTATAATAATGTACTACGAGGGAGAAAACTCTACATAAGATCCAGGGTTGGTCACGTGACTTCCGTTTAGCCCTAATTGCACCCTCTGCAGTATATCCTACTGCATCTTCATCTTCTAGGATGTCTCTCTTTAACAGATCAGTCTTGGCATTCAAGATGATACCAGACAACACATTCACTGCACTGGAAATAAAAACCTTCTTCAGGCCTCTTACATGAGCAGGAAACCCTGAGGATAGAATGTTGTTTAACCTCATTAATAGGCTAACAAAACCGGTCACTATAAGGGAACATGGTCAAAGATTTCTCTTCAAGACAGATAAAAAGGTGCTTTCTCAAAGCTCCTTTATCATAGTATTACCTTTATTTTTAAATTGTGGTCGTTTCTTTGGGTGGGGCACTTCTATTCAAAATCAAAACTTAATTTTATCGCTACTTTGCAGCTTCGTTACTTTCTAAGCGAGCTCTCGTAAACCTGTTGAGTAGGGCACTTCAAACTGTTGCTAGCAAAATGTCTTCCACGTGTGAAAATGAGCTCATTTTATAATTCTTCTATTACCTTTAGAAACACTAAACACCACAGCCAATCGGCGGAAACATGATTGTACAGTCCATGCTAAAATGTCCATCATGTCTTATAAGGTCCTCCTTTCTCCTCAGTCCTGTTAATCATACAGTTGTCTTAGTCAGAGACATATCTCACTTACAATTGGTGAACGCTCGTGACATGAACAGGCCGCGAAAACTTAAAGCGGTTTTTTAATGCATTTCTGTCATGCCTTTTACGTGCTTGTACGTTAAAGAGCATATTCTTTTACTTAGTTACCTCGCGAATTCGTGATGAAAAGAGTCAAACGTTTCAGAGAATTTCAAAGCAGAAAATGAGTTTGCTGTGAAACTGCTCGTGTTTCATGGGACGCGCGTTAGTGATGGAGGGAGGCATGAGAAACGCGACAGGACTACTAATGTGTGTTGAAAATCGGTTGGAGCCTTTCTTACACACAAATCATTCCTTCTTATAACATTTATTTTCAGTTAGAAAACAGGATAATAAGACATGAGATAAGAAAAGCGAAGGAAAGGAAAGAAGGGAAAAGAAAGAAAAGAGTACAAAGTGGAAAATGAAGAATGAGAAAATAGCAACCTAATGAATAATGACACAAAACTTATTTTTCAGTTTTTTTTAATCAGCCAGTCACTTCAACATTTCTTTTTCAATCACTGATTTGCGTTGAATGATCAGCAAGTAAGCGACAAAACTACTAAAAGTTCTTAGACTGGTCTGCTTTTCATCTCAGCTCTCTTGGCGGAGTAGTAATAACCTTTCCAGTGACGCCAGTTGACACTATCAGCCACTGACGAGTGTTTTCCGTGATGATATTGACCGTTAAGGTTGGAGTAATAAGAGAGAGAGAGTACCACCAGGCTCCTTTATACAGCACGGCACGGTTACCATTGCTCCAGCTGTCATTATCCTGATCTTTGGTGGTAAAGGGGGAACCACGATGATAAGAAAGAGAATCACCAGCAGTTCCTGGAAACAAATCATGCACTTTTAACTCCGTAAGATATCTAAGTGTGTTTAGTGAAGCTTTCATCTGGTTTCAACTTTCTTTGTTAGTTCTGATTGGACTAAAATTTACTTTAAACAAAGATATGCGAAAATTTACCTGAGTAAGTTTCAAGACTCAGTTTGTACTTAGTCCTCTCGCTCGTAACTTCAAACATGTCGTAGTCGGCGTGAGCAGTTTTGCCTGTCGTGTCTTCCAGATCTACTCTAAGTCTGTTCTTTGTTTTCGTCTAGCGGTTTATCTTGTCCAGTCCCAGCCAAAGCTCGCCATTCTGGTTACCAAAGCCATTCTTGTAGTAGACCCAGCTGCGGTAGAAATCAATGGAGCCATCCAGTCTCTTCTGGAACATTGTCCATCCCCCCCCCCCCCCCCCTCGCCACCGGCTGTTGTTTGATCACAGGACACATCAAAGGCACCTGAACCATCAGGGTCGATTGTATAAACACCGCTAAATGTTTGACCGGATTTGTACAGCTCAACACAGTTGCCTTTTAAGGAAAAGATGACGAAATTTACTACCGTTAAATTGTTCTAGCTTCAACGTGGAAGACTAAACGGAGAAAAAAAGCTGTCAAGAAAAATACCAAAATGACGGATTTCGTAAATCGTAACTAAAGAACGAATCAACCGGCTACGAATGAGTTCCGTTGACACTAATCCCAAACGTTTCATAAATTATACAGAATACAAGTCTCAGCACAAAAACAGACCTTACCTTTCACAATCGTCTTGTTCCCTTTCAGGATCTTGATGTCATCTCGCAGTTGAGTGAGTTGTTTCTTCATTTCTTGAAGAATAGTTTCAATCTTCTTGTTTGGCCCTGCATAGAAGCTGTTGTAGACGTTATTACAATGCTTTGTGGCTGAAGAACTGACTAGGGTGCTATAAGAGTTATTTCCTGGTTTCGCTAAAGTGTTACTCGCCATACGCAACACCAAGAACAGCAAAGTGCAACGAAACCCCGAGGAAACACAAATCATGGTACGAATTAACTTTGATCAAAGTCTATCTTAAGGGTAGTTAATTGTGTCACGGACTGGTGAAAAAGCCGTTCTGACTCATCTTTACTGAGTACAACAATATAAGTGCATCATCGAGTTGTTTGCAAGACGTTTTTGATGTTTCTCGAGAGTTGAACAGTTTCTTGATGCTATATTGACCTATCCACGTAAAAAATGACAGCGTTTTTTTCTTTTTTTTTTTTTAAACAAAAAGCAAGTACAAGATTAAGTATTCTAACTTGTTGTTTGGATACATCATCACATCCGTGTGTGTATTTTTCGGGCCGGCAATGTGGATCGGAAGGAGCTGATGGGGGAAGGGGGAGGGGGATATCAATATACCCGACTTTTCCCCGTAAGATACCAATATATCTCAAATTGGAAAAAGTGATACTAATTACCTAAAATTAGAGGAATTTGAAACTTAAAAAGTTATGATACTTTTATTTTATGTCTATACACCGAATACCTAAAATTTCCGAAAAACTACATACTTTAATTTATACCCGAACCGTGACAAAAAATATAACATGTATCTGAGTTAAAACGGCTCCGGATATTATATACCCAAAACCCAAAATCCCTGACAGGGTCTGATTATTATATTGCCTGTATGTATAATAAACCTTCTTTGCTTTCTGTAGTACTTTTCTTTCAACACAACACCTTTTGACACTATTCTAACATGCCCAGCTGAGTGATGGAAAGATTTGACAGATTTTCTTCAAATTTACTGATGTTGCCTCTTCTTGATCCAAATAAAGAAAACCTGAGGACAGACTTTTCTCACTTAAAAATTCCCTTTTATACTTTCAAAGAAGAGACAAGAATTGTGCAGACTACCCAAATAATTTGTATTTAACGACCTACTTAATTCGACTAGTCCTACTAGAAAGTAGCCATCCTCGACGCTAATGAAAATGAGCCAGTTTTTGCAACAAAATGATCTCGAAATTCCCCAATAAAAAGCTTTGTGAATGTCGTGATTATGTTTATGTTTTATTGACTCTGATTTTTTATGCCGATTTGCTTTTACGACAAGAAAATTGGCGTCTTAGACCTAGCCCAATGAATTCAAGGGCAAATCTAGGGAAGGGTGCAGGGGTGCGCATCCCCCCACCCCCGTGAGACGACCATTTTCGCTTTTAAAATTTGTTTACCTGACCAGACGTCAGTTACGCCATTCCTTAGTTGTGCACCCCCTCCTAAGAAAACTCCTGGACCCAACCCTAGAATTACATGTAATACATCGCGCAGAATTCTATTGTCTTTCGCGACATATACTTGCAGTGCTCATTTTTTCAATGCGTGGAATAATAATTACAAATATTAGCTGTCGGAATTCCGACTGCTCTCGTCAATGAATCGGCGGCTGTCAATCAAACGGTCTGATGTGTGAAGTAAATCCCAAGGTGTAATAAGCTAACAAAAGCGCTCTAATTTAAAGGCGGCCTGCGCTCTTCACAAAGACTTTTGTCAACAAAGTCGTGTGCAGCGACATTCTCACTTTTTTTGTTGACATGTCACACTCGAAATGGTTTGAGCGCGGGAGCCAAAAGTTCTCCCACAAAAAAATTCTTCTTCCAAAGCGTTGCCAAATTGAAAGAACGGTGCGCATAAAACTTTCTTCTACTTTATCGTTGTCCTCTTTTACTCGACCGGTCAAAGCAGTCCATCAGACGTAGTCTTTTACTCGATCGGTTTACGTAGTCTGTCGTTGATCGAGGACTTAAAAGACAACACAGGTCTTTATCTATTCGAAAGATGAAGGGGAAAATAAATGACATTTCTGTTTGAAATCCAGAGCCGAACAAAAAAGCAAAGGCACGCAGCGCGTCTTACGCCTGAGTGAGCATTGTTGTCCACGGCATGTATGAGATAATTATTCAAAATTGGAACCGTTTTAATTGATCAAAACATTTAAAAGGCCCAGGTTCGAGTATTCAGTTATTAGAATCCTCTTTGGAGTAACATGTCAAAGCGTACGAGACAGCTCGGCTTTTACGCATCACTATTTGATGACGTTTATGATCGTGGCCTCAGTTATAAGTACCGACCCAAGCAAAAGCCCGTTGTTATGGGTATTTATGAAGTTGAGCGCATAGTCTCTCAACGAAATCAAGGGCGCAAGGCAGAGTATTTTATTCAGTGGAAGAATTATCCTTTAACTGAAAACACATGGGAGCCGTCCGAACACTTCTTATGTTGATGAAATTACATGTAAAGTGATGTAATTTCATCAACATAAGAAGTGTTCGGACGGCTGGCGATGATGTCCGTCGTTTATTTGAAGATAAAACATTGGGTCGTAGCCTTTCAGTGGAGTGGACATGTGCAAGAAAGCGGGATTGACCGGGGATTCAATGAGCTCTAAAAAGAGCTCCCGGTCAACGCGCTGCATTTCTTGCTCAGATGACATGCTGCAAATACGTTTATTGCAACTCGCGCAAAGCGTTACTTTAAATACGATGGTTAAGTGATACATTTTATCACCTCTCAATTTCAATGCCTTATAGCGTCGGCGTGTGTCCTATTGTTTGTGGAGGCGGAGCTTGGCATATATTAATATTCTGCCGGGAAATTCAAAAGAGTTTCGCTCTATTGTTCTTCTAGTCTCTGAGGCGAACGAAGGCTGAAGGATCGTTACGAGTGTTCGAAAGTTGGCAGAACGACCACTTCGAAACATTATTTTCCGTTAAAACTTGGCATAAAGCTTGCTTTAGCAACATACATTCAAAGCCGTATGATAACCGTTAAGAAGGGCACTTTGAAGGAGTAAAATTCTTCCTCCAAATATTTCCTCATATAATATTTTCCCTCAAATGGACCAAATTCAGGAAAAGAAAACGACTAAATCCACTTTTCGTAACATTTCAAAAAATGTCTCCTTTATTCCATCAATGTCTCATCTACAAAAGCCATATGATAACCACTACGAAACACAAGTATGAAGCACGTAAACTCTAAACAAGTATGCGTAGTCGGCCATTTTCTGGTCATTTTCTTTGTTGTTTAGCCATCGGCAGCCTAATTAATAATTAAATTTCGCGCGCACTCTACATTTAAGTCCCGGATATGTCGCGGCATTCTGTGCGATGAGCCATGTAGACGGTCTGGCTCTGATTTCTGTGTCAACTGTGCGCAAACTGTTTATTTTATAGCACGTCTGATGGTCAAAACAAATCAGTATGTAAATGCAAATAAAAATACAAAAAGGGTGTATTGAGTTATCTTAATATGGCAGATTACGAGTTGATTTCTCCACTAGCAATCTAATGAAGAAGTTTCTGTCACGCTGCGAACCTGTAGTGTCTCATTTTTATTGCAAAGAAATAAGTAAAATTTCCTAACGAAAGACTGACCTTTCAGCCGATTTCAGGACTGTGTCGCGGTGCACACAACCAATCTGTTATGATTGGCGCAACTGCTTTGCTTCAAGTTGGGGAAGTTTTACAAAGTAAAGATTGAAACGACAGCGAACTGGGCTTGAGGCGGACTGAAGGGTCTGCTCCAATACAAATATCTTTAACTGAATCATTAAAATTCAAAAACGATAAATTTAGCCAGAAATCTGAATTAAATGAGTTTAACAGTCAACATTATACTTCTTAATTAAAATTATAAATTCCTCCATTGTCTCATTGTCTCATTATAAACAATGTCTCGGCTACTATATTTACCATCCCAAAATAATACTAGGTGACAGAAAAAATAATTCGAAAAGCAAACTAAAGAAACGACGAAGTCAACTAAAGCCTTTCAAGAAATTAAAAAAAAAAGAATATGTACGAAACCAAACGGCCGGATGTTCCAGTAATTTCAGCCTTTTTTACTCTATATATCACTAGACCACTATTTTTCGGAAATTTTGACTTTAGACGTGTTGGGGTTACTTGAGTTATCTGTGTGTTTGTGATTTGTAAACACGCCTGGCAAAATTGCTTAGAACAAGTTATTTCGAAGCTTCAACTATATATATTAGTTCCGCTTCTTCGTATGGACATAACAGTCCATTGCTCTATCTCGACTCTATCTGAATGTCGGTACTTAGGTCCGTCACATCATCATATGTACTGCGCGATTAAAAAGAGAAACTAGAAAGCGTTTAAAAAGTACACAGCAAAGCGACAGGTCAGCGAGCCCGTCGCCTTTTCGTGTTTGGAATATTTAATGACAAGTCCAAACAGAGTTATGTCTTTGGCGATGCCGGAAAATGTTCTAGGCTCAAATCAAAATCAACCAATTTGAGACTGAGATATTTATAATCAAACGAGCAGTTTTTTCGCTGCAGTTCTCTCAATAAATTAGAAAGCAAATACCTATTTTTATAACATTTTAATATTTAATGCTGTCTCCAAAGTACATTTGAACCATGGATCGTTTCATCATTAATTAATTCACCCCAAAATTAAGGGGCGTTTTTTCCCCGACTTTTGAACACCGTAGGAACTTAATCACGTTGAATATTTCGAACGCGCAGCTTTTTAATCGTTGCAATAGAAGAAATGCTGGTTTCAGTGAAGGAAACAAACAAACAATAAAATAACTACCTACCAAGGATACACTGAAATGTGATTGATCCGATAGTCCTCACAGGGGATATATGATCCTTTGTAACTGATAACTTAAGACGCTCTTTGGGTGTCTGCGTAGGACGCTAAAGCTCTTGAAGCTCGGTGAACAGTAAAACGACGGCTTACTGAGTAATACTGAGCTGCTTACTGACTGAATGATGTGCTCACTTCGTCTGGTAGCAAGAAGATTTCTATAAATGTGAAGTAAGTCGGAGGTTTCAGTAAATAGATTTTAAACTTGCAAGTCAGCCAGTTCTCTTGGAGTTAGAATAGGTAGCAAGTAAAGCTCACTCGACGTATAATGATTTAGTATTTCATGTGCCGCTTGTAGATGGAAGAAGTAGCTAGGCGCTGGTAGGAAGAGTCGAGAAGAGTACTCGAATGCGCCATAGACTAACTCGCCATGGACCCGAATGATGAATTCATGCCGTCCTTTTGTGTGGAGGGTCGAAAAAAGCCACTTGAACGATCCGAGTTCTCACTTGAATACACAACCCTTGGACCGAGAACTGAAACAAAAGCAAAATACAGTAAGCAAAACCGGAATAAGATAGGTCATCTTTCAGTTTTCTTTTACAATTCGACTCACGGTCTGTTGTCCGTTAATATTGAGTTTATTTGCTCATTTATCGGATTAAAATACTTATTCATTTTCTATTTTGAAGAGTCTTATTCATTCACAATTTTTATACCAACCTTTCTATCTTTCATTTATATGTTATAGTCCACAGTGAATTGACTTGGATTTTCCGTAATTAAACAGCGGAGTACACAAACAACAGTAACATGTAACATGCAGGTACGTAGTTTCAACCTTACAACATCATGCAGTTTTTGCGTCCGGCATTCCTGAAAAAAGTCAGTTACGATCATGGAGTGAGACATCGTGAGTATTGAGTAAAATTTACCTGAAACATGTAACAGTGTAATTTTGAATAAACAGGAAATCGATAGAAATATGATGATAGCCAAGCAGGCAAATAAATTTAACATCAATAAATTCTAACGATAAAATTACAATAAATTTAAACAATGAATTTTCTATTTTCCTAATAAGGCTTTTTAAATGAGACAAGGACAGGAACGTGCAAGAGCAAAAAAACGACAAGAGCACAGAGGACGAGCAGAATACCGTCTCATAAAACTCACTTTGTACAGTTCTTATTATTATGTGTATTTCTTAAATAACTTTAGCGTTGAAACGGTCAAGGGATGGCGTGACAATTACTTGAGTTGAGATGACATAAAGACAAAGAACTTATGGATTTTAAATCGGCAAATCTGGCTTGCGTTTCATTCACTTAAATAACCTCGGAGTTAAGTCTTGAAGAAATCATCCGAATTTTGAACGCTTTTTCTGTTTTTGTTTTACGATCCTGTTGATATTTATTTTGTAAATTGTTATATCCACTGGACATAATCATAATGAATTTACTCTGGCTCTGCTGAAGTTTGAGGGTTTCCCCTTGCTTCAACATACAACATCAACCATCAAAGAAGGCAGTATACAATTCTTGATTGAGCTGACTGGGCAATGCTCGTGCATGCCACACCTGGGTTCCTTTTGCAACCTTAAGTTGGGTTTCTCAAATAACTAATCATGTTCATCTTGAAGGAAGCTGTTTATACCCCAGTACTCGATGCACTTGATGTATTTCTTACTTTAAAGAAAACGAATAACTGTGATGGATTTTAGTTTTCTTCTGGCCTCTGTAATTGCCTTTAATTATCGGAAATACGTAATTAAGGTAGTCAGCCTCTCCTTCAATGATAATGTAAATTATGGAAGATTTTACTCTTAAAAACAATTTCTTGTAACTTGAACAAGACATGCCACAATGTTTAAAACAGCACGCAACGGACTTTTTTAATCTCTTTGCTTCCTGTGATGGAGTTTCTTGGAGTTTCTATGTCCATGCTTTGCAGAAGCCACTCTGAACAGAAAACAGTGGTAGATATTGGAGTGCAGGCACATGTTTGAGGGGTTGTAAAAGAGTAATTTTGTTGTTTGCATAAAGTTTTGATTCAAATCAGTCAAACGGAAAATTTTGCTCCATTCGCACCAGGAAATTTCTGGAAATTCACACTGCAATTATTGGCCGCATTAACCTAATTACTAGCAATCACTGGTGCTACCTTAGCCTTGCACAAAATGGTTGAGCCCTTATTAAATTCTCAAACGCGATTTTACTGACGTGTGCGGAATTAATAATTTTAATTAGTGAGGCGAAGTTGAATAAATAAAAAACAAAGCTGCAAAAGCAATCTCTGACGACGTACTCCGTCGAGAGATACAGTGAGCAACAAAAGGCTAGATGAACAAAGGTGAGATCTATGCAAATGTTCCTCGTTTTTCAAATCGAACCAACTCTGTCAAAGTTAAGTAGCTAAGACATTTTTAATGTATGCTAAAAATCAGTGCAAGTTTTGGTTTACACACAAAAAAAATTATTGCTTGTGATCTTATAACCATTATTTTCAGGTGAAAGAACAAGGTAACGGGACAAGACTAGGACAGCGAAAGAAAGAAAAGAAAAGAAAATAATGAAAGGAGTACAAGGTGGAAAATGAAGAGTGAGAAAATAGTAACAACGAATGATGACAAACTCATTTTTCAGATATTTTAATCACCCAGTCACTTAATACACTTTCCTATTCAAACACTTGTTTACGTTGACCAGCAGGTAAACGAGGAAACTACGGAGAGTTCTTAAAACTTTACTGGTCTGATTTTCATCTCAGCTCTCTTGACGGAGTAGTGATGACCTTTCCAGTGATACCAGTTGACACCATCAGCGTTTGATGAGTATTTCCCGTGATGATACAGACCGTTGAGGTTGGAGTAATGACAGGCAGTGTACCACCAGGCTCCTTTATTGACCACAGCACAGTTACTGCTCCAGCTGTCATTATCCTGATCTTTGGTGCTAAAGGGGGAACCACGATGCCCAGAAAGAGAATCACCAGCAGTTCCTGAAAACAAAACACGAACTTTTAATAACATAATTACGAATAAAAATAACACGAATAACAGACGAAAACTTACCTGAGTAAGTTCCAAGACTCAGCTGGTACTTAGTCCTCTCGCTTGTAACTGCAAACATGTCGTACTCGGCGTAAGCAGTTTTGCCTGTCGTGTCTTCCAGATCTACTCGAAGTCTGTTCTTTGTGTTCGTCAAGCGGTGTATCTTGTCCAGTCCCAGCCAAAACTCGCCATTCAGGTTACCGAAGCCATTCTTGTAGTCGGCCCAGCCGCGGTAGAAATCAACGGAGCCATCCAGTCTCTTCTGGAACACTGTCCACCCCCCACCGGCTGTTGTTTGGTCACAAAACACATCAAAGGCACCTGAACCATCAGGGTCGATTGTATAAACACCGCTGATTGTTTGACCGGATTTGTACAGCTCGAAACAGTTCTTGCCTATTGAGAAAAAGACGCCAAAGCCTATTTTCGCTAAACTGTTTTGAGTTAATGGACGTCTCTAAACAGGAGAAAATAAAATTGTCAAGCCATGAAAAAAAAACAAAACAAAACAAAACAAAAATAACGGGAGTTAGTAATCGTCGAAAATTAAATCTGATTTTGCAGAATTCAAGTCTCAACACAAAAACATATCTTACGTTTCACAGTCGTCTTGCTCACTTTGAGGATGTTGATGTCATCTTGCAGTTGGGTGAGTTGTTTCTTCATTTCTTGAAGAATCGTTTCAATCTTCTTGTTTGGCCCTGCATAGAAGCTGTTGTAGACGTTATTACAATGCTTTGTGGCTGTAGAACTTACTGGGGTGCTATTAGCGTTATTTCCAGGCTTAGCTAAAGCTTGACTCGCCACAAACAACACCAAGAACAGCAAACTGCAACGAAAATCCGAGGAAACATAGGTCATTGTGCGAATTTGATGAAAGCCCAACTTAACCGTAGTTAACATTGTCACGGACTGGTGAAAAAGCGGATGTGACTCATCTTTATCATAAAACGTTTTTTGCGTCACTGTATTTGGTTCAAGACATTTTTCATGTTTGTCTGGGTGCACGCGCGTGCAAATACTTTTGAAGATTGCTTATGATGATATTTTGAGACTTTCATAAAATTGATGAAGGCTTTGTTAAGACAGTGCTAACAACGAGAAAAAAATATTTGTCTTTTTTAGAGATACTAGTAAAGTAAAACTCGAGTGCTCGATTGTCAAATTGAAATTGCTTAGCAATTTCCCTCGATCAGTATTATGTACGTATAAGTTAAAGGACTTTGTTTTTCTCTCTGACTATTCAATTTCGCGAATAATCCACTCTCATTTCTAACCAAATCAGAATATTATCACCACTTAGGATATTTGCAACACTTCTGATGTTTTATTATAAATTTTTCGATTTCCATGCAGTCTTAACTGGCCTGGGGTCCGTTTCTCGAAAGGCCCGGTAGCTTTTCGGGCCCGCAAACCCATTTTTAGTTAGTCGGTATTTGGACAGAGAGTTGTATACGCCTGAAACTTCTTGTATGAAGAGAACCTCTGTTCATATTAAGAATATGTGAATAAAACAGCTCTGTAGTCATAACTTATGAGATTTTGCTAGAGGTTTTCGGGTGCGAAAACTTTTCGGGACCTTCGAGAAACGGGCCCTTGGTCTATAATTTATTTTTTCAGACATTCTACTGTAAATTGTGACTTCGCGCGTGTGCGATATTGTCAAGTGAGGTGTATAAACAATTGCCTCTGGCACTGAGTGTCGAAAGAAAAAAATTAAAATTACGTCAATTAATTAAGGACGAGGCTTTTTACACGTAGAAATCGAGGCCTCAAAGTTGCCCTAAACTGCAATTTTCGGTGTCTTTGAATACGATCATTCAAACCACTTGCTGTACTTGCTAACTTTTTAAAAAGTGAAATTCTTCTGGCAAAGTGTATTTTTTTTAAACTTTCGCTTGCGACATAAGATAATTAATTTAAGACGGACATGATGTAGGGACACAACAAATTTAATTCTGGAAGTCGTCGCCTGTTCTAGTCAGTGTGTTACCGTTTGAAAGCAGCATGGGGCACAGCTTTTAGACCTCTTGGAAGATCAATAACATAGAATGATGTGGCTTGCAGAGGACGGACCTTAATTTAAAACCAACCGAGTGTTTGTTAGCGTGGCTAGAAAGAAGCCTCAGGCAAAATTGAAAAACATGTTTTTTGTGCTAAAGCCACAAAACGCAATTATTTCACTGAACAACTTGCTTTAGTTGGCGACAGTTATCAAACTAAAACTAAAAAATTAGTTGAAGTTTGGCGAACTCTACACTCAGCGGAAATCGGACATGACCAAGGAACACAATAAAGTCAATCTAATCGTTACGTTTTTCTTGTTTGGCGGAATATTGAATCACAGCTCTTAAATAATAGTACGGAAAATTGTTTATTATTTGGAAATTCAAATGACATCACATTCGCCAAGGATTTTCAAGTTCCACCGGGTTTATAAGTTATTTCTCCAAAGATACTGCAGATTTTTAGATTAGTATGTCAACCAAAACAGTATAGCCTTGGAGAAACAGAGTCTAATGATTTAAGCCCCTCAAGTAAAATAGACTTACTGATTGATCACTCTAGATTTTGAATTCGAAAATGAGATAGAGCGAGCATGCAGTTTAATAACGAATTCGTCTTCTTCCTAAGTAATGTTTAATTTCAGAACGCATATTGAAGATTTTCAGCGGAAATCAAAGAAACAGAACTTACCTTTAGCCTAGGGCAGCCCATTGAATTCAATGATAGAAAACTTATGACTTGCCACAAATCGACCTCATGAGTTTCAGGGTAGAATGATAGCTAGGCGAGCAAAGCGAACGTCGACGTTTTAGGCCTCGAAGCGGCGGGTAAAGAATAAACAAGACGAAGGACTCTTCTGAAAGTCTAATAAACAATAAATTTTAATCAAGAACAAAAAAAATATTTCATTATTATGACGTTCAATCATCGTCGAAAATTCGTGGTCGGTTTTTAAAATCTGTTTGAAAAAGTTTCAAATTTCAAGCACTACTTTATCGCAGGCCATACCTATGCAATATCTGATATTTTTCATAGCCAAGGATTCTACTTTTTTCTTCTTTTATTTCGAATCAGCATTGCTTGTTGTTTAAGCGGCTGATTGCTCTCAAATAGATGTTTCAAAACAATTCAGCTGTGAAGTGAATATATAGTTTCGTCGGCTACTGTTTTTGTTTCTTAACGTGACTAAATACAGAAGTAATTGCAAGTGGAAATAAATTAATAGGCTTTTTCCTTGTTGTCATATTTGGTGTAGCTTTTACCCACGCTAAAACTCTCATAACAAATAATAATTTCATGCGTTGAGATGCAAAGGAGGCTCATGTCGACTTACTGGGAACACACGATGGGAATTCAGCCTTCAAACGCCTGTGAATCTCTGCTCTCCACGCGTCGAGGAGGTTAAAAAATCAACTTGCCACTCCATTGATTCTCAGTGTTTCAATTACCTGCTGTCGAATACTTTTGCTTTTGAAGAGGATAATTTATGAAGTGGTTTGAATGAGGATCATTATGAAGCTATCAGTAAACCTCTTTCTTTTCGTAAACAAGATATTAAAGGAATTCTAAGCCTATGAAAAAATAGAATTTTGAGTTGTGATGGAATTTTGCTGTGATCAACCAAATACTACTGAAATAAACCGCCAAATCAAGAGATGTGATGCATGGGTGCAAACAGTGACTACTAACCTGAGTAGTACAAATCAACGACTTCTCCTTAAAGTTCCGCCATAATGAATATTCCATGAAGTTGCAATGTTTTTGACTAGTGAATTAGCCGCATTTACAAGTCCCTGACTTAAACGTTGTTACTTATCGTTCTCTAATTATTTCTTTGTCAAAGTTCGGTAGCTCTTCCGACGATTTACAGGAATGTTCCGAATACCTCCGGTATCTATATCGGAAGCCGTGATGAGTATTGGACATTCGAACACGTATTTAGTAATGCGTAGTGGAGCAGCAGTGGTACTACGCGAAATCAGAATTTAGACTACGAGTAGTCCCTCTTTCGCTTAGTCCGTCGTGCGTGACCCGAAAGAAAACCGTGAGAAAAAAATGGCCGCGCGAAATCCTGGCGGCGAGGAGCGCGCTCCTCGTCCCCAGGATTTCGCGACTAAGTGATCTATTTCTGATATAGGGGGAAACTGCTGATTGCTGTGAATAGAAGGCTTATGGCGTAAGATGAGTGATTCTAACGAGACAGAGGCCTGGAGACGAGAGGATGATAATCTTCTCTTAATGGGGAACTAAAGACCCAGAGACAAGATTAACAATTTTTCCGTCACTGTTGTTCAAAGACTGTGATTAAATCTGATTCCGCTAAACAGGAAAAGGCAACCAGTGGAATCGCCGGCTTAATTGTGTTCATCGGTCATGTCCACAATCGTATTTTTCTCTTTTCACACTTCAACTAAAATTCAAGTTTCAGTTGGAGAAAATGGCGGCAACTAAAGCAAGCCGTTTAGTGGAATAATACCGTTTCATGGCTTCAGCAAAAAAAAAAAAAACAACATATTTTTCAATTTTTTGTATGTGAAGTGAATCCTAGTTTTGCGATCATAATTTATTCTTTGACCCTGGCCCGCTTTTACAGATATTTATCATATCAAAAAAAAAAAAAAAATGTCATCGATGACTTGTCTGTTAGTTTGGATCACTGACATCTCTAGAAAACGTTCAGCTTTGAGCGGCTGTTACATGCTAACCCTGTTTCACCCCTCTTGAACGTTAGAGAAGATTCCAGCACGAAAAAGTGAGAATGATTAATACTTAAATTACGATGTGTGATCAATTTTCATTTTCTTCTTACAATATCAATACGAAGGAGACAAGTGATGAGAGTAAAGAAATCCTTCAGTTGATAGAGTATTGCATAAAAAACGAACTGAGAGAAAAGTGTGTAAAATAACTAAGAATAATCGATATTTCAAGCTTGCAACTCCTAAGTCCTAATTTTCATACATGGGTACTAGAATCACTTCTCATAGACTTTCTCATCCCCAGTTCCGATCGCCTTTCTTATCGTTCATGGTACGTACCCACGAGGGTGGTGAAGGGAAGGAGAAACACGACAGGGAATCTCTTTTTCCTCCGCCCTATTACTTCTCACGCTCCCGTTATTTACCGCGCACGCTTCTCTAAGGGACGTACTGGGGACAAGTCTGATCATAGAGTCGTATTGACCTAACTGCTTCCATTCACTGGAGCTACCTTTTTACGAAACAGTTTTGCTAAAAATCATAACTATTCCAGCCTGAGTGAGAAGACTCATTTAATTTTCAAACGAGCTTACAGCGAGCAATGTGAAGCAATCACCGATGGCGGAATCAGTCAAAAGAAATGTGATCAACATGGCTCAGATGAACAAAGGGATGATCTATGCGTGCTTCGTTTTGGAAATTGAACAACTTTTGTCAAAGTGAAGGATTCAAAACCTTTGTAATGTATGTTTAAAATCAGTGGAAGTGTTAATCTGGCTCACAGACAAATCATTCCTTCTTATAAGTGTTATTTTCAGGTAAAACTGAGAACAAGATAATAAGACACGAGACTAGGAAAGCGAAAGAAAAGAACGAAGAGAAAAGAAAGAAAGGAGTACAAAGTGGAAAATGAAGTCAGAGAAAATACCAACCTAATGAATAATCGAACAAAACCTATTTTTCAGTTTTTATTAATCAGTCACTTAAACATTTCTTTTCCAATTACAGATTTGCGTTGATTAGCAAGTAAAGGAGGATACAACAGAACGTTATTAAAAGTTCACTGGTCTGATTTTCATCTCAGCTCTCTTGGCGGAGTAGTAATGTCCTTTCCAGTGATACCAGTTGACACCATCAGCGTATGATGAGTGTTTTCCGTGATGATACTGACCGTTCAGGTTGGAATGATGACAGCCAGTGTACCACCAGGCTCCTTTATACTCCACAGCACAGTTACTGCTCGCGCTGTCATTATCCTGATCTTTGGTGGTAAAGGGGTAACCACGATGACGAGAAAGAGAATCACCAGCAGTTCCTGAAGACAAAACACGAACATTTAGTAACATAATAATCATTTGAAAAATCAGCAAAGAATAATTCTACCTTGTCATCAGTCTACGTCACTACGGAGTCACATGAGAAGCGCATGTGCGTTGCTGATCAGTGTGCTTTGCGTTTCGCTGGCAGTTTCACGCTGTGAGTATTTTTAATCCTTTAATCTTTGCAAATCTAAACCATCGCCGGGTTTTTCCACCTTTATCATACCTGGAGAGGAAGGTAAGGCTAAAATTCGATACTTATCGTACTTTTTCTTCTACAGCTCGAGCGATTCCTTCCCAAAATGTCTAATGAAAACACAGAAGCGTCGGGCACCTCCGACGGCTCTCCAAGCATGGTAGATCCACCTAATCTCAATAACCGAGATCTTGTGTTATCTCTAGATAACGTAAACAGCAACATGGGGAAAATGGCTAGTCTTTTAGCTAAATTTTGTGAAAAGCCAGTCCCTGAGGAACGCCTACAGGGCTTAAAGCGACAGTCAACATCCGCCGTATCGGATAATTCAGACTCTGAGTCTGAAGAAAACTGTCACAAACGACGGCGTCATATTAGTCTCTCGGATGATAATACTAGTCTTCACGCTAGTGATGATCTGGACGACGCAGATGACATGAAAATGCTCACCGAGTGTTCAAAGGCCACCGGCCAAAAAGAGCGGGAAACTCCCGCCAAGGAGACAAAGCTCCTTCAAGACTTTGCTAACAGCCTTGACGAGGATGACGCCACCGGCGACAAAATCCAGCAAGAGCTGGCTGATATTGCTCTAAAACGATGGGGCAAGAAGATGTCTTCTGACAAAATTAAAAGCTTCTCAGACAAATATAAACAGCCTCAGAACTGCTCTGACATAAAGGGTATAAAAGTCAACCCCGAGATATGGAGCCAATTAAATGCCAAGAAAAAGAAAACAGACCTGAAGATCTTAAATTTGCAGCAGGTTATCCGCAAAATCACTTTTGTAACGTTACAAACGACCGATGTGCTTATTCAAAATCCCTCTGGTTTAGAAAACAACAAAATAATGGCTAAACAAGTTGACACCATTGCAATACCGGGGCATGTAAATACGCAGTTGGTCCAGCTGCGAAGAGATGAAATCAAACCATCAATGAAAGCGGAGTACTCTGCTATTTGCTCGGCTGAAGTGCCCATCACTAGCCAATACCTTTTTGGGGACGACCTGGCGAAGCAATTGCGAGATGCCAAAGAAGCGAGCAAAATTAGCGATTCCTTTACATCCTCATCTAAGAACGGTCCCTTCAAAAGCAAACAGCAAAGTTCAAAACAACATGCCCATTACTCTAAAGGTCCTAGAAGAGATTTTTTGTGGAAAGGCCAAAACCGGCACTACAACAAGAAAAAATCACCAACCACTGACAAGAAATAATGGAACAATTGCTTGAAATAAAGAACAGGGTAAGTGGCTTTGGAAATTTCCTGCCCAACCTGGTGAATTATTTACAAATGTTACGCAATACATTTCAGGCTGGGCAGGTGGCTGCTCATTTTGCAGCTTGGAGGCCTCTTACTAATGACAAAATCTTCTTATCTGATGTGTTGGGAACAGCAGTTGAGTGTACTGCCACCCCTGTTCAACACAAGTTACCTAATCAAATCTTCTCAGAACATGAATATCCCATTGTTCGTCAAGAAGTGCATAAATTACTTGAGAAACGTGTCATCACAAAGGTGTCACCTATACGCGGGCAAATTTTGTCCAATGTATTCCTTCGTCCGAAGAAGGATGGGACTTATCGACTCATACTAAATCTCAAAAGGTTTAATGAGTCAGCTAGTCATTATCATTTTAAAATGGATTCATTTTCTACCATAACAAAACTAGTTACCCAAAATTGTTATATGGCTTCTGTTGACATGAAAGATGCCTATTACTCTATCCCCATTCGATCTTCAGATCGAAAGTTATTACGCTTTATCTGGGAGGGGGAGTTAAATGAATTTACCTGCCTTCCTAATGGGTTGTCGTGTGCTCCCCGTATATTTACTAAAATTCTTAAGCCCCCTCTATCTACTCTGCACAAACAAGGACACAGAGCTATGGCACATCTTGATGACCTTTACCTGCAAGGGCAAACCTATGAGAAATGGGTTCAAAATGTTATAGACACTACCGTCTTGCTGGACAAATTAGGCTTGGTTGTGCATCCAGAGAAGTCTACTTTCATACCCACACAAGTGCTTACTATCCTAGGGTTTGTAATAGACTCAGTGGAAATGACAATACAACTGACCAGTGAGAAAGCCACTAGTTTACAAGATGTCTGTACTGAGTTATTAGAAAACTCTTCCCCTTCTATTAGGGAAGTAGCAAGTGTTATTGGGAAAATAGTTGCTAGCTTCCCTGGGGTCATGTATGGAGCTCTTTACTACCGATACCTGGAAAAAGATAAATCCCAGGCCCTTATTAGAACAAAGGGTAATTTTGATGACTTGATGTCTTTGTCCCCTCATGCTAAATCTGAATTACAGTGGTGGATTCAACATGTGGGAGACACGTACAATGTAATCAACCACCCACAACCCCAGCATCAAATAACAGGTGTCCTCGGGAGGAAATTGGTCCCATTCAGAGTCTAAACACCACATCAACTATTTGGAAATGTTGGCTATTTTGAAAGTGAAGAATGATCATCGCAGTTAATTTTCCAATTTAAGCAATTGGAAAGACGAAGCCTGAAAAAATCAGGGCTTCAACGGGATTCGAACCCGTTACCTCCGCGATACCGGTGCGATGCTCTACCAACTGAGCTATGAAGCCACACATTGGGAGCGAGGTCAATTAATTGAGTTCATATCTTCCCGTGAGGAGTGAAATGATGTGAAGTTTATATGAAATAATTTATATATGAACTGCGGTTGTAGATGAAAGTGAAGAATGATCATCGCAGTTAATTTTCCAAATCCCGTTGAAGCCCTGATTTTTTCAGGCTTCGTCTTTCCAATTGCTTAAATTGGAAAATTAACTGTGATGATCATTCTTCACTTTCATCTACAACCGCAGTTCATATATGAATTATTTCATATAAACTTCACATCATTTCACTCCTCACGGGAAGATATGAACTCAATTAATTGACCTCGCTCCCAATGTGTGGCTTCATAGCTCAGTTGGTAGAGCATCGCACCGGTATCGCGGAGGTAACGGGTTCGAATCCCGTTGAAGCCCTGATTTTTTCAGGCTTCGTCTTTCCAATTGCTTAAATTGGAAAATTAACTGCGATGATCATTCTTCACTTTCATCTACAACCGCAGTTCATATATGAATTATTTCATATAAACTTCACATCGTTGGCTATTTTGTTGGGGCTCCAAACCTCTGCTAAAGACAAGAGCAACATACATATCAGAATAATGTGTGACAACACTACAGCAGTTAATGTGATTAATCACATGGGAACAAGCCACTCGGACTCTTGCAATCCTGTCGCTAAGGAGATCTGGGAGTGGTGTGTAGATCGCAAGATCTGGCTTAGTGCTGCACATATTCCTGGAAAACAAAATCTTATTGCAGATTTTTAATCCAGAAGAAACCAAAGAGAATCTGAGTGGAGGCTTGACAAGGCATCACTAATTTGTGCTCTTGAGAGGCTAGACTTCAAACCTGATATAGATTTGTTTGCCTCTCGTATAAATCACCAGTTCCCAGATTATGTGTTTTACAGACCAGACCCAGAGGCTATTGCCATCGATACGTTTAGCCTGAGTTGGTCCAACCTTAATTTTTATGCTTTTCCCCCGTTTAGTGTTATTCCAACAGTGCTGAACAAGTTGATGACCGAGGGAGCACAGGGGATTTGTGTGTTGCCAGATTGGCCCACGCAACCATGGTACCCAACAGCTCTCCAGCTACTCAAACAGAAACCAGTGTATCTAAAAGCCAGGAAAGACCTACTCCAGCTGCCAAGCCATCCCAAGGAAAATCATCCAATCTGGCACAAGCTGAATCTCCTCGTGTGTCATTTATCAGGGAGCGACTAAACAAGTATGCTTTATCACCTGCGGCAAAAGATGTGCTAATGGCTTCATGGAGGGAAGGCACCTCCAAGCAATACCACACTTACCTTTGCAAATGGAATCAATACTGTCAGGACAATAACATCAATGTTTTTCAGCCTGGAGTAACAAATGGCATTGAATTTCTCGTTTTTCTTTACAAATCAGGCTTAGGATACAGTGCTGTAAACACCGCGCGTTCTGCGCTCTCTTCAATACTTGTTTTGGAAGACGGAGTAAAATTCGGAGAGCACCCGTTAGTAGCTCGCTGCATGAAAGGGATTTTTGAGTTAAAACCAGCTTTGCCCAAATATACTGAAATTTGGGACGTTAATATTGTGTTAGGTTATTTGAGAGCTGCTGCACCCTTGAGATCCTTATCTCTTAAGCAGCTTACTCTAAATTTGACTATGTTACTCTGTCTCACTACGGGACAGCGTGGACAGACTATACATAAGTTTGATGTTAATTACATCCAAGAAATGGATGACCGCTACAGAATAACTATTTGTGACAAACTGAAACAGAGTAAGCCTGGGCGACATCTAGCACCCATTGATTTAATTTCTTTCCAAAGTGACAAGAAACTTTGTGTGGTCGAACATCTTAAGGAATACTTACAGCGCACGAAACAGTTGCGAGAGGAGCACTCGCAGTTACTGATAAGTTATGTTAAACCATTTAAACCGGTATCCAAAGATACTATCTCCAGATGGGTTAAGCAAGTGTTAGAGTCAGTCGGAATCGACGTCATTAACAAATACTCTGCTCATAGCAGCAGAGCTGCATCAACATCCAGTTGTAAGGCCAAAGGTTTAAGCCTAGCAGACATCATGAAGAGTGCAGGTTGGTCTAATTCTAGTACTTTTGCGAAGTTTTATGATAAGCCTGTCGTCACTGCCTCAGCTAATTTTGGCTCCGTGCTGCTGAATCCAGACACACTTTGATCTGTGAAACTGTATCTTCTTTTTCCTTGTTTGGGAATAAAGTTTGTTCACTGTTATGAGTTGCTCGTGATGCAGGACTTTGACGTCTCATGTGACTCCGTAGTGACGTAGACTGATGACAAGGTAGAATTATCAGATTAAACGAGACTTACCTGTAAGTTGAAGTTTGATCAAGATTCTATCTTGTCATCAGTCCGGAACGAAGGAGTCACATGCCCTTAAGTACCCCACCCCCCCCCCTCCCATGTCCTTCGTTCCTTTTCTCCTGCATCACTCACGTTGAATACTGATCAGCAACGCGCATGCGCTTCTCATGTGACTCCTTCGTTCCGGACTGATGACAAGATAGAATCTTGATCAAACTTGAACTGACAGGTAAGTCTCGTTTAATCTGATAATTATGCTATATGACCTAAATAGACCGTGATCATTAACATTGAAAGGTGATCATATTTCCTTCCATTATACTAAAACAAAGTTACGCCTGTAACTAAAATAGCCAAGTAATAAAGGAAGAAATCAATCATAACAAATAGTAAAACAAAATACGAAAATTTACCTGAGTAAGTTCCAAGACTCAGCTTGTACTTAGTCCTCTCGCTTGTAACTGCAAACATGTCGTATTCGGCGTAAGCAGTTTTGCCTGTCGTGTCTTCCAGATCTACTCGAAGTCTGTTCTTTGTGTTCGTCAAGCGGTGTATCTTGTCCAGTCCCAGCCAAAACTCGCCATTCAGGTTACCGAAGCCATTCTTGTAGTCGGCCCAGCCGCGGTAGAAATCAACGGTGCCATCCAGTCTCTTATGGAACACTGTCCACCCCCTACCTGCTGTTGTTTGGTCACAGAACACATCAAAGGCACCTGAACCATCAGGGTCGATTGTATAAACACCGCTGATTGTTTGACCGGATTTGTACAACTCAGCACAGTTGCCTATTGAGAAAAAGATGACGAAATTTGCTATCGCTCAACTGAATTGTTTTAGCTTTAATATGGAAGACAAAACGGAGAAATAAATTTGTCAAGAAAAGTACCAAAATAACGGATTTCATAAATCGTAGTTAAAGAAAGAATCAACCGGCTACGAATGAGTTCCGTTGTTACTCATCCCAAATCAGTGTTTTACAAATTATGCAGAATACAAGTCTCAACACAAAAACAGATCTTACCCTTCACAGTCGTCTTATTTCCTTTGAGGATGTTGATGTCATCTTGCAGCTGAGCGAGTTGTTTCTTCATTTCTTGAAGAATAGTCTCAATCTTCTTGTTTGGCCCTGCATAGAAACAGCGTTAGTAGTTACTAACGAGTTCCGTTGTAACTCATCTTAAACGTCTTGGAAATTATGCAGAATTCAAGTCCCAACCTCCGAGAAAAACGAAATTAAAAAGATGAAAAAATTAATAGGTTTCATAGTCAGTTGTAGCTGAAGAACGAATTAAACACTTTTTAGCTTTTTGTAGTTACTCATCCCAAATGTTTTAAAAAATATGCAGAATTCAACACAAGAACAGATTTTACCCTTCACAGTCGTCTTGTTTCCTTTGAGGATTTTAATGTCATCTTCCAATTGAGTAAGTTGTTTCTTCATTTCTTGAAGAGTAGTTTTAATCTCATGGTTTGGTGCTGTGTACAAATACACGTTGTTACATTGCTTTGTGGCTATAGAACTGACCGGGTCGCTATTTGCGTTATTTCCTGGCTTAGCTAAAGTGTAACTCGCCACAAACAACACCAAGAACAGCAAACGGCAACGAAAACCCAAGGAAACAGACGGATTCATAATGCAAATTTGTTCAAAATCTAGCTTAACCGCAGTTAAAACGGAACTCGTAAAACCCGTGACGGTTATGGATCGGGTACGACGGTCAAAATGTGTAAAACACGAGACAGTTGAGTCCATGATGGCTCCGTGATGGACCCTTGACGTACGCGTGATAACTTGCGATCATACCCTCCCTCCCTCCCTACATATCATCCTTGTCCCTTGCCAAAAATACTCGCATGATCGCAGGTCATACACGCGACGGAAAGCATAAGATTTGTAAAGTCAAGTCCGTGACGGTAAATCCATGACAACTTCCTGGTTCAAACCTATTAGACCGGCAAGGTTTAAGGGTCAAGGATTATTGTCAAATACGTGACAGTTTAGCCAAATACGTGACAAATTCTATATAAGATTCCGTTTAGCCTTAATTGCATCCTTTGCAGTATATCCTACCGCATCTTCATCTTTTAGGATGTCTCTCTTTGACAGATCAATCTTGGTATTCAAGATGATACCAGACAACACATCCACTGCACTGGAAATAAAAACCTTCTTCAGGCCTCTTGCATGAGCAGAAAACCCTGAGGATAGAATGGTGTTTAACCTCATTAATACGCTAACACAACCAGTCACTATAAGGGAACATGGTCAAAGATTTCTCTCCAGGACAGATAAAGAGGTGCTTTCTCAAAGCTCCTTTATCATAGTATTACCTTTATTTTTAAATTGTGGTCGTTTCTTTGGGTGGGGTACTTCTATTCAAAATCAAAACTTAATTTTATCGCTACTTTGCAGCTTCGTTACTTTCTAAGCGAGCTCTCGTAAACCTGTTGCGTAGAGCACTTCAAGCTGTTGCTAGCAAAATGTCTTCCACGTGTGAAAATGAGCTCATTTTATAATTCTTCTATTACCTTTAGAAACACTAAACACCACAGCCAATCGGCGGAAACATGATTGTAAAGTCCATGCTAAAATGTCCATCATGTCTTATAAGGTCCTCCTTTCTCCTCAGTCCTGTTAATCATACAGTAATCTTAGTCAGAGACACATCTCACTTACAATTGGTGAACGCTCATGACATCAACAGGCCGTGAAAACTTAAAGCGGTTTTTTAATGCATTTCTGTCATGCCTTTTACGTGCTTGTACGTTAAAGAGCATATTCTTTTACTTAGTTACCTCGCGAATTCGTGATGAAAAGAGTCAAACTTTTCAGCGAATTTCAAAGCAGAAAATGAGTTTGCTGTGAAACTGCTCGTGTTTCATGGGACGCGCGTTAGTGATGAAGGGAGGCACGAGAAACGCGACAGGAGTTCTAATGTATGTTGAAAATCGGTGGGAGCTTTTCTTACACACAAATCATTCCTTCTTATATCATTTATTTTCAGTTAGAAAGCAGGATAATAAGACATGAGATAAAAAAAGCGAAGCAAAGGAAAGAAGAGAAAAGAAAGAAAAGAGTACAAAGTGGAAAATGAAGAATGAGAAAATAGCAACCTAATGAATAATGACACAAAACTTATTTTTCAGTTTTTTTCAATCAGCCAGTCACTTAAACATTTTTTTTTCAATCACTGATTTGCGTTGAATGATCAGCAAGTAAACGACAAAACTACTAAATGTTCTTAAATTGGTCTGATTTTCATATCAGCTCTCTTGGTGGAGTAGTAATAAACTTTCCAGTGACGTCAGTTGACACCATCAGCCACTGACGAGTGTTTTCCGTGATGATACTGACCGGTAAGGTTGGAGTAATAAGAGAGAGAGTACCACCACGCTCCTTTAAACAGCACGGCACAGTTATCATAAAGCGGTTTTTTAATGCTCTTCTGTCATGCCTTTTACGTGCTTGTACGAGAAAGAGCATATTCCTCTACTTAGTTACCTCGCAAGTTCGTGATGAAAAGAGTCAAACGTTTCAGAGAATTTCAAAGCAGAAATAAGTTTGCTGTGAAACTGCTCGTGTTTCATGGACGCGCGTTAGGGATGGAGGGAGGCATGAGAAACGCGACAGGAGTTCTAATGTGTGTACATGTTGAAAATCGGTGGGAGCTTTTCTTACACACAAATCATTCCTTCTTATAACCGTTATTTTCAGGTAAAAGAATAAGATAGAACACGAGACTAGGAAAGCGAAAGAAAGGAAAGAAGAAAAAGGAAAGAAAAGAGCAAAGTGGAAAATGAAGTCAGAGAAAATAGCAACATAATAATGATGACAAAACTTAGTTTTCAGCTTTTTAATCAGTCAGTCACTTCAACATTTCTTTTTCAATCACTGATTTGCGTTGATCAGCAAGTAAACGAGGAAACTATTAAAAGTTCTTAAACTGGTCTGATTTTCATCTCAGCTCTCTTGGCGCGGTACTAGTAACCTTTCCAGTGACGCCAGTTGACACCATCAGCCACTGACGAGTGTTTTCCGTGATGATACTGACCGTTAAGGTTGGAGTAATGAGAGAGAGAGAGAGTACCGCCAGGCTCCTTTATACAGCACGGTACAGTTACCATTGCTCCAGCTGTCATTATCCTGATCTTTGGTGGTAAAGGGATAACCACGATGATAAGAAAGAGAATCACCAGCAGTTCCTGAAAACAAATCATGAACATTTAACTGCGTAAGATATTTAAGTGTGTTTAGTGCAGCTTTCATCTAGTTTCAACTTTCTATGATAGTTTTGATTAAACTAAAAGTTAATTTAAACAAAGATATGCGAAAATTTACCTGCGTAAGTTCCAAGGCTCAGTTTGTACTTAGTCTTTTCGCTTGTAACTGTAAACATATCGTAATCGGCGTAAGCAGTTTTGCCTGTCGTGTCTTCCAGATCTACTCGAAGTCTGTTCTTTGTGTTCGTCAAGCGGTTTATCTTGTCCAGTCCCAGCCAAAACTTGCCATTCAGGTTACCGAAGCCATTCTTGTAGTCGGCCCAGCCGCGGTAGAAATCAACGGAGCCATCCAATCTCTTCTGGAACACTGTCCACCCCCCACCTGCTGTTGTTTGGTCACAGAACACATCAAAGGCACCTGAACCATCAGGGTCGATTGTATAAACACCGCTGATTGTTTGACCAGATTTGTACAGCTCAGCACAGTTCTTGGGTATTGAGAAAAAGATGGTGAAGTTTACTATCGTTCAACTGTTTCAATTTAATAGACCTTGCCGGCAAAGAAGAGAAATAAAGCTGTCGAGCTTACAACAAAAAATAATGGTTTTCATATAGTCGTAGATTGACGACGAATAAACTACTTATGGGTTCCGTAGTCACTGTATTGTCACAATTAATATATAGATTTAGGCCAGCCTAAAAGCGTGGCTCCTGGGCCGGGTTGTTCAAAGCCTGATTAAGCTAACCCAGAAAAAGGTAGAATTTTGATTAAAGTTTTGTAACTTTGCGGTGAGGTTTCTGTATATTGTTTGGCCTTCTGTTTTGAGCTTTAAAAATTACTATATACACAAAACAAAACAGCAAAAAACATTTGTATAGAAGAAAAAGTTATAATTCGATTAACTTTTAATCCTGGGTTAGCGTAAACCGGCTTCTGAACAATCCTGCCCTGTTTCCCACAAGCTAACCCAATATGAGCCCGCGATCCAATGGATAACCAGCACTTGGTCAGCGGTCAACTTCAAAAAAACACGTGACTTCGAGGAGCTGTCAACTTGAGCCCGCTATATGGTCACGTGATACTGGTCAGCGGATACCTTGTTTTGACATGTGTCAATTGATCATAACATGGACGTCCAATATCAAGGAAGTACACGGTAAACCAAGGCTACATGTCTCTGTCAACCTATTATTTGGAGTATGGCCGCCATGTTGGGCAACTCCGCCGTCGCCGTCGTCGTCGTGCGTACGCGCCCACGAGCAATACCGCTAGCCATGATAACCATGAGAAAATCAACTCATGGGTTTCCTTTTCTTTCCTATATGAGTATGGGGCTCCGCTTGGCGGCCCTTGGGGCCGCCGGAGCTCCGCTATAATCAATGACGATACTGTCACTAATCCCAAAAGTTTTGGAAAATCAGAGGAATTCAAATCTCAGTAGAAAAAACAGATCTCACCCTTCACAGTCGTCTTGTTCCCTTTGCGGAGGATCAGTGTTGATGTCATCATGCAGTTGAGTGAGTTGTGTCTTCATATCTTGAAGGAAAGTTTCAATCTTCTTGTTTGGCCCTGCATAGAAGCTGTTGTAGACGTTATTACAATGCTTTGTGGCTGTAGAACTGACTGGAATGCTATATTAACATTATTTTCCGGTTTAGCTAAAGCTTGACTCGCCACAAACAACACCAGGAACGGCAAACTGTAGTGAAAACCCGAAGTCATAATGCGAATTTGATCAAAGGCCAACTTAACCCTAGTTAACTGTGTTACGGACCGGTGAAAAAGCGGATGTGATTCATCTTCAGTTTTACAAATAGTTTATTGCGTCACTGTAATCGGTTCAAGACATTTTTCATGTTTCCATGGTGTACGTGGAAGTTTTTGTGGACGACTGTTTATGCTGCTATTTTCAAACTTTCAGAAAATTAATTGATGAAGGCTTTGTAAAAACAAAAAACTGTGTAACGGAAAAAAAGGTTGTGTTTCTTCATAGATACTAGTGAAGTAAAGCTCAGCTAGTGTTCAATGGCCAAATTGAAACTGCTCGGCAATTTCCCTCAAACAGTTTTATGTACCTACAAGTCAAAGGACTTTGTTGTTTATCACCACTTAGGATAGCTGCAACACTTATTGTAATCTCAACTCGCCTGGTCTATAATTCATCCTTTCAGACATTCTACTGTAAATTGTGACTTGGGCTGCGACATGGTCAACTATGGTATATAACCAAGTGCTTATGGCATTGGGCTGCTACTCGAGAGTCAAGTTAAAGCGACAAAGTTACTCGTAAGGGTAATATTCGGTGTCTTTGAAAACGCTGGTTCAAACTGTCTCGACAGATACAGCTAAGATATAAGTATGCCGAGAATAATATTTACTGAGCATGAAGTGCGCTAAAAACGGCATAAAACTTCAATATTCACCTGATAACGGCTTGCTACAGATGTTGACATTTTTAACAAAAAGTGAAATTCTGGATAGCAACTGTTTACTCCTCTAAAATTTTCACTAGCGATTTAAGAGAATTAACGAAAGACGGACATGATGAAAGGACTCAACAATTTTAAACCTGAAAATCGTCGCCTGTTCTAGTCAGTGTGCTTCTATTTGAAAGCAGCATCGTGGCACAACTTTAAGACTTCTTGAAAGAACATTATAATAGAATAATGTGGCTGGCCGGGCTTACACTGAGTTTTAAGAAATTTTGACTTTTTTAGAAGACGGACCTTAATTTAAATCCAACCAAGTGTTCAGGCAAAATTGAAAAACATGTCTTTTTTTTGTACTTAAGCCATAAAATGGTATTATCCCACTAAGCGACTTGCTTTAGCTGCCGACATTTATCAAACTAAAGCTAAAAAATTAGTTTAAGTGTGGCGAAATCTACATTTAGCTGAAATCAGACATGACCAAGGAACACAACATAGTAATTCTAATTAATTGTTACGTTTTTCGTGTTTGACAGAATATTCAATCACAGCTTTTAAACAATAGTACGAAAACTTGTTTATTGTTTGGAAATTCAAATAACATCACATTCGCCAAAGACTTTCAAGTTCCACAGGGTTATAAGTTATTTCTCCAAAGATGTCGTAAATTTTTAGGTTAGTATGTCAACCAAACAAGCAGCCTTGAAGCAGCAGCGTCTAATGATTTAAGAGTCCCTGTCCATAAAAATGGAAAATAACTCGGCATGGGTGGAAAATTCGATTTCGCTCATATTTTCATGGTAGATAGGCTAGGGCATAACAAAAACTACTGGATAGTTTATTTGGCAAAATATCCTTTTATTTCAAAGAAATATGCAAATTACCAAATTCCGTTAAAATCATTATTTGACGCACCATTTTATCAAGCAAGTTTGATAGCCTCGCATGCAAAACCACATCATCCTTCCGTCTTTAAAACACTCAAATATTTTTTTGCAATGTTTAAATGTGTACTGGGTTGATTTTAGGGAATATTGCGTTGTCTTTTTGGGTGCAAAATAATTAATTTTCGAAGACATGTATTTCATTCACTTAAAAGTACTTCGTAAATATAATTAATTTTCACCATGTGCGAAACCTTCGAATGGATTAAGCTTCTGGTGGTTGAATTGCAGAAGGATGGTCTACAGATTCCTGTGAAAACTTCTTTGGGCAAATGATTGTGAGCGACGCGAGAGCTTTTCAAAGTACGTCCAAAATGCAAATATTTGACCATCCGTCGTCAAACTTCAATTTACGGGTTAGACGTATATTTTAGCATGCGCCACATGACTTGACCTATAATAAGTTGAAATAGACACAGAGCTGATAATTTCGAAATGTTCTAACCTCATTTGCTGTTGAAAGGAAGGTCCAAAGCCGATTTGACGTCTTTCTCTGACCATTCGTCGCACATAAAGTAGAAGTTTGCTTTTGTTTACATAACGTCCGATGTTCATCGCCAACTGTCAACTTATTTAATGGTCGAATACCATGAAAATGTGACCCTCTTTCGACACATATGATCACCATTGCTAAGTCATTTGTAGATAGTTGCTTGTTTTGCACTACACCAAAATATTACGTTTGATCATCATGGGTTGATGGCTTGAATGCTTGCTTGCAGCGATTCCTTGTTCGTCACGCAATGCTGTCATCCCATTTTAGGGGGTAGACGTAGGACAATTTCTATCCTAATACGTAAGGCTCCGTAAGGCTTGGAACCACTGGGAGCACACAGTCGTGTCGAGTAGGAAGAGATTAAATTAAGAAATGAAAAGAGTGAATAGTTTACCATTGCCCCTGTTGTTATCTTTTACTCGACCATCACTACCTACATGCCCTGCGTAATACTGTAACGCTAAACTAATACGTAGGCCTTTTCGCGCTGTGCAATTATTTTTCGTTTACATGTAATACAGTGGGCTACCCTCGGGGAAATGGGTGGTGACCGCTTAATGGGGCTAGAGGTTGGTGTACCTTGAATATTTAATTTTTCACCATCGGGTTATAAATTTCTTGGTGAACATGGAGTCAATTAAATTATCACTCGTCATGCACCTTCAATTTCAGACTCTTATCTGCCGTCGTCCTTTCCAAAACAAAGTTTTTAAATCTTGGGTGGCCGCTTAATAGTGGTAAAGACAATAATGAAACCGTCATCGGAACGACCAAATGGTGGCCGCGGAGGTAACCGGGCAATAGGTGTTTTATTTACAATATTTTACTGGCAATAATTTTGGACTGTACTGACAAGAGTCCTCTATTTTCTGTTACAAACATACCAATGCCTCGCCACTAAGCAAACAAAATACGCCAAATAAAATGGCATGGCCAGGGCTATTTACTCACGTAATTATGTACTAATTAAATTTAGTCTGTTTTTCTCACGAATTAGACACGTCGTGATTTCCTATTTTTGTTTCAACTAGTTCTTGCTTCATTGATCTATAATTTGTTTATGGCGATTTTTTTAAAATTCTAGTGAATACAGGCACTCGCTTTATCAGCTGTTGTCTGAAACATCAGAACGTACAACAAACGTGATTTGGACCGAGGCCACGTGCACTATAGAATATGATTTTATAAATATACGCATATTATATATATGAACAAACAGATGAACAATGATTAAATTTTTTCACTTATCCAGAGAGTGCTCTATACAAATTAGATCAAAATGGGCAGCATATGCCGTGACAGCATTGCGTGACGAACAAATAACGGCTGTAAGATTGTGCTGCGCCGACACGCTTATCAGCGATGGTCAGCAATCGATCAAACGTAATATTTTGGCGCAGTGCAAAGCAAGCAACTATCTACAAATGACTCAGCCGTTTTTAACTTAGATGCAGTGATGTTCATATGCGCAGAAAGATGGTCACAGATTCATGGTATTCGACCAATAATAGGTTGACAGTAGGCGATGTACATCGGACGTTAACCTTGTGTAAACAAAAGCAAACTTCTGCTTTATGTGCGACGAATGGTGAGAGATCGACTAGAAACACGTCAAATCGACTTTGGATCTACCTTTTACAACAAATAAGGTTAGAACATTTCGAAATTATCAGCTCTGTGTCTATTTCAACTTATTATAGGTCAAGTCATGTGGCGCATGCTAAAATATACGTCTAACCCGTAAATTGAAATTTGACGACGGATGGTCAAATATATGCCTTTTATGACGTACTTTGAAAAGCTCTCGCGTCGCTCACAATCATTTGCCCAAAGAAGTTTTCACAGAAATCTGTAGACCATCCTTCTACGATTCAACAACCAGAAGCTTGATCCATTCGAAGGTTTCGCACATGGTGAAAATTAATTATATTCACGAAGTACTTTAAAGTGAATGAAATTCATGTCTTCGAAAATTAATTATTTTGCACCCAAAAAGAAAACGCAACATTCCCTAAAATCAACCCAGTACACATTTAAACATTGCAAAAAAATATTTGAGTGTTTTAAGGACGGAAGAATGATGTGGTTTTGCATGCGAGGCTATCAAACTTGCTTGATAAAATGGTGCGTCAAATGACGATTTTAACGGAATTTGGTAATTTGCATATTTCTTTGAAATAAAAGGATATTTTGCCAAAAAAAAAACTATCCAGTAGTTTTTGTCATGCCCTAGCCTATCTACCATAAGAATATGAGCGAAATCGAATTTTCGACCCTTGCCACGAAATTAAGAATTTGTCTGATTTTTTATACAGGCAGGCACTCTTAAGCCTTTCAAGTAAAATGTCCAAGGCTTGTCTATCATTCTAGATTCCGTATCCTAAAATAAGGTACAGCGGGCATGCCCAGTTTAAGAAGGTGAAATTCACAAAGGCAGGGAATTCTTCTTCTTCCTAAATGATGTTCAATTTCAGAACGCGCATTGAGGATTTCCAGTGCAATCAAAGAAACAGATCTTGCCTAAAGCTTGCAACAAACCACCCATTGAATTCCATATATAGCAAATTACCAGCCTGGCAAAAGAGATTTATACTAGTTGCTTGCTTGTCTAATTTTCTAAAGTCATAATCTCTGGCAAACAGTGCACATCCAATCATATGGTAACGACATCCATTAAACTCTTGAAGGAAAAATAATTCCCTGTTTCTCTTAAATTAGTTCCAGCCCCAGGCCGTGAAGAATTGTTTCCGTAACGGTAAAAAATTTAATCATTTCATGTATAAAAATGACTGAAAATAAACAATAGTTATTAATCAAGAACCGAGTGACATAGAATGTAAGTTGCGTTAAACAAAACATTTCATTATTACGACGTTCAATTTGTTTGAAACAGTCTTAATTTCAAGCAGTTTTTTATCGTAGGGGCTACCTATCTGCTTTCTAAATTTTTCACAGCAAAGGATTCTACCCTTTTATTCTCTTATTTCGAATCAGTATTACTTGTCGTTCAGGCCGCTCGGATTGCTCTCAAAGAGATGTTTCAAATTATTAAGCAATTCAGCTGTGAAGTGAATACATAGTTTCGTCGGGTACTGTTTTTGTTTCTTACAACTAAATACAGGAAGTAATTGCAAGTGGAAATATAATTAAAAGCCGACGACATTTGACGATGACTGAAACGTCATAATCATACATTACATTTCATTTTCACTTCCAACTTGACTATATAATATCCATGCCTCTGCCTTTAGTTAGTTCTCCATGCAACTGCGTTTGAGCACGCAGAACCACGAATCTTACTCACCAGGCCTTCTATTCCTAGCAGAAATAGATCACTTACTCAAATTCTGATTGGCTAATACAGCTTTCCGTAATACACTGCTGATCTAATGCGCATTACTGAATACGTGTTCCAGAGCTAGTTGAATACTCTCCCGGGGGGGGAGGTACTTTGGGAATTTCTGGGTGGGAATGTGTCGCTGAGACCCTGGAACCCTTTCGCCTATACCAGAGCTAGTTCAGCTGAATTTTGCTACCCTATACTAGTGTAAACTCCCCAAATCCCCCACCTATTGACACTGTTGAGGCTGATTTGCGTAAATTTAAACTTGCCGATTTGATTTTTTTATATTTTTGAGTGGCAATTCCTGGTTTCCTTAGTTTAGATAAAATCTTCAACCAACAAGTCAGTTTTGTGAAAAATTATACCCTATTCTAGACCCAAACGCTCTGATTTATATACGCTATCCTTGAGTAAACTGCTTGAAGACCATACCCTTCACAGCGGCACATACCTATGTAGCCCATATATGGCAGTGCCCCCCCGAAATACTCTCGGCTTTCGATAGACACCAGACGTTTTCGGAAGATTGCTGTAGATCGTCGGAAGAGCTACCGAACTTTGCCAAAAAAAAATTAATAATAATTAGGGAATGATAAGTAACGTCTAAGTAAGGGACTAGTAAATGCTGCTAATTTACTAGCCAAGAACATTGCAACTTCATGAAATATTCATTATGGCGGAACTTTAAGGAGAAGTCGTTGATGTGTACTTATCAGGTAAGTAGTTACTGTTTGCACCCGTGCTTCACATCTCTTGATTTGGTTTATTTGGTGTTTAGCTGAACACAGAACATTTTCACCACAGTGCAAAATTCTATTATTTCGTAGGCTTAGAATTCCTTTAATATCTTGTTTACGAAAAGAAATAGATTTACTGGTAGCTTCATAATGATAATGAAGTGCAAAACATGCGAGAGCAGCCAGGTAATTTAACCACTGAGAATCAACGGAGTGGCAAGTGTTTTTTTAATTTCTTTTTATTTGTGTTAATTTTTAATTTTTAAATTTTTATATTTTTTTATTTTTATTTTGTTATATTTCTTTCATTATTTTTTGTATGGCAAGTTGATTTTTTAAAAACCTCCTCGATGCGTGGCGAGCAGAGCCAATAAGTCGACATGAGCCTCCTTTGCATCTCAACGCGTGATTATTGTTTGTTATGGGATTTTTAGCGTGGGTAAAAGCTACACCGACTTGTATGGCAACAAGGAAAAGGCCTATTAATTTATTTCCACTTGCAATTACTTCCTGTATTTAGTCGTAAGAAACAAAAACAGTAGCCGACGAAACTATGTATTCACTTCACAACTGAATTGTTTTGAAACATCTCTTTGAGAGCAATCAGTGGACTAAACGACATGTAATACTGATTCGAAATAAAAGAAGAAAAAGGTCGTTAAAGTCGGTTGCGGTTGTCCTCGTGATTTTCTCTTTTGCCCGTAAGAGCATTGACCACTATAAAACAACAACATTTTAACTTTTGAAATTTTACTTGAAGGGCTTAAATTTAAGAGAAGGCCTGTTTAAACCCTGCAAAAACCATGCAATGGAAAAGTTGGGTTATTTAATAGAAACATGGTGTAGCGTTCAATCGAACGGAGACTGTTCAAACGCTTTAAATTCCAAGTTATCGACAAAATGAGGACTTTCATGGCACGAAATGGCAAATTTACTCAACTTAACGGCAAGCATAAAATTGCCGGTAAAGTTGGAGAGAGCTTTACGGGAGTATTAGGCCCCAGTTATATGGTACCCAAGACAACCCTCTCCCTGAGGCGACTTAGCTAGCGTTTGTATGTGAAAACGTTGTCTCTGTAGTCCGTATCAAAGTTGACCCTGCATGATTTTACATAACGAGTCTTCTTCGGTCATTCGATCAAAGGGGGTCTTGGGGAGTTAATTTTCACTTCTTTGATACGAATTTCTACTTTAAATCCTAAATCTAGACATTTTGTGACACTCGCGCCACGCCGAGAATTGTCTCGGTTGGGCGAGCCAAATTGTTTATATGAAGAAAAGTTGTCCCGCCTGCCAGGGTTGCTCTACCTGCCGAGGCGAGATAACTCGCCCACCCTAGTTGTCTCGGCCCCCGACGGGTTCGCGATCCTCTTGTAAACAATTGGTTGAATTTTGCAAAGAAATAGGTGAAAAGTTACCTCGGCTAGGGTAACTTGGGGGGAGGGTTGTATTGGGTAACCGAGACCATATAAATGGGGTGTAAAGTTAAAGTGTAACACCGCCGTAAAGCTCCGTAGAACTACCGTGAAGCCCCTAGTAAGGTGCTTTTTACGTTGAAGCATTTAAAGTTCTCTTAAGTCCAAGAGTGTGCAATAGTATGCTTTGCGTTAGAAGGTCTGCACAAAACTAAATGGCTTTATTGACCGTGACTGGTTTCTTGTGAACTTTCCGCGCGTCCCAAGCTCACGGCTCGAGAAAAGCGAAACATTAATTCTCGGACACTTACGTATTTATTAATGAAGGTTCATGAAATGTGAGTCCAAGGCGGAAGGAGCCCTGGTAACTGAGTTTGAACTGACGTGGTGTTAGGTTACACAAGGAACCGTTGAGAATGAACGAAATATCATTGATTCAGAGCGTTACAGATTCTGAAATATATGATCATTCTACAGGTAAGATTGATACAACTAAGTCTACCCATATATGTTCTCTGCGTTTTTTGGCGATTTCTACCGTTTTGTGCTTTTTTTGCCATCACTGGTATCCCAGTCCCTTCATAAGAAGGAAGTAGCCTTGTGAGTGCCCGATCTCCGACAAGCAGGAATCAGCCGGCGGCCCAATATAAAGCAATCATTGACGACGATTTAGTCAAAAGATATGTAAACCGCAACAGAGGGGCAACAGAGCCCAGATGAACAAAGCGATACTTCATGCAAGTGTGCCTCGTTTTGGGAAATCGATCAAATTCTGTCAAAGTTAAGTAGTCAAACCTTTACCATGTATGTTCAAAATTAGTTGACGTTTTGGCTCACAGAAAAATAATATTGCTTGCGATCAGGAGCCATAATCGGGGACGGAGACCGTAAGTCTCGGGATTCGCGCGCACCTATGATATGGGACAATTTTTCTATTTTTAGAACAAATTGCACCATCCTGACGTCATATATCCGCGCGAATCCACGCACATGTCGGGGGTTCTCGCGTGGATGTTGTCACGTTGCGTGATCAAATGGTGAGAGTTGAGAGATTCTCTTGCGTATTTTTCACAGCGATGGCAGGGAATAAGGCAGGGACTAAGAACCAGGGCGCTTGTATGTAGTTTTATGCTCCGAGCTACTGGAAAAGGTGGGTTTTTCAGGGTCGAAAACAAGACTTCAATCTCGCGCTGGGAATGAATAATAAGATCTGCTCGCGCTAGTTGTAAGCTTACGTTTTTGCGTTTGTTCTGACTTAAGAATATAGCAAGGAAACTCTCTACTCTGGTATCGAGTTAATTTGTGAGTTTCTCGGACAATGGTTAATCATAACCAAAACCTGTTTTGATGGTTTCTTATTGTTTCTGCTTGTTTGGTGAGTTTGGAAAAGTTTTTGAAAGGAAAGTCTGACGCGTACAATTAGCTCATTTGCATAGTGCAGCTCGTGCACTTTCAAGTGCGAGTCGGTGTTTTCAATTGTCAACAAATCTTGTCAAAGATTTCTTTCGTTATCGTTTGTGCGGAGATGCTGCAACAAATTTCACGAACGCAAAAAAGGCTACTAACATCATGTGTGTTTCTTCAACGTAAGCATAGCGAAGTTTTACACTGCGAAAACAAAAATAGACAAGGAGTTTTGATATTTTAAACTCGATCAACAAAATCGAAATCGTTATTCGAAGTTGATTAAAGTAAGCGTCATCGTAACTTTGCTGATTATTTCTGTTTTATTCGCATATTTTCAGCCTAGCTTTTAATATGTTCTCAAACATTTATCAATCTTACACATATTTAAAAACTATAGAGTTATTGTTTGAGTTCGATGTACGTTTTCACACGAAAGTGCGGCGGAAGTACAATTTGTCATGTTTACTGACTGTACAAAACACGCATCGGCGGGCGCTCTCATTCATCGACAACAGAGAATTTACTGGAATTTTACACGAATAAAACTGAGCAGTATCTACGGACGTAAAGTTATTGGGCCTTGATGAAACATCAAGCGTTGCTTACAATACAGGCGAAACTCAAACTAGCAATTATTTTGTTTTACTTTTCGGTCGCGATAGACTGACAAATTCCTCGCAAGCGTGGGGCAAGAGGAGCTAGGAAACTATGACCTCCTGAAGCTCTGCTATATCTAAATATATCCAGCTAGTGTTTTGCTGTGTTATTGAAAAGCTGTTAATCTTCAACATATGTGAAATTTAAAGTGGAGTAATGTACAGCTCATGTAAAAGAAGCATCCGTCGGAACACAATTAACTTGGTCGGCGATACATATCTAAGCTTTAAGCGGAACATACCTAAATTCGACACTGTCTTACTTCACTCAAACTGGAGCAGCTTATGACGAAAATACTTAAGCAAAATTCCAACAGACGTAAACGCGATGAGTTGTGGGCCAAAAACATGAAAAATGTCGGTAATTTCGGACGCCATTTCCCCCGCGCGACATCCTCAAAAATCCTCGCAGCATGTACGCGCGTGTGCCTCAGGCGATGGCGCAATTTGTTCTAAAAATAGGGAAAAATTGTCCCATATCATGGGGACAACCCCAATACTAAAAATGGCGCGCGCTTACGGTCTCCGCCCTCGATTATGGCTCCTGTTGCGATCCTATAACCGTTATTTTTAGGTAAAAGAACAGGACACGAGACTGGGAAAGCAAAAGAAAGGAAAGAAGAGAAGAAAAAAGAGTACAAAGTGGGAAATAAAGTGAGAGAAAATAGCAGCATAATGAATAATGAAAAACCTTATTTTTTCAGTATTTTTAATCGCCCAGTCACTTGAACATTTCTTTTTCAATCACTAATCTACGTGGACCAGCAAGTAAACGAGAAAACTTCGGAAAGATCTTAAAAGTGCACTGGTCTGATTTTCATCTCAGCTCTGTTGGCGGAGTAGTAATGTCCTTTCCAGTGATACCAGTTGACACCATCAGCATTTGAGTGTTTTCCGTGATGATACAGACCGTTCAGGGTGGAGTGATGACAGTTACCGTACCACCAGGCTCCTTTAGCCTGCAGAGCACAGTTACCGCCGCTGTCGCCGTCATTATCCTGATCTTTGGTGGTAAAGGGGCGACTACGATGATAAGAAAGAGAATCACCAGCAGTTCCTGAAAACAGATCACGAACATTTAATTGCGTTAGACATATTCACATAGTCACATGCAATGCTCTAAAAACAGTCAAATCAGATTATTTATCTGTTCATTTGCAAAATCAGCAAAGAATAGTTGTGCTATGTAACCTAAATTGACTGTGATCATTAACATTGTAAGGTGATCATATTTCCTTCCATTATACTGAAACAAAGTTACGCCTGCAACTAAATAGCGAAGTAATAAAGGAAGAAATCAATAATAACAAATAGAAAAACAAAATACGAAAATGTACCTGAGTAAGTTCCAAGACTCAGCTGGTACTTAGTCCTCTCGCTCGTAACTGCAAACAGGTCGTACTCGGCGTAAGCAGTTTTGCCTGTCGTGTCTTCCAGATCTACTCGAAGTCTGTTCTTTGTGTTCGTCAAGCGGTGTATCTTGTCCAGTCCCAGCCAAAACTCGCCATTCAGGTTGCCAAAGCCACGTTTGTAGTCGGCCCAGCCGCGGTAGAAATCAACGGAGCCATCCAGTCTCTTCTGGAACACTGTCCACCCCCCACCAGCTGTTGTTTGGTCACAGAACACATCAAAGGCACCTGAACCATCAGGGTCGATTGTATATACACCGCTGGTTCTTTGACCGGATTTGTACAGCTCAGCACAATTCTTCCCTATTGAGAAAAAGGTGAGAAAGCTTATTTACGCTAAATTGTTTCGAGTTAATGGACGTCTCCAAACAGGAGAAAATAAAATCGTCAAGCAAAAGAAAAAAAAAATCAACCAAAAATAACGGGTTTCATAGCCGTAGCTAGTAATCGTCGAAAATGTTTGCAGAATTCAAGTCTCAACACAAAAACAGATCTTACCCTTCACAGTCGTCTTGTTTCCTTTGAGGATGTTGATGTCATCTTGCAGTTGAGTGAGTTGTATCTTCATTTCTTGAAGAATCGTTTCAATCTTCTTGTTAGGCCCTGCATAGAAGCTGTTGTAGACGTTATTACAATGCTTTGTGGCTGCAGAACTGACTGGAGTGCTATTAGCGTTATTTCCTGGCTTGGCTAAAGCCTGACTCGCCACAAACAACACCAACAACAGCAAACTGCAACGAAACCTCGAGGAATCATAAGTCATTGTGCAAATTTGATGAAAGCCCAACATAACCGTAGTTCAATGCACGAACTGGTGAAAAAGCGGATGTGAGTAGTCTTTATTTCAACAATATAAATGCGTCATGGAGTTGGGTGCAAGACATTTTTCATGTTTCTAGAGAGTTGGACAGTCTTCTGTTGCAATATTGACCGATCCACAAAAATAATGACAACTTCTCTTCTATATAAAACAAATACAAGATGAAGTATTCTAACTGCTATTTTTGACACTGTATGAAGGTTTGGGAAATTTCTTCACATCTGTGCTCATTATATTGTTTGTATAAAACGCTGATAAACGGTTTTATATTTTCCTCTAGCTTCTCAGCGGTCCGGAATCCTAAATCCTTGAATGTGATTTTCTCATCCGGACCCCGGTTACGGACCGCTCCAAAATTTTCGAACTTTGGCAACTTTTTAAGCTTTTTGTTGCACCGTCAAAACAGCGCAAAATGTAAACATTAAAAACAGAGTCAAACAAAGCAGCAAATAACGCCATTTTCGATTTTTCGCTAACGTGTGTCGCTTTGATTCAAAGCTCAATTCTCAACGTAACCTTTTCACTCTGTAGGACAAATAAATAAAACTGATTCGGAACTAAACGAGAGCAGTGAGTTGTTTCAATCTGACAATTCATGTGTTGATTTCTCCGCTAGCAATTATGTCGAAAGTTTTGGCATGTGGCAAACCTCTTGGGGTTCATTGACGTTGTGAATAAAGCAATAAAATTTCCTGAGGAAAGACTAATCTTTCAGTCGATTTCAGGACTGTATCGTCGAACACACAGCCAGTCTATTCTGATTGGAGAAACTGCTTTGTGTCAAGTTGGGGAAGATTTATAATCAACTGACAATTGAAGCGTTTATCAGTATTGTTTGGAACGAGTGCGAATTGGAGTTGAGGTGGACTAATGTGTCCGTTCCGATGCAAATATTTTTACCTGAATCAGTAACTTTCCTGAATAACTAATATCGTGGAAACGATATATAACCGGCCAGCAACTTAATGGAGTGAGTTTGAAAGGCAAAATTATGCTTATTTCATTGTCAGTCGCGGTTTATAAACAATGTCGCTATTATTTACCATCCAAATAATACTAAGCTGACAGAAAAAAAAATCAAAAAAGCAAACTAAAACAACGACGGGCTCAACTTGAGCCTTTCGACAAATGTTAAAAAAGAATGTGGACAAAATCCATCCGATATTCCGATAACTTGACCAAGATTTTGAAAAAAAATTTTAATTTTTGTTGCTCCTGAAAAATGTATTTGGGGTGACTTGAGGTATCTATGTGTGAGTTCAAAAAAATGATGAAACGTCGTTAAGGTTCACTTGGTATACATGTCTCTCACTGTCTCAGACGTGCTGTCAAAATTCCTTAAAAGATAATTCGATGCTGCAACCATAACAGTGATCATGTCATCATATGTGTTGTGATACGAAAAAGAGAAACTAGAAAGCGTTTGAATAATGAATGAATGAATGAATGAATGAATGAATGAATGAATGAATGAATGAATGAATGAATGAATGAATGAATGAATGAATGAAAGACTTTATTTAAGTGTCAATAGTATTTAGCTTAAAAAAAAACTAATTGCGAACACTATTTACTCAATGAAATATACCTTAGCTAAAGTTAAACGTAAACAACAAAGCGACAGGTCAGCGATCCCGTCGCCTTTTCGTGTTTGGAATATTTAATCACAACTACAAAATGAATTGTGTCTTTCGCGATGGAAAATGTTGTAGGCTTGACTCAAAGTTATCCAGTTTTAGAATAGAAATATCTATAATCAAACGAGTAGTTTTCCGCTACAGTGCTCCGATAATCCAAAATGCAAAGACCTATGTTTAAAATAAACCGTTTGAAGTTTTCTTTCACGGTAGCATGTTGCGTGATTAAAAACACGATTCGATTGAGGCTTTGAACTTCTGTATTTCTTTTTATTTCAAGCTAAAATGTTTGAACATTTAGTGTTTTCTTAAAAGCACGTCTGAGACATGTATACCAAGTGAACCTTAACGACGTTTCATCATTTTTTTTTTAAACTCACAGGAAAATTAATAGCGGCTTTTGAACACAATGGCAACTGAAACACGTTGAATATTTCGAACGCGCCGCTTTTTAATCGTTGAAAAAGAACAAGAAGATCTGTTAGATCTTATAACCGCGCTTTTAAAATTTAACTGTTTTCTTAATACTACAGTCGCAACGCAGTGCATATTCCAAAGCAATCTTTGATGATTCATTGATTACTGTAGACATCACAGCACTTGATCAACACAAACTCTATTATCGCACCATCAGTCGTAGCCGTTGTGACATCTCCGATGACGTAATAGTCTTAATCTGGAACTTTCTTCGGGATATGTATGGGCATGAAGATACGAACACTATTACAAACCGCTTTCTTTCTTTAAAGTCACGATTAAATTAAACTGTTTTTTTCCCTTGAGTTAAGGGTTAGCAAAGAAGTCACACGAGTCACATAATTCAAGAATTGCGTTATCTACGGCTATCTTTAGTACGGTGGTTATTTCCCTATCAATGACGTAATCTTTGCACGTTCTGACACGTTCTTTGCTTGGCTTGCAAATATTTAATTTTGCTTCCGATCTATGACCGCAAGAAAAGGCTCTGCTTGCAGGGTGGTTTCAGTGAAGTAAAAAATAAACAATAAAATAACTGCCTACCAAGGATACACTGCATGCATTTGATCCGGTAGTCCTCACAGCGGATATATGATCCTTCAGTAACTGATGACTTAACGCTGACTGAAGCTCTTGAAGCTCGGTGAACAGAAATGACGACGGCTTACTGACTGAATGATATGCTCACTTCGTCTGGTAGCAAGAAGATTTCTATAAATGCGAAGTAAATCGGCGTTAGTTTCCAGTAGCTAGATTTTAAACTTGTGAGTCAGCAAGCTCTCGTTGAGTGAAATGAGCTGCCAAGAAGGCTTGCTTGCGATGTGCTAAATCATTTAGAACTTCATGTACCGCTTGTAGATGGAAGAAGTAGTTAGGCGCTAGTGGGAAGAGTCGAGAAGAGTACTCAAATGCGCCCTAGACTCGCCATGGACCCGAATGATGAATTCGTGCCGTTCTTTCGTGCGGATGAGTCGTAAATTCCATTGGAACGATCCCAGTACTCACTTGAATACACAACCCTTGGATCGAGAACTGAAATAAAAGCAAAATGCAGTAAGTAAAACTGAAATAAGATCGGTTATCGTTTCTTTTACAATTCGACTCACGGCATGTTGTATGTTAATATTGAGTTTTTTTGCTTCTTTATCGGATTAAAAATATTCATTCATTTTCTCTTTGAAGAGTCTTATTCTTTCACAATTTTTTAACCAATCTTTCAGTCGCAGACCACGATGAATTTATTTGGATTTTTCTCATTAAACAGAGAGTAAACAAACATCAGTAACACGTAACATGCAAGCTTGCAATATTGTATTGCATGTATTTTGCGCTTCATAGAGTGCGACATCGTGAGTATTGAGTAAAATTTAACTGATATATCTTGTAACCGTGTAATTTCAAATAAAGAGAACAATCTTCAAAGAGATCAGATGGAAATATCCTGGCCAAATAAGCAAAATTTAACAATAAAATCCTAACATTAAAATTACCTTTTTCTTAATAACGTTAAAAATTCTACAGCGAAATCAATGTAGCTGTTGACGGTTCAGGCGCGATTTTACAAAATAACTGATTACTTGCTACTCGCTCCACCGTCCTTTGGAACAGATTTCCAGCGTCCACCATGCCTCCCTCAAATTTCCTTACTCGCTTGTGCGCTTGCGTATTACACGTGTCCGCCATCATGGATTTGTCTTCTTGGTTCGAAGATGTGCGGCGGATGAATAAAAGACAGGTAAAATACTTCCTAAAATACGATTTCAGTTTACTGAGCCTGAAGAAGAGTGCTTCTAGTGTTAACAGGCTTATTTTCAACCCACAGCTCTTTTATCAAGGCTTAAACTTTGCTATGATAGTGTCATCTGCTCTCATGATCTGGAAAGGTTTGATGGTAGTCACTGGCAGCGAAAGTCCCATAGTAGTAGTTTTAAGGTAAAAAAAAAGCTGTTTCATTGATCAAACGGATATATTTATATATTTTTTCCAAATGTTGTTACTTACTTCACGTTAATCTTAAGTGCATGTGCAAATGTTTGTGTTTATTTTACAGTGGAAGTATGGAACCCGCTTTTCAGCGTGGAGACCTGTTGTTTCTAACCAATTACAAAGAAGACCCGATCCGAGTTGGTGAAATTGTCGTGTTTAAGGTTGAAGGACGGGAGATACCGATTGTTCACCGAGTTTTGAAGATTCACGAAAAGTAAGGACTCAGTTGTTTTGTAAATCCTCGGTGAATTTTGTGCATGTTGTTTTATAGATCTATTTCCCCAAGATGCCACAACATTTCATTTCTGTTCTTTTCATATCGTATCTCGTGGATACATCTGCTATAAGCTTATTTCTGTCACTGAAATATTGAAATACTGCTGTAAGTGAAAAGTGTTAAAGTATACATTGCCGGAAGAGAAAGGTTATGGCTTAGTTAAGAATCCATGGAATGTTTTGTTGTTGTTGTTGATTGCTCACTTGAAGAAAGAATATTAATCACCCTCTGGTTCAAAACATTTACTGTTTAAGGTGGCTTACTACAGTTTTGATGTAGTATAAGAGCATAACCTTAACTTTCAGGGTTAAAACTTGGCAGTCGCACGGTCGCCAGTGGTGATTAAAAAGAGCCCAGGGCCACTAGGAATTGAGAAGTACGCAAAGGATAACAATAAAGATGAAATAAAATGCTCTTTCCTTGGAGTACCTTTCTTTTCTTTCTGTTCTTTCCTGAACTCTAAGTTCATCAATCTGTAGTAAAATTTAGTTCTAAAGTGCAAAATTTAAAGCCGTTCGTGATCGAGTTTTTAGATCACTCTGATATGTAGATGCCATTTTGATTTTATTGACACGTGACTCCAGACTTACCCAGAGGTCTGTATGGTACATTTGGAAACACGAATATCGGCAAACTGCTCGAGTTTGGAATACAAAATGTGGAAATACCTCTCTTGATGTGAACAGCCGCCACCAAAAAAAGCCAAAAGCAAGGACGATGTTCTGGAGAGTAACCGACTGTACGAGAAAATTTGAGGGCCACTTCATTTTGGCCTGGGTCACTAAGAGTTCAGGGATACTGGCCCGAGTGGCGACCAAGCACTGAAGTTAATTTTTAGCCCTGAACTTTGTGTCTAGATACCCAATAGTAGGCAAGTGTTTTAAAAAAACTAGATACCAGGTGGTCTGAAATTATCATAGAATTTCCAAGGAATAGCTCTTTCAGTTCTTCCTAGAATAGTAGATCTTTGTCAAGAAATGTCAAAAGATTATTATTTTGGCTTTGTAATTGAGGACAGTTTCAAGCTTGGGCTTACTACAGTTACAGTTTTGATGTAGTATAAGGGCATAACCTTTACATTGTGTCTAGATACCTGGTAGCAGGGAAGTGTTTTAAAAAACTAGATATATCCACCAGTCTGAAATTATCATGGAATTTCCACGGAATAGCTCTTTCAGTTCTTCCTAGAATAGTAGATCTTTGTCTAGAAATGTCAAACGATTATTATTTTGGCTTTGTAACTGCGGACAGTTTCAAGCTTGGGCATACTACAAAAACTAAGAGAATTTGTCCACTACAAAACCAAAACATAATTTAGAATCACTTGGCATTTCTGAATAAATATCGAGTGCTCTCAGAAGGTTTCAACTGCAATTTTTGTGGACCTAAGTCTATGAGAATTGACTCCGGAGTCAGAGCTTGAATATTTTCTAAGTGTCGAAACATCAAGTTTTTGTCTGTTTGACTGGGCTCATATGAAGAGGCCCTATGGAACCGGTTCTAGCAGTGTCAGATAATTTTCCTGACACACAAAAATTGCGCTGTTGTTTGCATGATATGTGCATGTCTGAATATCAGTCTTTTTTTGAGATTGTAGAAAAAAAACAGCCCTGGAAATTATACCAGTGTTAGTGTTGTATTTATAAGTTTTTTTTTTTTTAATTTGGCTTGTGTGACTATTCTCATGCTTTCCACCTGTGATTTGCATTACTACGCTAAGTGGTTGGCTTAAAAATACTTGTACCACTTTGTTAATTTGTCTTCTCAGAATTGAAACCAAATCCATACAATTATGACTTGCTTGCAAGCTCACTTTTCTTATACTTTTAGGGTCTGAAATAAACTTTTTTAGGCAGGCACCAACTGGCAAATGGGTTTTTATTTTCAGTTGCCAAATGGAAAAAATTTAATGTGGTCGCAAAAAGTGTCAATAAAATTTTTCTTTCACAGCGAAATTCAAAAACGGGAAGTTTTTCAAGACATTTCATGTAGCTTACAATTTCATGTAGTGTACAATTTAGTTGAAATGGAGTTTTTGTCAGATAGATAGCTCTCTTAGTTTGGAGACTGAAGATAATATAATTTTCTTCTTACATGCCATCAGCATGAAGCTCTCCAGAGGCCATGCACAAAGCAGGCAGCCATGTTGCTTGAAAGGCAGCATGTTTTTCTGCCATGCGCCCATGGTATGGCTGGCAGTTGAAACCACTGAAAACGTGGTGGCGCTAAATTTTGATTACATTGCGTGGATAATAACTGTTTTGGGGAGCATTTAACAGTAATCTTACCTTCATTGTTGAACCTCGGACAAGATTTGTTTTTGTTCTCGGCATGCGGAGATAAATGGAAACAGATAGCTCATTGATCACAGGCATCAGCTTTGTTATTTCAGTTAGCTGCGAAATTTGAATGTTCCGTGAAGTGACGAAGATAATTCATCATTTTTGTTGTTCCAAAGGCATTTTCTAAAGAGTTAATATAAGTTTTATTTTCACTGTATTTTTATTATTTACCTTATATCATTCTACGTAAATGACTCAATTGTTTTAACGAAAAACAACAGCCATCTTAACAGATGGCTGTAAGAAACCCTATACAGCTGTTGGTGGCAGTAGTCTGCCAGTAACCGGCATTTATTGAAACCCCTGACCCAGTTGAAAACTGCTCTCTATTTTCATTAAACAGCAAACATGAATTTTGTAATCTTCCATTTTAAATTGATTTGTTGTGTTTTTAGAGAGGATGGAGCCATAAAATTTTTAACAAAAGGAGACAACAACTCTGTAGATGATCGAGGTCTGTATGCTCCTGGACAGCTGTGGCTAGAAAGGAAAGATGTTGTTGGGCGAGCTAGAGGGTAAGATTTATTCACTAATGGAAATGAATGGGGATGGGAATTAACAAGTTTTTTTATGTACCCAGGCAAGGTCTAACCTTCAGTGTGGTAGAGATTACAATAATTGTAAATGTTTTGATCAAACCCAAAAGACCGTGTTTGACCACAACTCCAAACACCAAGAAGGGAGGGTACATGTAGGTAGGGTAGATAAAGTCTGTATACAAGCCAAGTGGCTCATCAGGCCAGAGCTTATCTTGGTTCCTGTAGCATGATGGGACTAGGAATAGTTCTACTCCCTGCTGGATGGGATGCTGGTCCATGTCACAATGTAGGCAATAAATTAAAACATTCATTGTATGTTGCTTTGTTAAACACGGAAAGCAAAGTAACATCTTACCCTGAGTAACTGCAGGTTGGTTCATGGGGTTTTCAATTTAATACCTTGGTTGTTCTATGACTGAGAAAATTACTTCATTGGGATTGGCTGACAGCAGGCCAATTTATGGTTGATTATTAATTTGCAGGGCAGTGCAAATTAATGCAGGTGCATTCATAATTTTCTCAGTCATATAATAAATGAATAGTCATATGAAAGCTCATTGACAAAGGATGTTTATTAAGGATTTACACAACTCATATTATTTAAAAATTCTTTCAAACTGCAATCACCTAAACTTCAGAGAATTTACAAATGTCACACGTAGTGTAAATCTTCAACTGCGCTCACATTCATTCAATTACCTAATACACGTAATTAAATTGTCTTTGATACAAAGTATATGAAGTAATTTTATTCTCCTTTCACAGTTTTGTCCCTTATGTTGGCATGGTTACAATTCTTATGAATGATTATCCTAAGTTTAAGGTGAGTGAATTTCAGTTTTGTATTCCTATGTTGAACTTCAGCCAGTAAGTCTGTAAATTATTAGAATGGTGCTTGCACTGTACCCCAGAAGGTTCATGAAATATTAGGTTTAATAACACTTTTCTCCTGAAATTTAGAACCAATTTTATATTGGAATATTAATTTTGTCTTCTATTCTAGGCTGATTCCTAGTTTTTATTTCATGAATAGGTAAATTTCTTTTTTTGCAATCAGAAAGTTCTTTGATCATAACTGAGGCATATACTTTCATATATCAAGAATTTCAGAGTTTTTTATTTCCAGGAAACTTGCAACTTGCAAGATAAGGTTGACATGTGTATGTTATGGTTTGAATACTCTTTCTCTTTGTGTGATTGGGTGTTTTATTTTGATTTCATGACTCCTGTAAAATCCTGATAATACAACAATGTATGCCCCCCATGAAACTGGCCCTTTGAAAATAGCCACCAAATTCATCCAATAGTAAACAATCCCAACTGTAAGATCATTAACGTGATATAATTAATTTTACCTCTTAGAGAAAAATAAAATGTTTTGTGATTATAAACTGTTACTGTTGACTATAAGGCATAATAGTTTACCACTAAATTTTCTCCGATTTGTATTGGTTTAAACTGATGAGGTGACACAACAGTGTTCATCGGTGGAGAGACATTATCTGCCCATATTGCCCATCTGAGGAAAATACTCAGATGGATAGTACTTGTCCATGAAGATTTTTCTGTAAACAAAGGGGTTAATAGGGAAAAAAAATTGAGTTTAGTGCGTTCGGTGGGTTTTTGTCTGTGTTTTTTTTTTCAAAATGTACATTTGACTTTCAGGCCTTCCATCTAAAAAAGTTGAAAATAATTTGTTATTATTGTTTGTTATTGTTTCGGAACTGAAAATTATTCAATATGGTTCAACTCAGAACTTAAAATAATTCATTATGATATTTGAACTGGCACACAGAAGAAAATTTAGTGGTGAACAATCAATGAAATAGAGTGTTTATGTCTCAGAACTAAAATTTCAATATTTAGATAGGAAGCCACATCAGACTTAGCTGGTTTTTATGCAGGTCCTCTATCCTGGTTGAATTGGAATTTGGAGATGTTGGTTTTTGTGGAGGGAGGAGAACTGGAACACCTGGAGAAAAACCCTCATTGCAAGGCGAGAACCAACAACAAACTCAACCCACATATGGCGCGGGGCTGGAATTGAACCTGGGCCACATTGGTGGGAGGCGAGCACCCTCACCACTGCACCATCCCTGCTCCTCTATCAGTGTGATAGTTGCCCTTGGAAATTTGATGATCTTAAAACTGGCATATTTGCCCTTGAAGCTTTGCTTCTCTGGCAAATGTTTGTTAATTTAAGAACATCAAATTTGCGAGGGGCAACTATCAGCCGATGGTTTTCTTGACAGAAACACTCTGTTGTGTAAATAGTCTAGAAATAATTCATTGTCTTCCAGAAATGGTATCATGATATCATTTGATTCCCTCTCAAAGTGAAAACCTAAAATTATGGAACTTTGCAACTGTAATGAAAAGAGCATTTCTTTGTCTTTTTTATTTCAGTATGCCATTCTTGCTGCACTGGGAGGATTTGTTCTTTTACACAGAGAATGACGAAGGAGATTGTTAATACCTGTTTGTGCAACACCCTAAGACCAGAAAACTAGGATGTGTCTTACACCTTTTATAGAGTTAAAATATTAAAAGTGAGAGCATTGTTAGACAGTCTAAAAAAACTGTCGATAAGCTAACAGTGTTAAAGTTTCCAGTATGTGTGACACTCTTTCCGTTACGTGATGCAGTCATATAAACAGCATGTCTGTATATTATGGAGAATTTACGCCAAAATAAAACCTTTCAGTTAATTTGAAAATTGCTGCAAAACTTAAGAGCTGAACACAATCTTAAATATAGTTTTCAAGTTAGCTGTAGTGAGAAAAATTCAATAAAAGAACCCAAAGAAATGTGAATCCTAAGTGTGTAATACTTAGCTCATATTAACCGAGCAGGAGGTCTGTATGGGAGAATCTTGACTGAGGTTGTGAGTACAGACCGAATGCAGTGAGGTCTGTACACTCGGCTGAGGTCAAGATTCTCACATACAGACCGACTAAGCTCGGTTAATAAGATGTTTATTATATGGCAAACAAGAAACAAATAATTTGTTTAATGTCAATGGTTTGTACTAGCTGACATTTTGCTTGCGAATGGCGATTAGCTGAATTTCAATCTGCCAAAGTTTGCCTGTCCTCTTTACTTTTCTTTTTCATCAGGCTTTTTGTCATTTCCACTAATATTTGTAGAAGAAAATAGTCAATATTGGTATTTTAGCTTGACACTTTTTCACCCAAAATGTAACTGGTCTAAATGGGAAAATCTAGACCGTGGTCAATATCGATTTAAGCCAATCAAATTCGAGAATTCAGTAGTTCCCAGTCCTTGTGAGACACAGCCATATAATAAAATCTGTTAATAATCATATACTTTAATTGTTGCCATTTTTATTGCCTTTTGCTGAAATTTAGGCAATTAATACTCATCATTTCTTTTGAGAAACTGTGCCTTACCAGGGCAGGAAAAAATCCAGGTCTGATTACTCTTGGGCAAGTGAAAATGGAAGTTTAGTGGTCCAGTGGGCAAGTGGAAATGGCCTCTTTAGTCTAGTAGTTTGTGATAATTTCCAATCAAATAAATATAACTTAAGACTACAAGATGAGCAAAACAATGAGTTGAAAGCATGGATTAATTTAAAATCCAAGCACACTTGATTATGGTAAATGATGTAGTTGATAAGGCATGAACATTGCATGCCTATTGCGCAAGTGATATTTTAGTAGGGGCAACTGAAAACTGAAATGTACTGGCCCACTGGTCAACTGGATTTTTTCCCTTCCCTGCTTACCAAGTTACTTTTTGCTTCTGTTTCAAAGTGAATTCTGGTGCCTATCTGTGTGGAATGTAGGGTTGAGTATAGATTTTTAATAAGACTGGAACTAGCTTGCAATGGAGGCTTATGTGAGGGGAATAAAAAGAGATACTCAGCGAATAACATTTGCATTTGAAAGGCTTCCCACAGTAATCCAATACTGAGAATACGAATATGGTCTATTGTGCCTCAGTTTCAGAGGAAAAAATGCAACGTGATGAAAATGAAAAAAAAATAAAAAAAAAATGAAAAATCACAGCTTGGAAATGGATTAAGGGCTAACAAAAGTGAGTAATACACTATGATTAAAGGTGCCCAGGACTAACCCCACAAAGTCAACATGCAATTTCTCTTCCAGTCAGAAGTGATGTGGAGCACGAATAAAGAAAAACTGGTCAAAAAGTTGAATTTATCGTGAGGTTTAATTAATTTCCCATTAAATGTTTGGGTACCACGACCTGTGACAGAAAAGGGTTAGGACAGGAGACTTTTGTCTTCCTCTACTGCCTTATTCAGAGTCAGGGTCTGTAACGTCAGGTTCACAGCGACTGTTGAAAGGCTGAATTGTCACTTGCTAGACAACTTGTCGCGATGAGACTAGCGTGTGTGGGAGATGCTTTACTAATCGAATAAAGCCAGAGATCACGGAAAATCAGCTGTGATTGACGGTGATTTAATTGACGATAATCGAACGTAAACTGAAATATAATGTAATGAATAAACTAATTACTAGATAATAGAAGATTGATAATAGAAGATTACAAGATGACAAGAGTCACGAAACAATAATAGCGAACATTCCAATCATAACTGCGATATGACAATACTTCCAGTCAAACTTCCCAGTAAAGATACAATTAAAATCATCAGTGATCCCAAGCAGATACGCATACTGCTAACTGTCCTAATACAATAAATGACAACACTCTAAAAACTTGAAAGCAATAAAATTGTACGATGCGATAAAAACGTGCTTGCGTGAGCGCCACTGAAAGCGATGTGGGAATTTACTAGCAAGGAAAGGACTTAACTGAATTACCAGAGATTCTTATAGGACAGTTGCTAAATAGAAACCTAAGCTAGGGGGAGTGTGAACTATAAAGATCTATCGCTAAAAACAAGATGAAATAAAACTTTGAAAACTGGGGCTCTGCCACGTGTTGGACTTAGTACAATAGGCTGTTGTATAAAAAAACCGAGACTAAAGGTACTTAAGGTTAAAAACGTCAAAACTTGAAACTTATACTAAAAAGCAAGCATAGAAAATAGTTTGTACTTACACATCGGTTCCCGCTTACACTCTAAATAGTCAAGGGTAGCTTAAAACTTAATTTACTTGAAAACACGTACTGTGCACGCACGATAACTGAAACTTGAACTACTGGCGCGAATATGTCGCTAACACTATCTATATACGTCCACGTGTAAAAACGGATGACGTCATTGCTAAGCAACAAATTGGCGAATCAGAAAGAGTTAAGATTACTCACTTAATTAGAGAAGCCTCGATATAGTGTTCATTACAGGGTCTACCCATGAACAGACTACAAACACTTCTAAGATCGTTGAGCAAAACCTCAACATTGATTTGGAGCACACGGGGGAACTGCTAAACTTCCCAACTATTTCTGTCATCGGTTCTAGGTAGAAGTGAGATGCAAAACAAGAAATATAAATCACACGCTCTTCAGAATGAGGCCGATCCTCAGTCACTGCACGATCTTCCGCTCTTACCGCAAGTTTAGAATACTAATAAATTAAGATCCCAAGGGCAATTTTCAAAAACCCGCTCTATTAAAGCATTTATAATCCTTACTTTTAAGAAAAAGCAGACATGGCATGGGACACGTGAAATCAGTTGCCTTGGCCTTGTAAGTCGTGAATGAGCTGGTGCGAGCGCGAAGCGCTTGAGCGTAGCGTGAGCCCTCGCGCGCTCTTGCGCGCCCTTAGTCTAGCTCTTCTATCACTCCCAGGTTCACTTTTTAACCTTAGCTTGAAAAGACTAATCTCGCTACACAATACCTTCAACAGCTCGGGAGAAATAAACACCACACATAACCGAATTAAAATTTCTTTTGACTTTATTAAAAACCAGTAACAGAGTTGGAAGCCGCTAATTGGGTCTTTATATGTCAAGGAAAAAGAACTACCCAGTGAGATATTTCGAACTCTTTTAGTGAAGCAATCTGATTTCAACAGTCAACACTGTAGATGTATTTATTGTTGGTAGAATGAGCTTCATCCCTAACTTAGTCAAAGAAAGAACGAGATCAAATAGAAGAGAAAAGAAGAGAATAGAAGTCAGAACCTGACTGAGAATAAAACAGGAATCCCATTTAGACCGCCATCCAAATATGGAATTCGACGCCATATTAGGAAGCGAGGTTTCTTGTGCATGTTCCGGGAAGCGTGGTAACCTCGAGGAGTGTGATTTATTTTCTCCGCTTTTCTGTTGTTTTCTTCGCGTTTTAAAAGTCGGGCGACGTTCAGCAGTTACGAAAACCAAGCATCAACGTAACTCGTCCGACTTTAAAGTCTCTCACGGCGAAAACTCCGACGTTTCGAGTGGTAAACGTGGCGTGTACCTGCATTGAAACCGGACGATCATGGAAACCGCAGATAGTGACCTAACCGGAGAAAAACAAAGCGAAGGACGGTAAGTTGTTCCCTGTTACGAGCCATTTTGTCCCGCTAATGAATGATAAAATTCTAAAAATGGACTTAATCGTTGACAGTGAATTGCTACTTTTGAAATTTTGTTGTAAATGGTAGCTTATATCGGATCATGTCTCATTTAATACGAACGGACAGTCGGTCTCATTACTATTTCATAGCCAGTAACAAAATCCTACCGCGCAAAACTGGAATGAAATATTAATCTTTTTAATTTTATAGTCTACAGACTTTTCAGCACTGCAGTTCTTTAAGGGGCTCATGCTTCCTAGGTTTATAGGAAAAAAAATTATATTGTGATGTTTAGTCAAAAAATCAAATATTCGCGTATCGGAATTCGTTTAATTTTTGAACATTTTGTTAACTCACTGTACGTAGTGAACTTCTGACTCATGAGAATTACTGTAATACTGCAAAGAAATTTATTCTTTTAACTTCAAAAGATGATTCCATATTTTTACTATTTTTAAACCAGGTGTAATCAGTTGATAGACATCTATACGATCAGCAAAATCGATATTAATCGATATCTTCACCCCAAACATAAATCAAACTATGCCCTAATGTTAAAATCACTTTCAAATAGTCATGTATCACTATTTGCAGGTGGAATTCCTGTTTTATGACAACAAAAAACACCGAAAACTTCTTCTTTTGCATGCATTTTCCCTTGTCGCAATTTTATAGGTAGCCAAAGTGATTACTACTTGACAGTAGTAATTTTAAAAGTACAGTGGAAGCTCTCTAACAGAAACTCCTGTAAGCGGACAGCTCCACGTACGGCCGCTTTCACAAAATTCTGTTTTAACTCCCACTCCTATACAAACTCCGTATTTATTCATTTCCGTAAATGGCCGCGGATACTTTGAGGGCTTATGATTTGGACTTTTCCTTTGTTTGCTCAGGTAAGCAGACACCAGATAAAAAATCCCATGTAAATAGCATACTATTGATGTTACTACTGCAATTAGAATCTGTTTACGGCATATTACAGCAGTTATCTGTGTGCAGTTTTCGTCATTATCAAAAACAAAAAAAAATATTTGAAACAGTGGTAGTTTTTCACCCCCAATGTAAATTGCTAGCTGGAAAGCTCCCGTAAGTAGCCATATACATGCACACCTTACAACTCTAGTGGCTGCTTACCAGAACCATTCTCGCAAGTGGCCAGCTCCAGTTACGGACACCTTTTTCATGTCCCGAAGGCGTCTGCTTACGAGAGCTTCTGCTTTATTGTAAAATAACGAATTGTTTCCGATACCAGTTGATAACAACCGCTAACAATCGATAACACTGCAGTTGTGCAGAATGTTCTGTTCTTTTTGCTGATGATGATCTACTAGTTTGAGCTTGTAGTCAAACCTACACTGACAGCCATCTCTTTACAATAACTAGGATTTCTTTACTTAGTTGGGGTTGATCCATAGTTGAAGGGGTACATTTAAAGAGACTCTAAGTGACATCTGATAGACTTCAAGATTCTCCCAGCAAATTGTTTTTCAATTCCCTCCATGGAAGAAAAGGAGAATTTGACATGAGATCAAGTGTAACTGAAGGTTCCACACTCCCATACTTTTTATTGAAATCTCTTTAGAGATGCCACTTCTCTACAACAGCCAGCTAATTCTGCCCCTCAGCAGCTTGCAAAGAAAGTCTTGCCCAATAACCAGAGGCTGATGGATTTTAGAAGTCAGACTAGTGGAATCTGTTCTCAGGAAACTGTTTAACGAAATTCAAATTATAGAAATACTGATAAGAGATGAAATTTCTTGGGGCTAGTGAGAATGATTGTTGAGCTAGTATGTCATAGTTACAGTTTGCCCAAAGGGTAAGCAGGAAAATTGCTTTGTTTTGCACCCTGCTTAGTGGTCATTGTATAGTCGGACTAAGCTTTATTTTGTTTGCGGAAAACATGCTTCCAGTAGACAGTTAGTTTTAAAAAGGCTTAGATTTGGATCCTCTGTGGTCCTGTTTTAATTTAATTTTTTTTGTCACTTTTTTGGTTTGAATACAGACTAAGGTCTTGTTTACCAGAACTGATAAGTTCAAGTATTGTTCGTTGTATGTGTTATTGTTACGTAACTAATATGCTGACCATTTCTATGGCAGGTCATCAGTTCAAGAGAGATCATCAGGTAATTATTCCTTCCACTTTATCAGTGTTTAATGACACAATTTATAATAAGAACTAAATACATGTATATCTTGTGGGAGGCGTGGTGGCCTCATGGTTAGTGCGCTCGTCTCCGGATCGAGCGGTCCGGGTTCGAGCCCTGGCTGGGGACATTGTGTTGTGTTCTTGGGAAAGACACTTTACTCTCACAGTGCCTCTCTCCACCCAGGTGTATAAATGGGTACCGGCGAACTTAATGCTGGGGGGTAACCCTGCGATGGAGTAGCATCCCATCCAGGGGGGAGTAGAAATACTCCTAGTCGCTTCATGCTACAGAAACCAGGATAAGCTCCGGCCTGATTGGCCACTTGGCTCGCATGCCAGACTTTACCTTTACCTTACTTGTACATCTTAGCAAATTGTTTTGCCTACCTGTATGAACATGATTTTACATAAACGTAGCCTCTTGTTACCAATTTGAATAAAACAACTTCTTATTTATTATAAAGGTCAGTTGTACTACTTTTGTTTCTTCTGTATTGTGAATTGGAATGGTTGAGAAAAAGGTGTTTAGAGTTTACCCTAGAAGTGGGTTGCAAACTAAGGTGAACTAGCTTCTAGCAGGCAGTAAAATTAGTCAGTCTCTTATCTCTTATTGAAAACCACAGAGTGAAATTTCTTTGGTTATTCATAGCGGTACAAGAACAGGCATAAATCTCCCCACAGTTCAGATAATTGATAAGGGCATGGATGTACATACAGTGATTAAAGGGATAGATGATTAAATGATTATCTCTTGCAGCTGAGAACAGTCCATCTGCTAGTCCAAATAAACCTGACCCGAGGCCTGAGCAGAGAAAGGTAAAAGAGAATCACATAAGTTGAGTACAATCAATCAATTGAGCCTCTTGTAAGCATAGGTGTGGTACAGCCATGAGCACTGCTCAGCCGGATGAAGGCATACATCCATGAGGCCAGAAAAGGTGTCCTGTTCAGAGTTTTCTGCTAATTGGAGGTTAAAATTTTATGTAATGTTGAGGAGGACATGTATGTGGCTGGGACCATAACAAGACATGATGCTGAAAATGACCTCTTATGAGAAGTGCCCCTCTGTATGGAGCCCTCAAGTATCCTTTCTTATTTATTAGACTAAAGATGCAAAATTCTATGAGCTGATAAATGTAGTTTGCAAGGGACAAAACACTTGTTGTTAGCATGTTGATTTTTTATTTCTTTGATTGCTTTTCTTTTGAAGACGTTATTTACAAAAGGAAAGAAACGGAAAAAGCCTGACAAGGATTTGAATGCACCTAAAGCCCCTCTCACGGGATATGTGAGATTTCTGAATGAACACCGCGAAAAAGTGCGAGCTGAAAATCAAGATCTTCCATTTCATGAGGTCACCAAAATCCTTGGAAATATGTGGAGCCAGCTACCATCTCAGCAAAAGCAGGTACTGATAGCAGCTATAGCCAACAGTTTTTAATAATTTTTAATATTATCAAAAGGACTCTACTACATTATACTTGCTAACTTGTTCTGACACTGTAAAATAGGGTCAATTTTTGTCTTCATAGTACCCAAATTTCCAAGTACAGTCTATGTACAGTATTAATTCAAAATTGTCTCTAAGATTGATAGAAGTCAGAATTTTGATCCTGACTATGCTTGTTATAAATGTACACAATGTACACTGTATGTATTTTTTTTATTGCAAAATGAGTTCAGGTATGGATAGCCCATTCAAAGCTGTATTATTGAATTGAAGTACATGGTAACAGATTATTATTAATATCTATATTGCTTTGAGGTCCTTTTATCTTATAAACAAAAACTCTCCTACTTTTTATCGATGCAGGGTTATCTTGAAGAAGCAGAAAAAGATAAAGAACGATACATGAAAGAGCTGGAACAGTATCAACAGACTGATGCTTACAAGAACTTTGTGGCCAGACAAAAGGCAATGAAAAAAGGTGAAGCTAATAATACAGTGGTGAATTGTTCTATCATAATAGACTGCAGTGGTAGATCAGAGGGTGTCCTAGCTCTGTTATAAGTAAGTTTGTTTTAGCAAGAAACTGATTTTTTTGTTATGTGTTTGAGGACCTACACCCTGAATAGCTGTCTCTGGTGGCTTTGCATCAGTGTAAAATGTGAATTGATTTTCTGTTGAACCATAGATTTTACCATACGCTTTAAAATTTAATTTGTGTATTTGAATTTTAGCGATTGCATTTTGGATTGTTGGTCGCTGACATTGTTTTGGTTTGTTCTAGGTGATGGAGAGGGTGTCAATGGTACAGAGGTAAATACATGTAAATATATTTTACACAGCAACGACAACAACATTAATTTAGGCCCAGTTCAGGCGCCGAACTTTTCATGAGCCGAACTTAATTCGAATTTGGACCAACCCAAATTATCAAAAGTACACCTGTTGATTCAGACGTCGAACTTAATTTGCCGAACTTTATTTAGTTTAAACCAAAACACATCGAAATGTCAGCGATTTTCAGGCAAAGTAAAAACTGCTTGTAAAATACGTTATAATAAGTTATGCATTAGGTTCGGCTCATGAAAAGTTCGACGTCTGAATCAAAGCCGTTCCAAAGCCGAAATTCCTGGCTGAGCTAGGCGGGAAGAACGGCTGGGCCATTCCAAATTCAAATAGCCGTTCTTAACTGATTCAGACGCCGAACTTTTCATGTACTTAATTCAATATATTTGGTTCGGCTCATGAAAAGTTCGGCGTCTGAACTGGGCCTTATTTTATTTGTTCCTCTTGACAAAAAGGATAAGAAAAATTGCAGTATCTGTTGACACTATTATTATGCACTTATTATAGGATTAAGATGAAAAGTTCATTGCTGTTATTTTAATTGGTTAATCAGCCTTGCTTTAATCAAACTGAGAAGAATTCACTTGGAGTCCATGACAAGCAATAATATTGTCTACATGTATATGTAGGCCTGAGTCAACTTGGTGTCATTGTATTGTTTTCCATTAGGGTGGAAATGATGACTTGTTTTGCAGTGCATGTAACTTGTACTTTAACTCGCCTCACAACAAACGTGAACACATGTCTGGGAAGAAGCACTTCGCAGTCATTTCCTCACAGATGGACAGATCGGAGAAACACATTGAAAAAACAAATGGTAAAGATGTACCAGAACCGAAAAAAGTGGAAGAGTCTTCTGAGTCACAATCACTCCAGGTTCCTTTGGATGGTGATATTCCAATTTTCACAGAAGAGTTCTTAAACTACAATAAAGGTAATTATGTCGTGACTTGCTTAACAAACATGAACTAGAAGAGACTGCAAAACGTTCACTCACGTGATGTTTCTTTTGGCTATTAATTATTTGGGAAAACTGCATGGTTGTTTGTTAATGGCAGGACAATCTGTTGGTAATCGGCTGAAATTTCATAAGCGATCATTGGACCCAACCAAATGTGAACAAAACAAGACCCTTACAAACTAATTGAGAGAATAAGCACAGCATTGTACTGTGTTTTAGAACACAACAAAAACATACACAGTGTATCAGAAAAGGTTCATCAACATCACCATCTTTATTCACTTGTTAATGGATTATAGTTTTTTTTTTGCAATTCAATTTTATTTACAGGATTTACACTCACACTACTTACAGCACCTCTGTTTATACTTACAAATATACTTGCACTATACTTACTTAAAACTTACACTACTTATACTTACACTACTTCCAATACATTTATTACAATACAATAACACTAATTAATATATAGCATGTTTACTTACAATGCTTTTTTTTTATTGTTTCTACATTAATTGTTCAAACCCTTACTAAAAAACAAGGAAAATTACTTTTTTTGTCCCTTACACTGCTTACAACACTATATATTCTACTTACATAGGTACTTACACTATACTTACTTTAATGGATTATAGTTGCATCATGAGTCCAGTAGTGTTATTACTTTTATTTGTCAATTGTTTGAACATTTTCCATAATCGATTATTGCATTGCTTAAGGTTTTCGATCAGTAATCTATTATAATTGATGATTGGCACACCACTATTGTTAACTGTGGTCTAAGGTTAGCCAGGTTTAAAGCTCGAAACACCACTCAAGCAATTTTGTTGAAAAGTGTTGGCTCAGTTAAATAATTTGCAATAATTGCGTGTTGTTCAAAATGAACCAATCATCAGTGTCATAAAGCAGGGCTGTCATTAAGGGCCGTAACCCATAACACTTGTTACAGCTTAGTATGCTTGATTTTCCCTTTATTCTACGGGTGAAATTGCCTGTTGCGAAAAGAATTCATCCACAAAGTAACAAGTTTGCTACAGGTATGGAGAACAAGGGTACAGGCGACTCAAAACTTAATGACAGCCCTGATAAAGTACGTGTAGAAAATGATTTCAGATCCACTTGAGGCAAAGCTAGAGGCTAGAAAATAACAATCAGTGTACCATTGCCACAGTTTGTGTCTTACATTCATGACTATTGAATCAGTATCTTCTTAAACCTTCTTCAGGGTCTTTAACTCTGTATTCCAATTTTATTTCAGCTCGTGAAAATGAACTGAGGAAGCTGAGGAAAGTGAACACAGAGTTTGAGGAACAGAATGCCATTCTTAGCAAGCACATAGAAAATATGAAGAAAGGTATTGACAAACTGGAAGGAGAAAGGAAAGAACAACAGAGTGAAATTAATGCTCTACAAAGACACCTGGCCAAGTTGCGGCAAGTCATCTCCCGTAGCTTTATTGATATTCAAATTCCAGGAGAAACAGATCCAATAACCTTGGAATCAGTAGATTCATTTGTAGCAAAACTGCAGCAATACATTCAAGAAAATAGTAAAGAAAACTTGGAGTTAACATCTAAAATAAAAGACATCATCGCCTCCCTGGACTACCCGAAGTAAGTGAAAAGTTGTTATTATTAGAGAGCATTAGTATGAAGCTTTCTGAGATAGGAAACAGAAGCTGGTAGAGTGTAACCACAGCTTTTAGTGAACCTATTATATCATTGAATGATCCTTGTAGATTTAGAGATATTGACAGAAGTTTCTAAAGTGCATAATAAAACCAACATTCATGTACATTGTACCTGGTTTTAAAGGAGACAATTTTTTCTCTGTCAGTTGTTTTGAACATCCTCTCAGATACCATGCCTGTGACTGGTTATTAAGGATTGATTATTTCCTCTTCTACCACAGCGTCCATTGTCAATTGCAGCAATGGAATTGGATCTGAAAGGGTTAAACTTGTAATGGACATGTGGGGAAAAGTCCCTGCACTCCCAGAATAACTTTCACAACTTCTTTTAGTAATTTTTGTAAGGTGAAAAAAAATCAGATTGATCAAAATGTTTGTTCTCCATACTGATTGCATTACTTTTCTATAGAATGATGTTAGCTGTGAGAATTAGTTGCTTTATCAGGATTACCTCAAGAGTAATCAATATTGACACCCTCGAGGTCGAAAGGCTTTGAATAAAGCTAGCAAGTGTATAATGCCTCCTTGCTTTTGTGTTTTTGTCATTCATGAGTAAAAGGTCTATAAGAAGCAGTATGACCAATGCCAATATTTTGTTTATTTTCAGTTGCTTAAAAGAGCTGAACAGCTGATGGTGCTGTGCTGTGTACATACCACACTTACATTATCTGCAGTTACTTGCTTGGTTCACTTTTTTCCAATAATATTGTTGTGCAAGTGAAGAGTAGCTTCAGTATGCTAAGAAATGTTATACATATCGTCTTGCGATGTGGGATGGGAGTTCTACTATTTACAAATCATCTCACTCGTGAAACTTGTGAAACAGAAACCAAGAGCCAGTTACAAAGCTTACTTCTCAGTTGTTTTTTGTGTAGGAAGTTTTGTTTGGAGAGTTTTTTCCCGGGAGATGAATTTAGCTGGAGAGAATGAACATTGTCAACTATTTTTATCATTAGTGTACATGTTCTAGGTCACACAGTTTTATTTTGTTGAACAATACACAAGTGACGAGAAGTCAACTGAATGGAAGCCATCATCACCACTCAGATAATGTGCAGTAAAGGCATCCACGGTTGAATCTCAATTGATACACTTGATTGACCCTCAATTAAGACTCGATTGACATCGTGATCAACATTTGATCAAAATCTCGATCTCGGTAGTGGTTGAGGGTGTTGATCGACACTCAACCATGGATGCCTTTAGTATACCTGATTCTAGTGTCCTTACAAAAAAGTGGTTATTGTTCTAGTTAGAGTTGGTAATGATTTATTATGTCGTTTACTCAAAGGATAATCTCCTGTGCATGTTGACAGAGCTCTTTAGAAACTGAATTAGTTTTTCACTGCAAATGTACATTTTCACAAATAAAAATGTTAGGAAAAATTTGTATGAGAATTTATTGCAAGTGAAAAAGAAATGTTTGTAAAAATGTCAAAGCTAATTGGTTTTGTATGATGAAAGTTCTTGTCAAAATATTTGCATTGTATTGAGTTTGTAAATACTTAGTTATTGAGGAATTACCTGTACTATCTTTAGAGACATTCTATTAATTTTCATAATGGTAACAATAATTGTGCTATTTGAAACATTGTATCTATTTATTGGTTGTGGTCTCCAGTTTTCTAGAAAAGAATGCAGAATTTGCAGTATTGATAGTTGCAGAGTTTCATATATTTTTTTCTCCTTGCTCTTTATCTAGTAGAAAAGCAGTTGAGACACTTGAAAAATTATACTTAGCGATATTTTATCCCCATATTCTATTTCAAATGCCTCTCATGGTAAATCTCTACTACCCTCAGCCTCCCAATTCAATGGTGTTCGGGGGAGAGGAAAAATGATTTTTCCGAAGACGCATGAAAAAATAATTTTACGTTGAAGTGTCTCAACATCTCTGCCGCCCATGGTAGGACCGAAATCTCTGGCTCAGATCGAGATCGCTCGCTGTCACTCCTTGAAAATCCGGCATTCTGGAGTTATATTTTGCAATTGGTTTGTTGCCATGACTGGCACCCAGCCACTGTCTGTCCCAGCAGTCGTTTCCCTGTCCAAGAACGAGGCTTGTCTCGAGCCCCAAACTTTACGTACACGGGCATTCTTTGAAAATCAATCGCTCTATTGCTATTGGCTCCATTTTGAGACACTGAATACATTTTGTTGTCACTTCCAAGTCATATTGAAGCAGTTCCTTTTTATGGCGCTAAGATGTCCATTCTATGTAAATGTTTTGAATGTCACTTTCCCTATGGTTGCAATATTTGGAAGGGGGCGCTTTCTGAAATAAAGGCACTTCTTAAATGAAATTGCACTCATTGGAAGGAGTGTATTAAAACGAATCATTGCAATAATACTCAGTACGGTCGCGGCTCAAACTTAAGGTCGGCACACACGAAGAGACTAATCCCTTCGATGCGATTACTCCCTGCAACTAGTCCCCTGAAGAGTTTACACGAAGGGTCCGAAGGGACTGGACGCGGGAACTTGTCCCACGAACAGTTCACACGAAGCGTTTTGAGGAACAAGTCGCAGGGACTTGTCCCAAAAATTCAAACTAGTTTGAATTCGTGGGGTCGTCCGGGTTCGAGCCCTGGCCGGGGACATTGTGTTGTGTTCTTGGGCAAGACACTTTACTCTCACAGTGCCTCTCGCCACCCAGGTGTATAAATGGGTACCGGCGAACTTAATGCTGGGGGTAACCCTGCGATGGAGTAGCATCCCTTCACGATACCACTCCACAGCATTATCTGTCAAGAAGTATATCTGCCGAAGAGGTTTACGACAGCAAGGTACCCTCCTAAGTAGAGAAATAAATGATGATCAATCCAAGGGGTGCAGATGTGCTTTGACTATCCTAAGCCCTTTTAAGTTATTTCTAGATCACTTCCGGTTTCGGAAATCCCAGAAGGGCCCAGGAATAGAAACCCTCACGGCACTGTCCAGACTGGGTACCACGTCTGAAAATATCTCGAGAAAGATGTAACCATGGGAATAAGGCCTATATGGGGTATTAACTCTCTTCCCCTTTATCCTCGGGTTATTAATAATGGTAATAGGACTGAGTGGAGTCCAATTCGGTCTGTAATCATACGAGTGATTAACAAAATCGGACGACCGCGGAGCGGGAGTCCGATTTGTTAATCACGAGTATGATTACAGACTGAATTGAACCACACGATGTCCTGATACCAATTAATCAAAACTATGACAAAATTCGAGAAACGAACAAACCATCGATTGATCGCTGAAAGATTAAACGTCGCTATAAATGCTGAAAAACACAACAGTTTACTCAACAAAGTGCACCACAACAGCACGCGCAAAATGACAGCTACTGTCCAATTACAAGAATGACACGTACACTGTCCAATTGATGCTCAAATCGGGCTGCTGATAGCCAATCACGTTCGAGAATTTTGCTATACTTTTGATTAAGATAATAATAAACTAAACAATAGCCTCCATTGGGCGCGAAAAACTAGTGCTAGGATTATCTGTTCAGACAAGCGAACAGTTTTCAAGCTCGAGGAAAACTGTGAACAGATAATGTCGTAACATATTTTTAAAGTCAAATGGGGGCTATTATTTTTATTATCCTTCAAATAATTTTTCGCAGCAGGCGGGAAATATCCAGTCACGTTTGGACAAATCGCGTGCAAGCGAATTTACCCCGGGTCCCTGGCGAGAGTCTGGCACCGTAGAAGCGAGGCTGTTGGCAGAAAAATGGCCGCCAAGACGTCCCGGGAACGTCTTTTCTGACCTGATGGCAAATTCAACTTGCTTATTAACGTGCAGTGGCAAGCAGTTAAGTATAGTAAAAAGAGCAAGTTGACATGAATGCTCTGAGCTCAGAGGACGGCGATGCCAGCGAAAGAGAGCTTCTTGTAGACGACATTCAACGGATTCGTGAGGTTCTTCATATTTCAGCTGGACGTTCCAATAAACTTTCCTCTGACGAAGAAGACGGAGAAGGCTCCGAAGAAGAGGACGAGGAAGATGATGAACAAGGGGAAAATGAAGAGAGCAGCCTGATAGGTGTGTTATGGATGGTTCTTTGAAAAGCGAACAACACTAATGGGCTGTACATGTGACAGCTGTGGACAAAAACATGACACCTCGGAGAATTCCTCCCTCCACCATGCAGACCAAGCCCAAGAACTTAACTTCTATTTGGAACGTTTATTGTGGTCTTAAAACCCGAAAACTGGTGAAATGTTTCAATTTAAGTCCTTTTTACCCTTGTGCCTGTCAGATATCAATTTATAGATTGGCAGACCGGGCCAAATAAATAAACGATAGTCTCCATTTGGCGCGAAAACAGAGAAGCGAGAAGTTCTGAGAAGCGAACAGTTCTCTCCGATAGTGAAGCTTGAGAAAAGATGTAAGCTTCAAGGAACAGATAACGTCCAAGGAAAAATATGGGAGTGTATTTTTAAAGTCAAATGGAGGGCTACATGTATTTTGTTTATTATCTCTCAAATGTTTTTGCAAGGCGAAAATTGTGAAATATCACTCAGGTATTCCTCAGTTTAGGCTGGGGCATATTCAGTCATGTCACGCATTAAGATTTATCAGATGCAAGTGAAAGTATTTGATGGATTATAACCAACAATGTATCAGTGTTAACAAGAAGTCCGTATTAGCGGGAGTTGTTTCCATACAAGGGTGTACAGGGGTATACAAGGGTTTGCAGGCCTTCATTGGTTAGCATTATTATGGGATGTCTGGATGACTATATGGCTGGAAGACTATATGGTAGCCTATCATGAATTATTTAACAATTAGACCCGTAGCCCTTGCGGGCTACGGGTCAATAGCCCATGAGGCGAAGCCGAATGGGCAATTGACCCGTGGCCCTTGAGGGCGAAGGGTCTAATTGTTTTAGTATCACCCAACTAGTCGGACAGAAAAGGTAATAATAAAGTTAGCAAATGCAAGTTGAAGAAATATTTATTTGGGAATAAAACGAAAGAAAGCGTCACGCTCGATGGCACCAATTTCGCTACTCGATGACTATTACTAATAGTCCCCTAGTAGCGTAGCCAATCAAAATGCAGGATTTGCATTAGTCCACTAGTTGGGTGATGCTAAATACCAATAGTGGGGTGTCCACAAGGAGAGAGTTGACTCTATACTGATCTATGCAACTTGACCCTGTGTATGGATAATATATTTTAACTTTTATTTCCTTCATATTTCTTTCCATAGGTGTGATTTCCAAAAACTTACAAGACCAGAATGTAGATTATGTTTCACCTCTTGTAAGTATTAGAAATACAAATATGCTAGTAACAATGTGCTTTTACTGATGGGCACCTATAGAACCATGTTTAAAGTGGCTTACTACAGTTTTGATGGATTATTACAGCCCAACTTCTAACTCTTTTAAAAAATGTTCCAAGATGTTTTTCCTTTCTAAATTTACTGTTTACTTAAGTCTTTTACCATTCTATAAGCAACTTGAACAATTAAATGTCAACAAATGGCCAAAATGAACGACCGAGTACCTGAGGAGAGACTGGGCACTAGTAGGTTAAATCATGTTTTTCTCAGAATCTACCTGTATGACTCCACCTCAAAATTTCAGGAATAAGAAATTGGTTCTGATTTAACTTTCATGCAAAGTAAGATAAAAATCTGCAAGACAGATTTTTTCGCAAACTCAGAAAATATGAAATAAAAAATAGCTCAAAATCTGTCGTACAGATTTTTTTAAAAATTTGGCTCGAAACGCGATTCAACCCTACAAATTGATTGTGAAAATTTCATCATGAGTTGTACAGTAGCTTTTCGAGCAATCCTCAATCAAAAACTGGCTTTTACAACCTTGGACGAGAATTGAATTGCGCATGCCCTTTATTTAAGCGCACGCTCATCTGGCGCAATGTACCGCGTGCGAGAAAGCAAGAGTAATTTAGAGCTCTTTTACCGGTTGTTTATCGAGTTTTTTTTGTCATATTTTTTTGGCGCTAGTCTTAAACATGTCTTTGAACAAAGTTTGAAGCTATTGCCACGTATACTCAAGTGATTTAACACCTTTCAAGTGCTGAAGTGGTTTTCGTTTCTTCTTGGGGTTGCTTGTGTCATTTGTGCACTAGCATTTAATACTGACATTTGGCAAGCAATCATAGCGCGTGCTATTAGTGTCCAAAAAAACTGTAGTAAGCCGCCTTAAATTAAATGTCTATTCATGGATCAACGTTCATTTGCTGGAGATTTTTCTATATGAGATAGGGAAAGCCTGCTTTCACAAGAATATTTTACAACATTATATATTAGTGGAGTTAGCCTAAGGGGGCTGGCTATCTGAAATAACTAGAGAGTTGAGAAGGGCAGGCAGCTACAGGTAGGTCTACAGATGTATTTTAATACATCTGTATTAAATCTGTATTATTTCATCTGCATCTTTCATCTTTCCATTCCTTTGACGAACCATGATCCGAGAGATCTTGGATTGACCTGTTGGGTAAAGAAACGCAAAATCCGTTTTCGGATTCTTTCGGATTTAAGAATCCAATCTTGGATAATTTTCTTAAAGAAACGCACCTTAAGTGTTTACCTACTTACTTACTTTCTAAATAAGTACTTTACTAGAACATTTGGTAATGCTATAGAGTAGGAGGAATGTAGAGCAAATAAAAGCTAATGTAAGTGCTCCTAGAATCTTTTGCACAAAATATGCTGGCAAAAGCACTCAACAGGCACGAATGACACTCAAAGGCAAACTGCATGTTCTCACACAGCTGGCATGCAAAACATGTGAGCCCTGCAAAACCAGTGTTTCCACCAGAGCGTGCCATTGTGGGAGTCCCACGCTGCAATCGGAGATGGCCTCCAGAAAAACGAGAAAAGGGCAAATTTATCCCTTTCCTTTTACAAGACTTCGGGCTTAACACAGGCATAGTATTTTAAAAGCCATTATGCAGGGCTCGAAATTGCAACCGCCAATGCAACTAACATTTCATCCTTGGCGACTACATTTCTCTGTGTTGACGATCAATAACGACTATTTTGTCACACATTATGTCGTTCTAGAAAATCATATTGGAAGATCTTTGCTTCTAAAGCACTCAACATAAGAAAAGAAGTCAATCCATCCTTTTGCTTTGCTGCAGTAATGATTATTGGAAAACTTCCAAATGGCTGACCGTGTATGAAATTACCCTATAATGGATTGTAAACCCTATGTCATGTATGCCTAATGATTGTTCTCTCAGTATGCACGGATCCTTCATACCAGTATCTGATTCAAAAGAAACTTTATTGAGTAGAAACACTTCAAAAAGAACTTATTAAATTTTATCATAGATCCTAGATAAACTGCTTTATTTTCCCTGGTACCCTGATGCATTTTTCCCTTCTGTAGCTTTCAATTTACTGGCCCCTTTCCTAAAAAATTGGCCCCTAAAAAAGGTCTTCGGGGGTCACTTTGGCCCTCAACTAAAATTATCTGGCTGAAACACTGAAAACCCTGTATGAGATCCCACCAACTATGATCTCCCTGAGAGACCGCTGGCCAGCATTGGCTCGACTCAAACTTTGCCTAAATTACATTTAGGCCCATGAAATTCATATCAAATTTATAGTTAATCTCTAATACAATGTGGACTTAATTTAATTTCATCTGTTTGTTTCCTAAAACAGCCAAGCAAAATAACAAGCCCAGAGCACGTATTTAAAAATGAAAATGTCAGGGAGCAATCATCAATAAGTGGAGGACAAGAAACTCTCTCTATTCCTGATGACAACCGTGTACCAGTTTCTGCTAGCCTTTTCCAAGGTCAGCTATTAATCGAAAATAATTTATCACCATCACAAAGCACTGGAAATGTTTCATCTGATGAGTACATCTTGACTGAATTACAACCACGGAATTTTCAACCTCCCACATGTGTTCCCTCTTTAAGCCAAGGGAAGTACCCACAAAATGGAAGTTGGTTTGTGGAGTTGAATGAATTGAATGGTCAGAATGACATTGATCAGCAAGAAGGGGAAGACAGCATTTTTCACGATGGTGAGGAAGAGATTGACAGTGTCTTGGAGATGCACAGTGAAATTCAACAATGCTTGAGTTTGAATAGAGATTACCAGGTAATCATATTTTTTTGCATGTTGTCAACAGGTACCTTTGCCCGATTTATGCTGAAATTGTTTTCTGATCATAGAAATAATTACGTTTTTGCTTGGAATAAAACTAAGTGGCAAAGCTAGGGAGTTATAAACATATGAACCTAAAAAGGAAAATAATGTTGTAATTTATTGCCCAAGTGATACTTTTGCAAAAGATTGCAAATTGTTCTGACATTGCTCAGGAAATCCCTTACCATTTTGCTCTTAACAATGGACCTTGCAAATCACAGAAGACATCACAGACACATAATGTAGTGTAGATGGTCAGCCTTTCACAGTATTGAAGCATGTGGACACTCTCTATTAAGTGGACACCAGGGAAGGTTCAAAGGGTGTCCAGTTAATATAGGTTTCATGGTATTTGTTATCCACTTCCATGTAAAATGGCAATCCTAACTAAAGAAAATCACCCTTAAGGGGAACTTTTGTTATGTCTACTTTTATTCTTGAAGACTTTCAAATCACCTTAATATTAAACATGACATTCTTTTACAGTTGGCAATACTAGATGAGCTTGAGAGAATTGAAATTGCTTTGGCAAAGAACAGGGAAAAACAGGTATTTTACTTTGGGAAATGTCTGCTCTCCTATACTGTGAGTTGAAGTCTGCATTATTTTGTCACTAATAGCCCATCAGTCCAGAACTTATCTCTGTTTTCTGTACCATGAAGCGACTAGGAGTATTTCTACTCCCCCGTGGATTGGAGGCTTGTCTAGTAACAGTTACCCCCCACATTAACTTTGTGGGCACCCATTTACATGTATGCACCTGGTTTGTGAAGCCACTGTAAGAGTAAAGCATCTCTCCCAAGAACGCAACACAGTCCACAGTCTGGGCTCGACCCAGATCGTTTGATCCTGAATTCAGTGCACTAACCATCAGGCTGCCTACCCTGTCCTTCATGATAGTCAACATCAGATATTGCTAAAATAGAACGCTTGTTGGAAATGGTAAAAACAAAACAACACAAAACAAAAACAAAAACAAATAAAAGAGTAATAAATTGTATTATCGTTTGTCTCACGATGTAGTCACTTGAGATGTAGATCGCGACATTTTGACTGCTTACTGCTAGTCTTCTTCAGGCAATAAGGTCGACTGATTGCACGGTATCATTTATATCACAAAGGTCGGCTGTGATTGGTGCATTTCGATCCTCCTATTGTTCCATTGTTCTGGTGAGTAGCTGTTCCCTCAATGGTCCACTGTTTTACTGTTCTGCCCAATCAAGAAACATAACACCAGGAGAACAGTGGAACAATAGGAGGATCAAAATGCACCAATCACAGCTGACCTTTGTGATATAAATGATACCGTGCGATCAGTTGACCTTATCGCCTGAAGAAGACTAGCAGTAGGCAGTCGAAACGTCGCGATCTACATCTCAAGTGACTACATCGTGAGACAAAAAATAATACACTTTATTATTGCATCTACCATGATGAATAACAACAACCTTTTCCTCGAAATAAAAGAGTTATCAAATAATGTTTTTTCTGAATTAAAATTTAGTATGGATTACATCAGATGAGGGCAAACAAAGATGAAGGAAAACCTGAACCTCACACATTAGCCAAGTTTGCCAATCCATATTTCAAAGACACAAGTTCAGTGGTAAGCTATGCAATCTATTTGTAGATGCATCTTATTGAAGGTGTATGCTATTTCCTTGCTGTCAATCTAAATTTGATTGAGAAAACTTGGGGATTTCTTTTTGGCCATACAGTGGAATCCCAATGTCTTCAAGCTCAATAACCTCTGGATAACTTGAACCAAAAATCATTTTCCTCCCCTCAGTTGAATACCGTAATTTTACCCCCTGATTTTTCGAACTACCTGATTTTTCAAAGCAATTTTCACTTCCGTTGGAGATTCAAGAATCTGTATATTCCACTGTAGTGAGCACAGGAGAACAAAATAAATTATTATAGTAGAAATTCTCAAGGGGTGGTAGAAGGGAAACATTTTTATCGAGCAACACAAAATGGCACACAAACTGCAAACATCTTTGCTTGTCAATCAAAAATGCACATTTTAAAGAGTTCTGGAGTCTGATTTCACTATATAATAACTCACTGAAGGCACCTTGGGAAAGGTATGCAAAAAATCGAACCAAAATCAAAACTTGGAATCAAAGAATTGTGAATCAAACTGAACAGTTGTAGTCGTAATTAATCAAGAATTCAATTAATCATTACACTGCTAGAAATCACCTCAGAGATGGTGTTCATATGATATGGTAGAAATTGAAGTGAAGACTGCATTTGTTGCTCAAGTTGTTTGATGAAGAACCTTGGTCTTATTGATGACATTTACAGGGACCTCCAGATAATGAGGACACCAAAATCAAGAGGCAGAGCTGTCATTTTGAAGGTTACCAAACTTCATCAAAATTCTGTAAGTGAACTTGGGACCCACTGGAGAAAAATATAAACTACAATCCTGTATTTAATATTCGTGTTCTGTATTTTAATAATAATTTGTGAAGTCCTTAATACCCCAACTCCCCTCCATCCCTGTCGGCCTAAATTTTGACAGCCATATCTTTCATCTATCTTTCCATTTTTTCTAACTTTTCAGTTCATGTCAATTTTGAGATAAAAGTTCTTCCTCTGGGATATCAAATTTGCTTTTAGAGGTCTTTCTCCCCAACAATGTTACAAGTAACATGTTCAATGCCTAGAGTATCTGTTTAACTTGCAGCATCTTACAGGAGTCTAGTCTTCAGTTTTTCAGCTGAACACAATTTTCACTAACAGAGTTTATCAGTGGCATGACAAAATGTAATCCAAGTTGCTGTCCCTCCCCTTGCTTTGTACAGGCCAGTATTGTATTGTATGCTATGGTATCATAGGGTATCTCAGTCAGGGGTAAAATCATTACTGCAGATGAACCCTGTTTTATGGTCAATATGGATGCTTTCTGGGGTTTCTTCACCCCCTATATAAACAGAATTCCATTATAACTAGTTCAGAGTTTGGCTTGTTCATGAATCAAGTCAATTGTATGTATTCTCTCAATTGGCAGGGAATCAAAAAGAAAGAAACAGCTTAGCCGAGGGAGTCAGGATGCAAAATTTGGAAAACAAACTGTCTCCAGTTCTGCAGAGGTATGTTGACCAAATTTTGTTCTGTACCACCTCATTACCACCAGTCAAAAGGCCAGTCAAAATATTTTCATGGCCAAAGTGGATCTCTCAATTAACAGGATTTTACTTTACTTATAACTTAATGATCACTGTACTTAACTTAACAAGGACTCCTTATACAAAATTGGATACGAAAACTTAATATAAAGCCTATTTTGGTATTTGTTATGAATTTTTTGTGGCCTTTGTTGTCGCGAAGAGGTGGGAACTGGCCAATGCAGAGGTGAAAGATAATAAAGGACCTGTAGTCATTATAAAGGCTAGTTGGGACTTGGGTAGATTACAGCTAGGACTGCAATTAATTTCAGTGATTAAAAATATGGCAAGCTGTGTGATGATTTTCAATACATTAATTATGGTGTTTCTCATTGTTCCAAAAGCTTCGTGATCATTACAAGCAGCAGCTGTAGTTCACGCTTTCATTTTAAGGATGCTATGGGGAAAATTTCTGCACTCCTGTCTTGGGTGTAGAAATTTGACAATTGTTTCATGTTGTTTCTTTTTGATGCTCAATGTCTTATTACATCTCTTGCTGTTTTTTTTTTTGGCAGAATTCAAAAACTGGAGCTTAAGAAGGATAAAACTGAGAGTGAATCACAAGAACTTGAAGATCTGAAAGCAGAAAGTCTAAGAATCAAGTATGTTTTAATATTATTTTTTCTAATACGCACAAATGTCATGTTCTTTGATGGCTTACATACAACACAAGTGAAGTAAATACAGCAAGTGCCATCTGTTGAAACATTCATGCTGCCAAAAGTTACTTTTAAAGAGGGCAAGAGGTGACAAGCATTGAAGGATCAGTATACAAAGAAAACCAAGTTTCAGGTTTTCCTTTCTGGCAAGCTGTACCGGTAACAGTGTACTTAACCCCCAAATTCCTTCCCACTTGCCTCCCAAAATACTTCAAAAAACATCTCTTGTTGCGCAAGTGGAGGACAGAATTCACCAGCCAACTGCAAAATCAACCACCTAAAATCCCTGGGTTGGACACAAGTTTTCTGCAGTATGTGAGAATTGATAGAATCTGCTTGTTAAAGAAAACCATTGTTAACACCAATGAAACATTGAGCAAGTTTATAATAGTCAAAGTGTCAGAGTGTCAGATGGTGTGAGAGTCGGTGTTGAAATGGTTGGTGTTGAAGGGGAGCAGGGATGGCACACTGGTGAGAACGCTTGCCTCCCACCAATATGGTCTGGGTTCAAGGCTGGCCCTGTGCCATATGTGGGTTGAGTTTGTTGTTGGCTCTTGCCTTGCTCTGAGGGTTTTTCTTTGGGCTCTCTGGTTTGCCTCCCTCTGCAAAAACCATCATCTCCAAATTCCAATTTGACCAGGATAGAGGACTGACACAAGAAAACCAGCTAAGGCTGATGTGGCTTCCTGTCTAAATGCTGAAATTTATTTTTAATTATTTATTTAAGTGACCGTGATAGTTTGAACTTGTCATCTCTCATGAACTCTATTCATAATCTGTCCAATCCAACATTGAGCATTGCAAGGGATTAATTACTGTAGACACTAGCAAGATACATGTGGAAGGATGCCACAGTTTATAAGCTTCTGTTTTTCTTTTGTGTTCAATATTTTAGAAATTTACCTAAAGAGAAACTGGAACGTGACTTAGAAGCTATTGACTGGGACAGAATAAGCGGTACCTATGTAAGTGAAGCCACTCCTTGTATTAATATGTAGTTGTACCTTTTTTGATTCTCTTTTTGGCAAATAAGGCAAGTTTGGTCAAGCCATGGTTTGTATTTTGGCAAGAGGTGGTCATGCCAAAATACCCATAGCAGGACCAAACTCGCCCTATATGCTGCCAAGGCATACCAAAGAAAAGGTACGATTGTGTATTAGCCATACCCAGACTCGTCCAAACGACTGTGATATTGTATTTGTACCAGGTCAGTGACTTGATATTGCAGAATATCAGGGCAATAGACAAGGCGATTCTGATTGGCTAATTACAAACTTCTGGTGCAGTAAAATTAGAAATGTGTTCAGCTAATGGCTGAAACCTTTGCTACTTAGTAATTGAGGAGTGCATCACTAAGCCAGTAGTTAAAGAGCACTTGTCATGTATGGTATACATATGAGTGGTTTTAGCTAGTCACTCAATAATAATAATAATAATAACAGTAATAATAACAACAACAACAACAACAACAACAACAACAACAATGTCTTAATTGTAGTCTGCTCTTTTTAATTGACTAGCTGCAAAAACGTTCAGGTTTTCAATGCCGCTTGCAATGGTGTAACTTTGGCCACCCTGATGTCAACCGAAAACCATGGACTAAAGAGGAAGACAAGATGTTAATAAAGCTTGCCAAAGAGCCTGGGAATACCTGGGATGTCATCGCACAAAAACTTCAGGTACATGTATGACTCGGTCTACTACTAGTGTCAGTATCACCTGATGACTAGAGAAGTATCAGTGTGTTTGACTCTTAGGTCGTGTTCTGTTGGGATCAAACGCAACCGGTTTGGGTTGAAGTGGACCTACGTTTCTCAATGGCACACTTTTCCAACCGTTTTCAGTTGAAACGCGGTAACTCCTGGGAACATTCCTTACATGAGCCACAATCACGCGAATCTCGCAAATGCTTTTTCAACCGTTTCAACCTGGTTTGAGGCCGGTTGAAAAAGTTGATCAACCAAACCAACCGAAACCGGTTTTTCCCAATAGAACACGACCTTAGATTTAGGGATGTAGCTTTGTTATTGTCAACATCAATATTTTTTGTTGTTAGATATAATCAATGCACTTGCTTTCTTGTTTGTCTCCCCAGACCAAGCGCACTCCCATTCACTGTTATGAACGCTACCAGAGAAGCCTGAATAAAAATCTTTTAAAGAGGTGAAGAGACAGAACCAGTTTATTGTATCATTGTATCAAAGATGAGTTTTGATAATGAAGTAAATGCAGCAGAAGAAGATTAAGGACACGCCCTTGTAAGACACACCCTCACTAGATTTTGGGTGAATTTCCAGCAGAAAGGCAACTGGTTTTTTGACTGAACTTTTTCGTAAGAAAAGCATTTCTCAAGATGGTCAAACCAGGCAGGCAAGATTGTTTTCACAGCACTCTGTTATGAAGCAACCCAGCTGAAGAATGCAATGTCTATGATTATAGAATCTCATACCACTTACGGTAACTTAGTATAACATCAAATTAATTGAGCTCTCTTTGATGTGCTTTCAGCAAGTGGACCCCAGAAGACGATCAACAGCTGCTTCAAGTGGTGCAGATAGTTGGGCTCGGCAATTGGCCAAGAGGTATAAAAGTTTGTGGTATTTGTCACGTGCATTCCCTCTTTTAAACAGTCACATCTGAAGATCCTAGCAATTCATCGTATTGTGCAATGTTCACCCTGTATAAAATTGTAAGATTTGTGTGTTAATTTGCTTGTTGCAGTGAGCCTGTCAAGGGATTTCACAAAGACCCTTTGATCTGGAACCAGATCGTGCCCTCCTAAAAGTGGTGATATAAGGGATACCAATTCTAATACACTAGATAATTCCTTTTTTTGAAAATTCTCAGTGGCTAGTTTCTTGGAAGGCCGGCACGGAGATCAGTGCTTGCATCGCTACACACAGACACTGCAGATGGTGAAGAAAGGCAAATGGTACGAAGATGAGGATAAGGTATGATCTGACTGACCTGGTTTCCACAAAAAATTGACTCAGCCTGTAAATTGGCTGTTTCTCCTTTCCAAAGAATCAATAAGCAGGATATTTTGTGATTCAGCTGCAGATAAACTTGAATAATTGGGAGCTTAAGCAACGACTACGGCGACGCCGAGGACGACGCCTAGTCAAAAATGAATCTATATTTTATCAGCGAAATTTACGATTGTCTAAATCTGTTCAGTACGCCAATGGCTTTAAAACTGTGCTCGGGCTAAATATGCAGTGACGGCGTTCAATACCAAATGGAAATACGGGAATTCGCCGTCGTCGTTCGCGTTCCTCAGACTGCGCAGAACTTGGTCATTTCACGTTCTCATTTTGCAGAGGACGGCAAAGAAATGAAGAAAGATTTACGACGCACGTGCACAAGTGTTGTTTTGCTCATTAAAACTTTGTTTGGTGACGTTCACGTCGCCGTCGTCGTCGTGATTTGCTTAAGCTTCCTAATAACTCAAAATTGAGTCAATCAGTCCATCAGTTCGTCGGTCTGTCGGTCAGTTAGTCTGTCTGTCTGTCTGTCTGTTTGTCTATCTATCTGTCTCTGTCTGTTTCTCTGTCTGCAGCCTTATAAATGTCTCACTTCTTTAACAGTAAATGGATCTAGAACATTATTTCTTTGCACGTTTGGTTTTATCAGCTTCTTAAGAAAGCAGTTGACAAGTATGGAGCATGTAATTGGAACAGGCTGTCTGAGATGGTTCCTGGACGATCAGGACCTCAGTGTCGAGAAAGGTTAGTGACTCAAGTGTTACAGCCACAAAGTAAACAGGGCTGTTTGCAGGTTTGGTATCTAAGCAGCATTTTGTTGTCTCTTATTTTCTAAGCCATGGTGTTGTTAGTCTCCCCCCAGTGAATAACTTTAAAATAGTGTGCCTCCTACGCAGATTTCCTGTGGGCTCATCACACAATCTTCTCTCCCTCCACTAATTCATGAGAACAAAGAGAGCATCATCGTTGGAGTCTGCTTGAAAAAGAGTTCGTCAATTGAAGGACACTGCGTGACTTTAATTTTTTAGCCACCTTTTGGTCATTTACTAAATTCAAATGAAAACAAGAAAGCAGGCCAGACACGGTAAGGCATAATGAAAGACCACTTAAAGGAGGTCAGTCACGGTATTTTGACTTATCTTTGCCACGCACAAAATTACCTTTAAATTGAAGGAAACCTGGAAATAGTGGTTTACTAAGATAGAAGAACACTCTATAATAGAACCATAAACTAAGGAACAAGGATGGTTAAGGATAGAGAAGATAAACACGGATTACGAACGATGAACTTGAATAATTTAGGCTTGACTTTTCAAGATGCGCGAACCTTGACGTAGCTCCCATAACGTCTTGAGTTTGCCACTGATTATACGCCAGGTAGGTTGGAATAAACCACACTTTTTATTTATATTAACCGAATAATTTCGATCAGTTATCTCTTCAGTAGCCCCCCTACCAGTCCCTGCTCCAGCCTACTAAAAATATGACTACAAAGGAGGCAAGAACCCTTCAGGTTAGAATGTGGTTGTCTTGTTTGCTGTCTGAAATGCGATTTTCTTTGTTCTTTGTGTAGATGGGTTAATGCCTTGGATCCCAACATAAACAAAGGACCATGGACTAAAGAAGATGATCGGAAGTTGCTGGAATATGTTGAAAAATTTGGAAAAGGTGAGTTTGTGTATAAAGTTCGTTCAGTTTCTCTTTGCGTGGGAGCGTAAAGCAAATGCACTCTACTTTGTTCTTTAAATTAAGACATCTACGGGTCAACTTCACAACACTGCTTTGAGTCCGCAGGTAACAGGACATCCAAGCTAAGAGATTACTCCTGTATTTCTTTTTAATTTTTTTCTCACAGGAAACTGGTCTAAGATTGCTCGAGCTATGGGCGATCGAACTGATAATCAGTGTTGGCGCCGATGGATTGTACTCTGCAAGGATGACGTCAGTATCTTATTGAGATGATATTTCATGTAATTAGTACAAGCATCTGTTTTTATTTCAATTATTGTATGTGGTGGGGTCTCATTGCTGGCATAAACTGCCAGTGGACGAACTGAATTTCTTTCTTTTTGTGTGGAGTGCAGTGTACACAGATTATTAACTAAACGAAACAGTTGTGGAGTCTACTGTACGTATAAAGCCGATCTTCTCAAAATCTCCAGTTGTAACTCGGGTTTATAGGCACGGAACCTTCTAGATTCTCCCAAACTTGTTATCTATCGTCTCTGTGAGCTTCTACATGTATTTTTGTTCTCTGAAGAATAAAAAAGAGATAAACCGTCGAGCGAAGAAGTGCTTGTGAGAATGTGTGTTATATGGCTTCCACTAGTAATATTGCCGATCCTGAAGGCTATTATGTTTAATTTTTGCAGTTTTTATACTATCGTCAAAATACCCTGCGCAAGAAAAGAGAGCTGGTGGCCAACTTCACTGGAAGAAGGCAGGAAAGACCGTCACTTGAACCCGAGGTAAACCACAGAGTCAAGTCACGCTATTTTCGTTTTACTGCCCTGCAGCACCTTTCCCAAACTGTTCTATTTCATTTTGTAAACAAACCGTCATTGTCATGTTCCTATGATAATTATACTTTTTCCCTCCCTCCCTCCCTCCCTCCCTCCCTCTCTCCCTGCTTCTCTCCATCCCTCCCTCCCTCCCTCCCCAAACTATTCCTCTTTCTCTTATTTTTAAACTGCTCTTTTCTCTCCCCTCAAACTACCCCCTCTTCTCCCTATAAAATACCCCTGTTCCCACTCATGCTCGTTTTTCTCCGTCTCTTTCGCCTTCCCTAAACCAACCTTTTCCTCATAAACTAACCCCTTCCCCTTCTCTTCGTTATACTCCTTTAAACTCGTCTGTGCTAGCTGCCCTGTATACTGTACATTTTCAATCTCCCAACGTCTTCGTCACCTTGTCAGTGGCCCTTCACAATATACTCATTTTATGTTTACTCTTTGCAACACTTAACTATTCAATTCCAGGTTGTTCTGTAATAACACTCAAGTAAGCCCTTGTTAAGGTGGTTAGCAGTGTAGATCTAGCTCACACTTCCTCTCTCTTTTCAGGATCTGGACATTCCAGATATTCCAGTTGTGGTAAGCAAGAGTAATCATTTTATTCTCCCTAAACGGTGCGCGCATTTTTTTTTTTAGGGGTGTGGGGGCGGGGGGGGGGGGGGAGGTGGTCTCTTTTCCGGACATGACAGTGCGACGTGTAATATAAAGAGAACTCATTAGCATTGCATCTGTCACATCCATTTTCATAGTTGCGATGCAGTGCTTTTTCCTTTTCTTAATGTGGATAAGTGTTGCGTGACCAACTCTTTATTGACTGTGGCTTGTTTGTTTTCTTCTGTTTGTAGAGGAAACGCAAAGGCCCTGTTCCGCTTCCTATTGAAGAGTCCCGGGCGAGGCGACGAGCAACCAGGGCCAAATTCAGGGAGAAGAAACGAGCGGAGAAACGAGAGGCACAGAGGAGAGAAGCTGAAAAAAGACAGGCTGAGGAACAGTCCAACGAAACGGCTCCAAGTGAACAGCAAAGTACGGCGGGTGCTGAGGGTGAGGCTAAAGATGACGCGAATGATGGAGAGGAAGGCTCCTCCGAATCCAAGAAGAGCCCGCGCATCAGAAAAGCGGTTTGTTTCATTTGTTGTCTTTACTTTTAGTGTTGTTTAGGCCACGGAAGTGTGTTTTCGTGCTGCCTCTTGGCCAAACATTTTTGCGACTTTAGTTTTTGAAGTAAAGTTTCACCTGCTAATTCCTTTGTCTACTCTTCCTTTCGTCCTTCTATGTTAGTCTGTCGGTCTGTTCCCCCCTTTCCTCCTTCCCTCCCTCACCGTTTCGTTCGTTTCTTATAGTCATCCCTCTTTATCTATATTTCTTCATGTACCTAAGATTTCCTATAGTAAGCAAATACAAATGTTTCGTTGTATTCATACTTTGTGACGCTTGCCAACTCAGTAAAGATTATTGTTTTCTTGAACCTTTATGAAATTGTAATGTAGAGGATATTTAGAAAGAAAATAACGAGCATGGTGTAAAAAACAAGAAAACAATATACTCTTGGTACATAAAAACATGCAAAAGTAAGTGACTGGTTGGCTTGAGGGTGTAGTGAGTGATTAGAGATTTTCCTTGAACCACCCAATCTGCGAAATTAACATTTTAACAATTCCGTTCATGACCAAACGTAACAAGCATATACGAGGCCCTACGCGCAAATTTGGCAAAATAAACGGTTTCCTTCCTCTGAATTTGTCATTAGCGGGCCTCCCATTCTTCTACCGGTTATAACTCTCTACTCTCTGTGTTCTGACTCCTTGCAGGGCGGAAACAGGAACAGAATTCAGCAGCCTCATCACCGTGTTCTTATGAAAAACAAACAGCTCTCCAAACGGAAACGAGTCGCAGAAAAACGAGAAAAACGTCACACCGGAAGTTCGAGCGAAGAAAAGCAGGTCACAGTGACTGGCTCATTAGGGCCCTTCTCGCTTCTTCTACAGGTAAACAGAATGGGCATAAGTGATCACATGAGAGGATGGGATGACCGAGTAGAATTAACGATAAAAGTCAGGCATATGAAGACATTACTGACTTAAGCAGCTGTGAAATTAAAGCTCCCAGTTGGCTTGAGAGCTCAGTTGGTAGATCACTGCACCGGGTTCAAATCTCATACAAGCCTGAAAAACAGGCTTCAATTTCATAGCTTCTTAAGTTGTGTGTAAAACTGCGATGATCAATGTCTTCATATCTTTCTCCGCCGTTCGAATACATGATCTTTCAGATATTCCCTGGAAAAGTCAGGCTTGTTTTGAGAAATTTCAAGACTATGAGGAAAATTTGTTGTCCTCCCGATAGCGTTCAATGATGCTGGGAAGTTCCCGGTTGTGTACACGCGCAGGTGACTTCGGGTCTTTGAACATCTTGGGTCCCACTTTGAAATGTGTCATCTTGGAAAACTTGAGTTTTATTTTACCCTGACCAAATGAAAAACATTCAACCAACTGACCAACCAACCTTCCATGTAAACCAAAGTGACATTTTACGCTCGAGGACAATTTTCCTTCGTAACATAGTGTAACAGTTCGTTTTTTTTTCTTTTCACAGGCGTTCAGTATCGATATCCCCACGGTTCTTCAAGCCATTCAAACTACTTCCACAGCATCATCCACGTTCACTCCTTCCTCAGATGCAAATGGCGCTAGTAACGCTGGGAGCAGTCGAGGAGGAGAAGAGATTAGTTCAGGCGATCACAGCTCTCAGAGGAACCAGAGTGTCTGTTGTAATCCCGAGGCCCCCACGGAAACCGAGGCTGAAGTTCATGACGTCACTTGTAGTAGACAAACAGAACCACAGAACTGCGAGAAAGAGCAGTTAACTAGCGAGAATGAACTTGTTAAAGGAAAGGACGGTCATAGTGATAGACATCAAGCAGCTAAAAATATTGATGCGGAGCCAGCTGTTGACTCACAAGTCTTGAACGATGCGAGTAAGGGTGCCCCATCTAATGCGCACGCTCTTGTAAGCACGGACCGAGTTGAAGCTGGAAACGAATCAACAGCACAGACCCCAACAACAAGCCAGGCCATACGCAGGCGCGCACCAGCAATTCCTCCTCTTCCACCTTGCCTTACCACCCTAAAAACATTCAAATCTCTTCTTCAACTCCGTCCACATTTGCAGCGAATAGCCGCCATGTTGAACACATCACCTGCACACAGTACAGCGAACACTGTAGCTTATCAGCTGTCTTCTACAGCGGGCACAGCTGGTAGTCATAGAAACCAGATGTCACCAAATGTCACGTTTATTAATGAAAACGACGTTCACGTTAGTTTAAATGAGTCACGTCGTGGCGTTGTTGAATCGTCTAAGAACATTGATGCAGCATCCGGGAAAGACGCTGTAAACGAACCACATAATGAAACCTGTTTAGATGAGATAGTAGCCAACGATCACGTGGTTTCACGTGGACATGCACGTGATACAAAAGGAGGCGGTGAATCAGACGAACAGCTGCCTACATCTACAGGTGCTGTCACGGAGGGTAAGCTATCGACTGGTCACTCTCGATTGACTACAGAAGGTCCCCGCACACCAGCAGTTGATAAGATAGGTTCACAACAGATCCAAATTTCTGAACAAGCAGGCCAAGCAATATCGTCATGTAGAGCTTCTGATAGTGTACAAACTGATACTGTTCCTGTATCTACCATAGTAAGCAACGAACAAATTGACCGTTCACTTGTTCAGAACAGCACTCAAAAATCTCCTGCAACGGTTGCGCCAGGGAGTCTTTTAAACAACACTTCGTATCGAAATTCGTACGAGTACAAAATGCTCTCTTCGCGATTCAGCAGCCTATTCTTGTGGCCGGCTCTACTTTCTAAAATTCGGGTCAAGGGTTCTTCCCAAATTGGGCCTGTCTTTGCTGAAAGACATCCCCCGCCTAGTGGAGGCGGTGGCGATGGCACTGAAAACGCTACCACTCACAAGCGAAAACCTGCAGCATTACGTCAAACGGATGTCATTAGACGTAAGCGACCTGGTCTAGCTGCAGTGAGAATGGCTTCCTCAGCATCGCTTTCGACCCCAGGCCAGCAGATGTGCATAGTCGGGCAGGGTTCCGCTATAAGGAAGGAGACCCCAGCAAGGCAGCCTGATGACCCGTCGGTTGCTTTTGCAGCCTCTCAGTTGCTGTCATTACAAGAGACGTCAAGATCGTTGTCCATTCCTGCTGCGAGTACTAGTTCATGTAACACGCGTAGGAGCAAGAGAAAAGGAACTCCCGTGAAGCGAAGTCCCAATGAAACGCACAGCACTTGTGCATCTAAAAGAAGCAAGTTTATTAAAATTTCGGATTCTTCGCCTTCTTCCGAAGAGTCTTCGTATTCTGAGGATGATTCTCTTGATACTGAGTATTTACCTGTGAAATCAAAGTACAATACAGTGACAACAGGCGCTGCAATGAAAACTCGCCAATCTTTACAGAAAATTCAAAATTTAGATGTAAGGGATGCCAAGTTGCCTCCAGATATCCCAGCGACGCCTTCTACCTCAACAGACCAAGTTAGCAACGCCGATGAAATCCCGCTCACTCGAGTTGTGAACAGGGGCGATTCTACCGATGTATCCCAGCCTTCTTTGTTAGTTGTGCAAGAGGGTACTGATGTCAGACCAGCTCAAGACGAGGAAACCGCTGGCCAACAGTCAGGCGCAGCTGCTAATCAGGACTTATCAAAGAAAAGTCTACTTCACGAGAACAACTCGCCATCATGTTCATCCAAACGGAAAATTTGCAAACCCGACAAAAATCGCGGAGCTCGCTGGAGAGCCATGCTCCCGAACGTCGATTCTGAAGAAAGCGATGCGTAGTAAAACACGTAATCAGCTTGTTATTATTTAACGCTGACCATTAATTATTTAAATACCTTTTTTGGAGAAAAAGTTTGTCTCCGGAGGTCGATTTAGCTCGTGGGTTTCTCTACAGAGGATTTCACCTCCATGATACCATACTTGCCTGACAACTGTTGAAATCATTGCCCTTCCTTTTTGGTGTCCATATCATGTTTAATTAAGTTGGGGTCAGTGAAGATCTGCTTTGACAGTGATCGTAGTCGTATGTGCAATAGTAGAAGCTGTCTTGAATGTTGTAAGAGGCTGTACGCACTGTAAACTCATTACTGCGGATAAACGGTGCAGTCATTATAGGGTTCCAGATAAGTTTTAAAGGTTGGGTGCCAATAAGGAATTCCAACGGGTCAATTCCCAATGCACCCACCAAATCGCTATAATTTTTTTACTAATGTATCGGGTCATGTAGCTGATCTTGTCAGGTTCTTGACCTGAGATTCCTCACCTACCTGGAACACTGCAATGACTTGGGCTGTTGGTAAATTACGTTTTCTAAACCATTTCCTGCCTTTGTCTCGATTTTCCCTTCATTCCACTTGGTTTAAGTGCCAGTTAAGGCCGCGCCCACACCACGCCGGAGGAATTTAAAAACGGACTGAGGTTTCACGCTGAAAACGTGTCAAATGTTTTCTGTCCACACTACATCGGGGAAATTTGAAAACGCAACAATCAGCGGTCATTTTGGATTTGTGTTTGAGTAAAACCCGGGTAGGGAAGTATCGTGATTATCGTAACCTGCCGGAGGAATTTGAAAAGGGAGCTTTATTTCTCCGGTTAGGCCTACTGTCCACGCTCATCCGTCACGAAAACGGAGCTTTTCGAAAACGCTCTGGTTTAGCGCTCGAAGACAGGTGGAACGAACACTGGAGATATTTTTGTAAATCCAGCTGCAAGAATTTTTGCCATCGGTTTTGCCGTTTGTTTTGTTGGTAAAATGGGTTTGCTCAATTTGGTTTAGTTTTTGAAACTTGGTCATCAAGAGAAAGTTTCATCACGATTATGCGATGAACATGAAAATAATTTTTCCGGCAACCGTCCCAAAAGAGCATTCCCTTAATCTCTGGTCCACCTGTTAGAGTAAAATGTCATTTAAAACACGTGCAAAACACGTGGGCACGCGATAAACCGTTTAACTGACTAATTGACTGCAATTGACGTCACCCACAAAGCCAACCGTATAATCAAGGCAATTTTAAGTTTTATTTTTCTAAAGCTGGGTGTGCTTTTGTCCTCTTTCCAAAAGAAAACCACCAGTAATTCAGTTCATTGAGTGGCGCTCCCATTAGCTATATTACCTGCAAAGGTTGCGGTTTCCGCCACATTGATCTTTGAAGTTGCGTCAGGTAAAAAAAAAAAAAATCGTTCGTGTCGTTCTCTGTTCGCAAACGTTTCGTGCTTTCCTCCCAATTAGCATTAACTCTACGCTACACACCTGTCTAACAAGGAATTAATTACTAGCGAGACTCGATAAAAAGTTTTCTTGATTTCCCACCTGTCTCGTTTATTAGCTTGTTTTACAAATTGCGGCTATGCAAAAGAAATCGTCAAATTACGGCCTACGCAGATTATTCACTGAGGACTTTATATTTTCAACAAGAAACCTATTGCGTGAATTCAGCCGTTTAATTTTGGCACGTGCCCGATTATTGATACCTAACAAAGAGTATATATTGTTTAAAAGATGTATTTTCTAGACCGTAAAGAATGATGGTAGCACAACTTTACAAGATTAATTTTTTTTCTCTGTCGTAGTTGATCTTAAAAAAATAATTTCAACTTTTAACATTTATAATAAACTACCATTAATTTTTTGCTTGTTACATCTTCAATCTGCTGGGAGCTAGCATCGAATGTTAATAAAACTTTCAAACACTTCTGAGATCCGCAATAAAATTAAAATACTGGTGTGGAATTCAGCCAAAAATATAGTTTTTAATTTCCAAAGAAAAACGCCTACTTTTTAGCCCATATGATCGAAGAAGTCAAATCATAAAATGTAATCAAGGTTCCCATTTTGTTAAGTTGATTTATTTTTATTTTCTGTTTTAATGTTATCCATTGTGAGTATTGCGACATTATGTCTGGAGTTTTAATAAAGCGTTCGCTCGTTAAACACAATTCAGATAGGAAAATTACACATGTTGCACTTAGAATATTGTAAAATTGATAATTAATTGCACGTGTAGGAGTTTTTCATTAAGATCTAATTTAGGTCGAGGGAAATGTTTATCAAATATCAAAGAATACGAACACTAAACGACATACAATTAACTAGGAAGTCGTGTCATGTGTGGCACATTAAACCTGCAGGTCTGTAAAATCGTCAAGACATAAGAACACTGAAGATACGTGAATTTAATAAACAGTTGGTTTCGAGTTTGCTCTAAATCCATGGTTATTTCCATTCTTAGTTGAAACAGAAACGGTATTTTTTACGTTTCCCCCCCAAAAAGAAACCATCTTTAAGAACCTAGGGATTAAGAATTTTAAACAATATATTTGTCTTATTTTGTGCGCAAATCTGTCATCCCTTGATCGATTGAAGCCTTTTTGCACTTTTCGAATGTACTTCAGAAACCTTTAGTCTTCGGTAGAGAAATTTTAAACTTATGTCAGACTTTTTACAAATTTTGCTTCAGATCCTTTTCCGCCATCGCTGAATTTTACCGTCGATAAGATAAATGATCAACTATCAGTTGGGAAAAAGAACACTGAACAAAATATTTTCAACAGTGGTTATTTTCGCGTTTACCACAATGACCGGAGATCATTGACTTTTGTAATATCTGAACAGATCACTAGCACCAGACTTTCGCTTTGATCAATTCGGCCAAGACAGACTCTTTGGTGGCTTGCTTAAAAAAGAGAAGCACATTTAGGGCAACGTATATCCTGATTCTGGAAGTGCAGGAAAATAATTTCCTTCCAACGGAAAGCCTCGAGAAAGTTTTGACAGTTATGTAAAATCTCAGTACATTTTGATGGCTAACAAGGGATCTGGGAATGAGTTTATGTTCGCGCCACCGCTTTCTAATGCTGGTTGCGTCGCCGACCCATTTATTGCCTCGAAGGAAGCTGCCCTCAAGACCAAAACTTTTTCTGTCGACCAACATTTCAGTTATTTCACCCTTTGAAATGGAAGGCTGTATTTGCTTTAGAATTGACCTAGAAGACCACACGGGCGTTTCAGTAGTATCAGAAGTGTTAATTCTCTCAAGAAACTCGAAGATGACATTGGCGAAAGAGCGCGTTCTCAAACTTTCATTGTTTTTCAAGGCTGGCAAAGGTGAGCAAGCTGAATTAAGCTTAAGCTTAAAAAGCTTCAGGTTTTAAACTTCTTAAGCTCAAATGAAAGATTAAGCTAAGCTTATCTTGTTTATTGCACAGAAGATGAGGGGAATACAGTCTCATGTACGCTTATTTGGCTTTGTTCGATTATTTTAAACGAGGATTTAAGCTTATTTCATTCAGGATAGTCTCCTGTAGCGGTTAAGACGCTGTCCGTCAAGCGTATAAAGCTTATAACAGGATGAGTTTTGTTGACTCAGTTCTAACGGAAACTGATTAAAATTAAAACCAGGACAGTGAAGTAAGCACCAACTTGTTTGCCAACTTGATGACTGTAAGTAGATTAACTGCTTTACAGCTATGGGATAAACGACTTCTAAATTTCATTTAACGTCATTTCTAGCCATATTGTAAATTAGTAGTAGTAGTAGTAGTAGCAGTAGCAGTAGCAGTAGCAGTAGCAGTAGCAGTAGCAGTAGCAGTAGCAGTAGCAGTAGCAGTAGCAGTAGCAGTAGCAGCAGCAGCAGTAGCAGCAGCAGTAGCAGCAGCAGTAGCAGCAGCAGTAGCAGTAGCAGTAGTAGTAGCAGTAGCAGTAACAGTAGTAGCAGTAGCAGCAGCAGTAGCAGTAGCAGTAGTAGTAGTAGTAGCAGTAGCAGCAGCAGTAGCAGTAGCAGTAGCAGTAGTAGTAGCAGTAGCAGTAGCAGCAGCAGCAGCAGTAGCAGCAGCAGTAGCAGTAGCAGCAGCAGTAGCAGCAGTAGCAGTAGCAGTAGTAGTAGCAGTAGCAGTAACAGTAGTAGCAGTAGCAGCAGCAGTAGCAGTAGCAGTAGTAGTAGTAGTAGTAGTAGTAGTAGCAGCAGCAGTAGCAGTAGCAGTAGTAGTAGTAGTAGCAGTAGCAGGAGCAGTAGCAGCAGCAGTAGCAGTAGCAGCAGCAGTATCAGCAACAACAGCAGCAGTAGCAGCAGTAGCAGTAGCAGCAGTAGCAGCAGCAGCAGTAGCAGTAGCAGTAGCAGTAGCAGTAGCAGTAGCAGTAGCGGTAGCAGAAAGAGGAGGAGGAGGAGGAGGAGGAGGAGGAGGAGGAGGAGGAGGACTAAAGAAAATATAGGAAAATTACATGATGAGCGACATCTCGCCCTTATGTTAAAACAAACAGGCAAAAACTGATATGTTTCAAACTAAATTGATCCATGCAAAATGTTTTTGGTGAAATTGTAAAATGAGTTGGAGAATTCAGCCATGTCATTTCGCAACCCCTCACTGAAACTGGGGTTATGCTAACGAAATCTTATTTTTCTGCCCTATATTCCTCTTGGTTTCATATTCAGATTGAATTATTACCGTATTCCAGCTCTTCGTTAATGGGGGACAAGAGGAACTCGAGCTGATTACTCCCAATCTCACCTCTCACCAAAAAATATCTGGAAATAAGAAAGTACAACGGAAAGTTACTGTCGTCAGGACTTGTTTTCACCGACTACCCTGCTTTGCCCCTTCCGAACATTCCTCAAGTAAGACTGACCTTGGGGGCGTTGGGCGGGGGGGAAGAGGGTCCGAAGAAAAATATTTAAGATACGGAAAAGAGCAACATTTTTAAGATCGTAAAAGGAGAAAAGGCAAGGTGTTCAAAGAGAGAAAGAGAGAAATCAGCGGAATCAATGAATTAAGAACGAACGAATGAATGAAAAAGTGGAAAGACCTTTGCCTCCAGCACTTAACATGATAGCAATAAAGAATGTTGTGCGTTATATTAGGTAAATCTCGGAATTGATAACGTTTAGTTCGATAACGGCGAAAGAATGCCATTCCTGACGGGCTTGAATTTTGCTGACCGAGAGCAAGCGACAGACGAGAGGGCTGAAACTTCGGCTGAATGGCTGAATAGATCTGCAAGTCTGAAAACCTCGGAAACATTTTGAATTATAAAGATCGGAGTTATGGCAAGCCCGCGTGGCTTCCGGAGCAAGTGGTTCGGGTTAATAATCCCTAGCTGGGGTTTGGCAATGTGTTGTGCTGTTGGAATAGACGCTTTACTCTCACAGTGCTTCTCTCCACCTGGGAGTATATTTGGGTGTCACCGAATTGCTTGGGGAAATCTCATAAAAACACTGAGGGTGTACTTGTGATCGATGGACTAGCATGCCATCCATGGTCAGGAATGGCAATACTTCAAGTCGCCTCCTGTGGCAGAAACCTTAAAGCGCCGCTTAGGTTTTAAAAATAGACTTTTGAAACACTTTGTTATGCACTGCGAAATGCAGTTATTTTTAATTGCTTCTAGTCTACCGTCATAAATAAAACTCGAGTAAGAATGAAACCTAACTATGAGAAGATGAAGGGTAATCCCCCATATAGGTCTTATTCTAAAAGTAATCCATCTCAAGATATTTTTAGATATGGTATCCAGTCTTCCCGCAGATAATGTTTCCGCGCGCGTTAAGCGAATGTTTTCGTGGAGGATGAAAATGCGAGTGAAGCCGCTTGGATTGTTCACGTGAGTAAGATTCGCGTCACAGGATTGCCTATTTTCAGACCATCTCTGGATTTCTGAAGCCAGGACGAGGAGTGATCTAAAAATAGCTTGAGAGGAATTACCGTGGAAATAACGCCTATATGGGGGATTCACTCTCTTACAACTCATTCTATCTTGGCTGGACAGGAGTGTGTCCTCGTGCCGTAACTTGCTCAACTTGGGTGCTAACAATAAGTAACTGACAACTGCAGACCTGAAACAAACAACCAAAAAAAACAAAAAAAGCTGTTAGCTGCTCGGGCATTTTTCCTAACAATTTTCATATTGATATTCGTTTTAAATGAGCATTTAAATCATAGGCTGAAAGAATAACCGGAAAAAGGCTAAAAAAGTTAAATTATTTAAGTTACACAGGTGATAATGATAGGTCCTTAAATTTCTGTTGGTAGAAGGTTTCATAGCTGTATAACCACGGTAATAGAGTATTTGTATATCTTTTCTTTACGAGCTTGCGAGGACAGATTTTGTCAAACACTACTATGAAATATTCCCTTCAGGTCTGATGAAACAATACAACGATCCGATTGGCTGTGTATGTGCCATGTCACAATATCCTGCCAACAAATACTAACGTTGTGCTTTATCCTTGGAAGAAACGGGTAATACAACACAAGATTTATTTGAGCTGGGAACTGAACAATTCACAAATTGACAATGCAATACAATATAGGTTTATTCAGGGTGTAAATGGGATTGAATAGATATGACAAGATTAAAAAGTGAAAACACAGCAGCGATGAACGAACAGCGACAACAAAAGTAAAATAAATAGGCACCCTGAATGAAGTTATGAGGTCAGCCCTATGTTAAAACTCCCTTGAAATTACAAAACACGAATGAACGATCAGAGAAGTGAACGCAGTATAATAATCGTCTAGAGGCATTTGCAAAATTAAAGCTATCTAATTACCTAGGTGAACTGCGAGTTCAGAGTTCGAAGCGGGCAAACTGCCTGTTTCAACACCCGCAAGTGGTATGACTTAATCATCCTGGTAAAAAATGAGTAACTACATGTGTTACTCTTACCTTTATCATGAGCTTCTAAGAACGATTTGCTCTTGCTGACTTGAGTTTCGTAAATTCAAAAAAGACGTTAAACTTGAGATGATTTCAAATGAGTTATTTTATTTTATAATATTCAATTAGCGATAGGTACTCTCTACGGGTAGATAACTTTGCGAATTGCCCGTGCTAGTTGTTTATATCTCTAGTCAAAGGACATTCCACCCCCTTTTTGTCAAAGGGCTTATCTCTGCTCTACGTTCGATGGCGTGAATGTCCTTGACAATAATACGCGGCACCAGTCGCGGCACCACACTGGTGCCGCGTATTCTAAATGGACTCCTCTATTTGTTGTCCACTCCGCTTTCAGCGGCTTGTTTCCATATATGACCATTGTGGATCGCCAAGCTGCTTAATCAGGGGCATTTTCTATTCTCTTGAAATGGAATGCAAGTTTTTCACGCGTCAAATAATATTCAAACTGATGCAGTTTTCCAGAATCCTTGCGATGAAGCAATTGTCTGGCAGTCAGTATACGCCAGCGACCATGTTGTTAACTTACTCCTTAACCAGTCAGTTAAACGACGACTAAATTGTGAACCGTGATGAGCTAACACACAATGTTATCGTTTATCACTTTACACGGGTCCAGAAGCGCTCAGAGCCCAATAGAACCCTTTCATTAAAAAGCCTCGAGTCATGATTCGTGCTTTTTCACTGCCACGCACGATCCTAGTATACAGTACGCAGTATGCACATTTTCTTTTCGTCTAATGTTTGCGTTTTAATGCATGTACGTGTTTCAACCATTTCCACAGAGCTCTCCCACAACTGTGGGAAGTCAAAACTCAGCGCGTTACAAATTTTTGCCTCGCATTACACGCGTTGTGATACAGATCAAAATGGCAAAACATGAAATTTTAATCTTAATCGGTCTCCCAAACTCTGTTTCTTAACTAAGCCAATGTAGAACAAGTTATTAATGCGTACGTTTAGCGATAAAATAAGTACCAATTTCATTTTAGTGAACGCCAACGCCGAGTTTGCAAATTATCAGTTTATTCGGTGGTAAAATCTTCCAGAAAAGGAATTGTTCCAGTTCGGTTATTTTGAGCCTACGCGTAGCCAATCGAACTACGTTTATTGCATTTAAAATTTAATAAACGAGACTCTTTACAATTATGTAACTTCCCGAAAAAAACTGTCCGTAGGGTGACTGTGAAATAGAAGATTGAAAAAAACAAGAAGAACAATTTTTTTTAAGAAAAGGATTTCTAGTCGAATGAAAAAGGAAACAACATTTTTTGTATAGAAATTTTGGCGGTTGGATGATAGCAAGCCAAGCTGAGATTTTCCTAGTCTGTGCGCCGTTTATGAACCGCGGATAAACGAACGTTTTTGTCCTTGATAGTTTCAATTCCGGCGTCAGCGGCATGCAGCGAGGCTTAAGGCTTATAATCTGAAATCGCTCTACTTGCGATTTGCCACTGATTTAAACAAACATACGATATGTTGATATTTTTTGGGCTTAAGGAATAGTTAGTAAGTGGCTCGGATCAAAAGCTACTTGTATTCACAAAGAAGTGATGCCTTGACAAAACATTGTTATGATGTCACGTAATTGAGTAGAAGTTTACGCATAAAATGCCATGGAGACGAGTTTGAAGGCTAAAGTAAGTATTAGGCTTAAGGTATTATGTAAGGAAATTTTCGAGCAAGGAAAACTAGAAAGTAGACTTCGACGATCTTTAAATTTAGATCATGTTTTTCTCGCGTTTCTCTTACGGTGTCAACATTATGCAAATTTTAAGCCAAGTTTACCGTGGATATGCAAATTTTCATCAACATGGACACATCTATTATGTGAATGACTGAAAAATGAGGTTACCAAAAGAGTATTTTTTCTTGAAAACTAAGATTAAAAGATCGAACATTAATCCTACTTGGCTAAGCGTAAACGGATCTCAACAATGGGATTACATGTGACACTTAGGTGGAAATCATTGGTAAAGACTAAGTCGCGATTGTCTTGAGTAACTGAAGGACGACGACAGAACAATTTTCCTACAGAATCATTGTTTGGAGCCTGCGACAAAAGCGTTGTTATACAAATTTTTACCGCTAACGAGAACCGGAAATAAGATAGTTTTATATTTCCTGTATTCGAGCCACAACTCATGAAACAAAGAACCCCGAATTATGGGAACAACCTCGCTGGAACCAAAATTGTTGATTATGCTGCAAAAAAAGGCTAATGGATAGTTTTGATAAAAATGTTATCCCAGGGAGAAATAGACGGGAATTTTATTTAGCTTGGAAGGAATACTCCCCTTCCTTGATATTTTGCATCCTAAACAGAGAGAAAGTTTGGCTCAATAACGTCACAAATTGGCCAACCACAATCGAGGATGGCTTTGTTTGGGTTTAGTTATCACGTGTAGTTGTCACGTGGACACAGTTGATTTTCTTAGAAGGCGTATGATTGGTTGAAACATAATTGGATCTGTCAAGACTAATAATTGCCATGATGAAAGCAACAATAAGCTGTCAATTATTATTTTTAGTCCCCTCCCTGGAGAGTTGGGCCGGTTAAACTTGGGAATATGGAGAAAACGAAGCCACGCGAATTAGAGGAAATTTGTAAAGCAAGTTGTTGAGTTGTGTTCGCGGAAATTCCCCCCGCGCTGAACGCGCATGGAAAACCGTTAAAAAGCCCAGAATTGTTTTGGCTAAGTGCAGTCTGCCAGTTTGGTGAAACGATCGACGGAAAGTTCGGTGCGTTGCCTTTGTTACCGATTGACCTGAAGTTTTGGGGATTTTTTGTGTGGTTGAGCTTATTATTCAAAATCGATTCGTCTCAAGCCTGCGTGCATTCATAGAAGGTCGTCGCGATTTCTTCTTCGGACGGAGCTCTCAATTCTGGAACATTTTGACGAATGAATCCGCACGCGGGAGATAAGGAATTGAGCGATCTACTAGACTTCAGCGCGGTTAGTATAAGTTGGAAAATATCTGACACACTGCATTCGCAACTTGTCTTGATGTTGCGATTAGCGAGCGCTGTTGTGTGCAGTTTATTAACGATCGTGTTTGCTTTGTGTGTTGGCAATTTTTTTGCTCAGATGTTTTCGCCGCCGGGATCCATGGTCGGCAGTAAATCTAGTGGCTCTCTGACGGAAGCTGGGTTATCGAGTTCCATGCACGCATCTCGAACAGGTGCCGTTCGCGTTTTGTTTGTCTGTCGTTCGCCATGAATTAAACTTGCTGTATGGAGCTGATAGAACCTGCTACTCGCACTGTAGTACCTCGAGCTGGTTCTTGATTCAAACGCATGTGCTTCTCAACTTCCAGAACGTAAAAATCTTCAGTTTGATGGCTCTGTTTTATTTTTTCTTTTGTAGGTTCTTTGGATGAGACACCCACGTGGCAAGCCAGTTCAGTGTCGGCCTACGAAGCTCGGGTAAGCTGTGAATACAGCTAAATTTGCGATGTTTTATGCGCTTGAAAATTAAAACAAATCTTCAAAACAAAAGTCGTGTAAAACTCGCTTTACATGTCAACAGGAACATTTGTTCAAAATTAGAACCACTAATGCCGCACGTGCCCAAACGGAAACTCTATATTTTTGAGCGATAATTTGTTACTTTATAAAGATGCAAAATATTTTACTAACAAGTGGCTCTTATAGCCGTGCAGGTTAGCGAAGCCGTGCTCGATGAATGTTGTTTCGTTGTAACGCAGAATGTTTAACACTTCACTGATCAAAACCTGAACGACTGAATAAATATAACTACATATGACCGATCGCCTTTTAATTTCACTTATTTTTATATTCGCTTTTTTGTTCTTTTCAGGGATATCACACAGATAGTCACGGTGTATACAGCACAATCGACGATGTTGAGGGCGACTTTATTTCCCGCAAAGGATCTGGCTTTGCCAATTCGTATCTCGGTTCAAATTCTCTAGGAACTTTAGGTAAGAGATCGGTTAAAACTGGCAAGAGTTTCGGGCGAGAATTTAAATGTAAAATTATTCTTTGGCACTTTAATGGTTTGGAGATAAGGTTCTACTTGTCTTTGCTTTGTTGTTGTTTTGTCGTAGGTATCACAGCCATACCTCGTTGCCTTCTTGATATTGCTCGCATGATCAGGCCTCTTCTGATCTAAACATCGGCTCGTGCTAGCTTTAGAATCTATTGAAATTATGCGTAAAAACCTTCGATCGACATGAAAGGCGAGACAGCGCCAAAAGCAATCGCAAATTTGCATGGATTCTTTTTTAGAAAATGATCGGTTTGTTTTTTCTTGTTTATAATAGTTTTCGATGCATGACGAGATCCCTTTCCGACACCAAAATTCTTTTTCGCATGATCGATTTTAACGAGTCGAAGACTATCAGACAGTCGCGAAATTAACGCAAAACAGTTTCTTAGAGATTTAGATTTCCCCCCTTGAATTTGTGATAATTTTAATATTTTAACGCGCCATGCTTGGTAAATAGAATAACCATATTTTATTTTCGTTCACTTCAAGTATTGAGCTGGTGGAATAATTTGTTTAGATGGACGTTTGGTCCGTTGAGGAACGTTTTCTCGTCGAGTCAAACCTTTGTGTAGGACTTAATAAAATGAGCGATTAAAGCATATTTTCATTTTATTTCATGGAAAAATGTTGCCATTCATCCTTTGTTCATGCCAAATAGAAGATATGATAATGTGAGTGAGCATGCTTACTGGCGTTAGCCCCACCCTCCCCGAGAGTTTTACGGCTGTGAAACCTTTAACTTCGTAGCATGGCCGGCAACTAAACTAAGTCGTTGATACATACCCACTGTAAAATTATGGCCAATTCATGGGTCTACTTGTAAGTCGGGTGCCCACAAGCGCGTGTTTCAAACACATCTACGTTACATGGTTGATTTCATTCAATGAACAAGTGCAGTGTATGTCTAGTTAACTTTATAGACAATTTCACTTATTCAGCATCGCTCGGTTCATCGACAGCGCAGATTTACTCATCGCATCAAAAGGTTTTCACACATTTTATTGCCATTTTCATGGCAGATGATGTTTTGCCAGGTGAAATTTGACTTTATTAACTGTGCATATGTTTAGACCATAAAAATACAATTTTTTTGAGTGGTAATTGTGTTACAGTTAGTTGCTTTGCAGCTTTTTTGACTTCCTGCAGGCTGTTCCGACTTGAAAAATAAATCAGTTATTGACATTTTTGGTATTTTACCTGCATCAGGATCTTGGAAAAGTTAAACAAGAAGTGTCTTGGTGTATACTTTGCATTGAGCCAGTTTTCTCAAGAGTGACATTAGTTAAATACAGGCTTTCCAGCTTTCATAACTTCATAATTTCATTTGAATTTGTAAAATTTACATATACTGGCAAGAAATAAAGATAAAATAAGTTACTGTCACTTCAACTTGTGTTTACCATCTCAAGAAAAAAAAGGGAAAAAAAAAAGAACATGAATTACTGGTATGTGGTAATATCGACGTGCAGTTTTTGTGATGTACAGGGAAGCAAGAGATAACTCTATGTAGAGATGAATTACCTGACTTACAATAAACAATATTACAGGGTTAATCTTTGGCACAGATCATGACCTATAAACTGAGTATAGTGCCATCATTACAGGGTGATGGAGGGCCCATGATTGGTCCATACATACATACATACATACATACATACATTTGATTTGTTATCAAATTAAAATTACAATTATAACATGCCCGCAGATAGCTGAGCTAATCTAGGCTGGTCATGTTTGGGTGAGTCTAGCTAGGTGGGACTAACGCCATTAAGTGCTTTATCATGAGTAGTCCACTAAAGAAGCATAATTTTTAGCTACAGGTGCATAGATAACTTTTACCAAGCCATTTTGACGTAAAAGCATTTTAGCAATTTACTGATATGTCATTATGTAATATTCTATGATCTCGATTGACTTTTCATGCCCAGTAAAGCTTTATATATCACTTTTCTGTCATCATATTTTTCTTGCATGAAGAGTATTGTTTTGTTTTAGTGCAGTTCCTTGTGCGATGTTTTTAATTTGTTATTTGATATTGTATATGCATATGCCAATGTACACAAACTTAGTGTTACAATTTCTGAAATGCACAAAATAACCATTTAAATAATATTATTACAAGTTGCTCTCGATTTGTGCAAAATTATTGTAAATTGGTACTTGTCTCTGATGCAGTTTTAACATACCCTGCGTTAAACATAGTTTCCAATAGGTCCATAAGCAGTAAACAGATAAGTCAATCTCATCAAAACATCTGAATGTTGTTGCAAATCAGTGTAGTTGTCTGAACAGCACCTGTGCATCTCTACATGAATGCCTCTCTGGTCTCCATATCTGTAGGACAAAGTGTGAAATTATAAAAAAAAAATGAGGTCTACTTTATTTTACATTATTTACAAAAAGAGATAAATGGTATTATTCCTTCAAAAGATTTCTTGTTTCTGCTTCATAATGAACTCAACTTGACCAATATTTGGAAGATTTATGTCATTTGTTCAATAATTGTTTATCATTATTTGATGACTGGCATTGATCCTCTGGTGATAACATGCCAATCGTCCAATAAGGAAAAAAAATATCAGATGATTGACATCACACAACAGAAAGCAGTGGCTTTGGCAGGGCAGGGCAAAAAGAGTGTGAAAGTGGTTGGTAGATTTCAAACGAGTAGGAAGATAAAACACCAGAGCACCATTAAACACCATTAAATGATGTGGACTGCTGTTAGAAGTCTACAGAAAAATTCACAAAATTTATTGTATCTTGTGAATGTAGCAAGCTGTTACTGAACGTAGTAAAGTTCATTTTGTCCACTGTGAAAAAAGATGTTGAATGACTAATAAAAATAATTATTGAATCCAGCTTCTGTATGAAGAATTCTTCAGACATTGGACTTGTGAGGTCTGCATAATTTTTCATATCATACTCAGCCTTGGCTTGCAGTTCTCTCCTAAAAATACAATTAGAAATACTCTTCAAGTGCAGGGTTAGCCTTGCATGGGCGTAGTAATGATTTCAGTCCCATTGTTCTCATTGGTGCAGTGGAATTTAGAGTACACATGAAACCAGCTTGGGCTTGATCAGTGCCACATGTCCTGGTACTACATCAACCTAAAATCATACTTCACATGCCAATGGCAACTACGTTACAGATTAAAAAAAAATACAAAAAGAGAAAAAAGCGTTTGGATACCCCCTGAATATGAGGCTTAAACTGCAGTTTGAAAAATATATTATCATGTTCTTAGGGAAGGTTTAAATTTATTTAATAATAGTTAAGCTAGAGTTAAAATCTTTGTAAACAGTGATCAAAGTAGCAGAAATTTTGGAGTTGTATATGAAAAAAATGTAATTAATTTGCCCATGAAACACATTGCTCTGATAAAACATGTGTGCACTGATGTTGAATTAGAATTTGACAATGGTTGGCCACAATGGTGGCTACTGTTGACATACACTATTTCTACTCCACTCTGGGTGGGATGCTAGTCTATCACAGGGTTACCTCCCCCCCCAATAGTAAATTTATTATTAGCCATTTAATATACACCTGGGTGGAGAGAGGCACTGTGAGAGTAAAGTGTCTCACCCAAGGACAGAACGCAGCGCTGGCCAGGGCCCGAACGCAGCCTGCTGTATCTGGGTTCAGCGTGTTAACCATTAGCCGAGCATGATTTTAAGAAGAAATTGCTCATAAGTTAGTTCAATCCCTGACTGTTGTCCAGCTGTAGCTAACAATGGACAAAAAGATCTAATAATAGGAACTTTATTTGTTTTCCAGGTTACAGAGACTCGGGACTGTCAGGAAGCCAGGTGGGGTTTATTTTGACTTGCATAAGATTACAGACTGTTGTACAGCATTATTATAGTATGTATGTTCAAGTAAAGCCAAACTCAACCTGATGTCACTTGCCAAGTGCCCTTGCCTAGTACTCTGTCTACTAACACAGCACTTTTTTCACTCAATATAGTTTGACTTTTAGTACTTGATCTGATAAGGGCAAAGGGAATTTTACTTTCCTCAAATTTAGGCAGCCAGAAGATCAACAAATTGAAGCCAACCCCTGTTGGGGAAATCCAAAATTACAAATGCAAGTGCCTGGTACTGGTATATATAATGATAATAATTTATTATTTGCCTATATACTGCCTATGCGTGATACTATCAAGCGATAGAAATTCTGAGCTCATAATCTAATTGTTAAATAGAAACACGATTTTTAACCAGTCAGCGCACATATTTTCTTAGGACTGTTTTCTAAATATAAATGTATACTAGTGGTAATCGTAGATTAGAGAGTGCATTCGAGCATTTGTAGGTAGGTAAAGCAAAAATTCTCGGAACAGCATTTTGTGCCTGAGCTGTTAGGTAGACATGAAATTGGTCTCCCTCCAGTAGGTGGGAAAACAAATGAATTGATTGCAAAGCATGTACATATGAGATGGTTTGTTCTCATTTGTACATGTATTACATAATATTAGTTACAACCAGTCAGAGTAAAACACAGACTGTAGTTGGTAGGCCGCACTTAGTCCGCAGTCTGCATTTTATACATGAGTCCATGTTACTGAATTGAATGAAACTGGACTTGAAAATGTATCCTTGGTAAAAGAAAAAACAGCAACAATAAACCAAGCTGTTATCGTTATTTTACTTTTCTGCTTCAGTGTAATGACTGCTGTCATCAGTCATGATCAGTCTTACCAATATCTTGTTGATTTTGCTTAAACAACACATCCTAAGTTCACTGAGATAGGCTATCGGTGGCCTGCCAGCTGACAGCTGCAAAATGCTGTCAAGCATTTTGAAGGGCTGCACAGCATTTCTGCAGCCAGCTGCAACTTTACTTTGACTATGAAAAGGCTTGTGAAATGCTGAAAATCAGCTGCATATCAGCTGTACAGCTATTTTGAAGTGCTTTCGGGGCACTGCACAACGCTGCCCGTTTTATATGGGTTTCATGAAGACATGTCTGCAAGGTTTTTAAATGCCATTAACACTAACTTCAAACTTTAAATAAACAACTTTTCTGCTACAGTCCACAATAAGCGGTCTCAACACTCGAAACTCCACAATATTGCACAACACTCGAAAGAAAGCACATGGATGAAAATGGAGACGATGTCAATTGCCCCTGAAGAATTTTCTTGAGGGGGAAGGGGGGCAAATTGGTATCTATAGAGAGATACATACAGGAAAACTCAATTTTCCTCCATTTCCCGATTAGAACTGGGTTCTGTCGAACACAATCACAATTCATGGTAGATTCTTTATTCATACTGTTGTGATCTTTTAGTTTTCTACCTCTTAACTTTTGCTTAGATGTAACAGAAAAACTACACATGTATACATTGCAGGGAGAAGAGGCATTTCTATTCTCAAAAATTTCATCATTTTCAGCCCTGAATTATTGCAGAATTGCTGTTTATTAAATAGTTTGGAAACTCTTAATTTTTTGTATGAGGCATTTATTGTGATGGACCAAGAGAATCTATGAAAATTTTGATTTGTCGAGGTTCAAATATATGCAAAAGAAGTATTGACAGTTTTGCTCTTTGTGTAAAGACATATAATCACCCATGCATCTAAATCTGGTTGTTTTGTACTTCTCTGCCAATAATTTAGAGGTGATGGTTTGCTTCAAGTTCTTTTTAACATTCATTTACACCAGAAGTCTTTTAGTATCAAAGAGAGAGATTTGACAAACTTTCATAAAGAAGCTTTACTTGTGCTGGGGCAGGGTAAAATGGAGACTTTGAACTTATTTGCAAATGCGACCACTCACTGCATCACACTGACACGCTTTCTCTTATGCCCTAAAATAAAACTGACTAGGCATAAGATACAGAGAAGCATAAGTTTTAAAGAAGTTCCCTCCTTAGTTACTGGCATGTTTAGTTGTTGCTCTTGTCAGGAGTAACACATAATTTTGTAGATTATATTACTGGAAGATATACCAAGTCTGATGTCTGTATGCTTACGTAATGCAGCCTTAGTGGCAAAACGGAAAGAACATTGATAGCATCTGGTCCCAAGTGTCCTTCTGTGCATCAGTTTTGCAAGAAAGCAAGCAAACCTAAGAACTGAATAGGCTATTCCCGAATGCATCATTGAACTGCCTGAGGGAAGCCAAATGTCACTCAGTGGTATAAACTATAAGAATTTTAAAGGCCCAAACCTTCCTGGTCAACTGAAGGCCATAGCTCATTAGGCCGGATGCTAGTTTTGCAGCGAAGTTGATTCTTGCAAAAGTTCTCCATGATATTTTTAAAAGGTTTCTTCCTGGAGAATTTATGTCCATTTTACCATTAGTTTAGGATGTAGAACACGAATCAGCCACATTCACTAGCATTTCAATTTTCACTGTAAACCTTGGTCAGATTGGAATTTGAAGCCCCGTGAAGAACTGTGTACACTGCACTTGATGGAAGAAATATGCTGGAAATATCCAATTAAATAGGAAAAAAGGCCATAGAGCTGGGTCTTGTGGCAAATCATATACAGTCGAACCTCTATTAAGTGGCCACTTATTAAATGGCCACCCCAGTCTTGTTTCCAGAGTCTTCGTTCCCCTTGACCAGTGGTCGGAAAACGAGAGCTCCAGAGCAACCATTTCAGGCATACGCCATAGATGCAGACTGCGCAGTGAAATGGGATGGGCAGAATCACCAGAATTCGGTTATTTCAAAATGGTTGCTCCCAGAGCTCTCGTTCTCTGACGGCTGGTCAAGGGGAACAAATACTCTGGGAACGAGATTGTGGCCACCCCTATTAGGCGGCCAGCAATCAAAGTCCCAATGATGGTTTTTTGATTGTTTCTATTAAGCAGCCAAACCCTTTTAAGCAGCCCGAGTCCATTTCCCCGAGAGTGGCCATTTAATAGAGGTTCGACTGTACAAGGCTTTTGACTAACTTGGAGCTCTAAGATATCCTAATAATGAGATTCATGGCCATGCACCACTAGTCTCTTCTCCCATGTTTACTCTTAATTCCCAGCACACAATGAAAGTAATACAACTAGTGACAACCCCACAAGGCTGTTTTGGTTGCACCAAGATGGCTACCAATTTTGGGCTTAACATGTGGACTTTCAACAGCTAAAAAAACAGTTTCCATGTACCGTCCACGAAGAAAAAAGTTGGCAGCATCTTAAAAGTAATATTGCTAAAAGCTCAGCTACCAAAATTTCATTTCAGTAGCACTAAAGCTTGATCTGTAAATAATAATGTCACATGGAAACACTTGAGACACTGTAAAGATTAAAATAAGCCTTGATAAGCCAGCTGCTGGGTCCTTTCATCCACAGTGTTGTCTACAGAATATTGAGATAAAGCAGCTCCTGTTTATCAGAGGGTAGCATCCTCTAAATGTTATGAAAAATTTAGTTAACAGGTTTGCACCTGCCTACTTATCCTAAGGCAATGCATACTGAACAGTGTATGTAAGGTTACATAAGGTTGTTTGGGATAACAGTGCAAATTCACATGTGAGAGGATGGACGTAAGGAGAAAGGTTGTTATTGAATGTTCTCTGTAATGTTGCATGTCCACATCTACAGTACATATATAACCTACATGTACATTTTAACTTAGTTTTGGACTTCAGACTTTTATTAAGAACACTGGTTTTTTTGGACAACAGGTCACGATACTTAAAATGGTACTGCCAGATAATGTTATAAAATGTAATTGAAAGGAAACTAAGGGAGTTCTATTTCCTTCTTGATGCAGAATAGGTGTTTCCTTAAAACCCCAGTGATTGTCTCTCTTGTGTACATAATATGAGAGTTCTGACATACATTGGTCTGTTTTGTTAATGAACGTTGTTGTTAATCAACAGGCTGGTCTTCCTCCACCACTGCAGACCTCTCATGATGTATCTTTGTCAAGTCCAGACTGTAAGTTTACTAAGTGAAATGATTATCTGGGAAGGAATCTTAAATCTTTAGGAGCACTAGCATACTTTCAAGGAACAACCTGAAGAATCCAGAATGCCCAAAATGCTTACCCAAGAGGACATTGCTAACAATTTACTGCTAACTGTCAACCAGTTATGAACTGCAACAACCCTAATCCTAACCATTAACCCAGTCCTAGCCCTTAGCTAATCTGGTGTCAAGGATGTCTGTTACAGGGTTTTTTTGATTAGGTACATACCCTGAAGTATGTTTCTCCAGGAACTTGAAACTTCTGTTACTAACTGTAGGTTTTCTTGTTCAAAAAGGAACAAAGAGATTGAGCAGTCCAGTTTAGGTGCTACATGTACTACGCATGTACATGTACCTCAAACCTATATGCATGTCTAATTTATGGAGAACAAATCCTATTTATGTTCATAAGTGTTGTTCAAATTGATGCAACCAAACTGTTTATGGGAAATAGTTATGTAATCACTCAAATAAATCTGAGGTGATTGCTCTTTAAGGAGATGCAAGTACTTTAAAAGTCATAATATACCACCAGATAAGCTTTTAGTATCTACATGTACATGCCAGGAGAATATTCAAATTTTGGATAACAGTGATAGAAATTGGTGTTATAGAAGGTTAAAAACATGTTATCAAAAAAAACAAACAAACAAACAAACAAACAAACAAAAAAAATCATCCTGTGACATGACATAAATGAATGCAACTATTGGACCTTTTTGAAGTGTCTATTGTCCATCAGGCAGGCTATTTAACTGGGAAGTCTGGGGCCAAACGTATGGTTGACTCATTAATTTACTTTTGTAATTTGTCAGTGAGTGCACCCTTGATCCCACTCAGCCAACTCTTCTGAGAGGAGAGGGGTTGGTACTTTGAAAGCTAAGGTTCAGAAATATCTAACTGTGGTCAATATAATGATATTCTTGATTACTGAGTGGTAACAGTTGCCCAGTGAAGAAATAAGGTCATGACATTGGGACAAAATCACTTGAGTTGTAAATAAAAAAAAAAACAAACAAAAGACACCTGTACAGTGGGAAAAGCTACTAAGGGCGTATCTTTGATTATTTCTCCATGGCTTATGGCATTCATGCTGCTTTGTTTTTTGTCATTTTTCAGTAACGGAACTTTTTAACACTAGTCAGTTTCAGGCTGAGACTGAACGCTCAATATTTTTTTGAACAAAATAGCAGTCAACCTCAAAAAGTGTGGTACTGTTGACAACTGGACAGTGAGAAAGGGCTGACACAAAATTGATATAAATGAAAGTCAAAGAGATATCTTACACACAGATGGCAACTGACCTGTTATAGCCAATATTTCTGATTGACAGAATTAAAATTGCAGCACCTATCATGTGACAAATGTCATACTGTGAAACAGGCATTGTTTTGAGCAAACACTCATTTTTTTTCAGAAAGAAGTTAATCTTGAACCACCTGGTTTTGAGGTTCTCCAGTTCATTAGTGTCTTGTTTTTCTTTTGTGTGTGTGTGTGTGTGTGCACCATGTATCAAAGTTAATGCGTGTAACTTACTGCCATGCAATTCCAAAAATTTGACTTATTTATTACATAATTATTTATTAATATTGATCCTAGAATGTTCCATTGGCATAGATGAAAATGCTTTCCCCAAAATTTTCTCTGAAAAATGTTTAAACTTTGTTGACAGAAAATGAGTGAAGTAAAAAATAAACCTCAAGACCATTTATTGCAAAATTATTAGTGTTTCTAGTATTTTAATTATGTGAGAATTTATTTCATAAAGGCTTGTTTTGTGTTACTAGGAATGCTTCCTAACAATAGATATATTTATTTGGCTGATATTTCTTTTTACAGCTTTCAATCAAGTATATTTCCTTATTTGTCTTATTTTTCAGTGCATGAAATAAAGCAAGGTAAAGTTAATCAGGCGTAACTGTTCATAAGCATTGATAATAATCAAGGTTATACAACATCATAGAAATGTTATTAGTCTAAACCATTTTAAGTTGAATAAGCATTTAAATTCATAGAGAAAATTTAATTGGAGTTTTCAAGCTGATGATTGTAATAATAATGGTGTTGCAGCAGTGGCTTTAATATCAATTGATTGTTAATATTGTTCAAACTTGAGATTTTAATTATGTTTACACTGTCAAAACTTTGTACATATTACATGTAAGATGGATGACAATGTTCAAAACAATATTGTGATGTGTTTATAGTTGCATACAGTATAACTTAAGATGGCCTTTTGTTCTTAAATATTCAGCCTGGCTATTTTATGATAATTTGAATAGCTTCTCAGTTAATTAATTCCCTTCTGTTTTATCTTGACTATTTTTACTGTGATTCCTGTTACAGCTAAGGTATTCAATTTCACATTCCATATCTGGCTGAAAATATTCCCATATAAACCCTCAAAAAAATGCTATGGTACCAAGTTTAATGATTCCTTCACCAGGATTTCAGTGAAGCCCATTGAACTAGCATTTTTCATCTCTTAGAACTGAAAAGGGACTTAATTTTGCATACAAATATACCTGGTGCATGACTGATTAAAAGACACCCTGTTGCTACAAGCATAAATTCCTCTATATCTAAACTTTTGGTTAAGATAATTAAGTCTAAGTTTTCACTATAAAACAACTGCCATACAGAATAAAAAGATTTTGATCTAACTTTCAAAATGACTTTCTTGGCCTCATTCATTTCCTTGCCAAATATTATTTGTTTTCTGTAAAAGCAGTGAAAGTGTATTGACAACTTGGAATAATTAACAAAGGGAGAGTACTTTAAAATTTTACTTTGCACATGACCAGCATTTTCTAGATGGGTTTAACTTTGTGATACAAAACGGTCACACAGTTTTTGTTGCCAAAAACATGGTTTAGCACTGAGCAAGTATGCTGATGTATTCTAGAACTATTAGAAATATTTGCTTGCTCTTTAAAATTAGTGGTCTCCTGCAGGGAGTTCCACTCCGCATGGTTTCATGATTTCTTTGTTTAGCAATTTTGAAATATACATTCCCATGAAACAATGCAGAGTTTACAACTTGGTTAATGAGAACATGGATATACAACCATAGAACAGAAAGAGACTTGCTATTTATCTTTGCTTCCAAGGGTTTAATTTTAAGATATATGTTTTGTTTATGTACTGAGTGAACACTTATGAAAAGGAAATAAAATGAGCCTAGAAAAAGTTTGGTATAAGGGTATTACCAATTAAGATATTTATTGTATAATGTGGCTGTAAGTCTAATTAACTTTGTTTGGGGTGCAGCTAAAATAATCAAAATTCCTTGAGTGGCATGAAATGTAAACTTGTGATAAGTAATATCATTCTCCTGCCTGCATGGTAACTTTGCAGTTATAAACTTTCTAGATTGTTGATCATGAACTTAAAAGTGCAGTGTACATTCTGTCTTCTGTGAATGTGGTGCTCTGAAACTCTTTATGTTACTTTTGAGTATTTAACAATCACTTTGACTGCCCTAAGTTTGTGTGGAAACTCAAGTTCTTTGAATTGATAGTTACCAAAATGCAGAACAACCCAAACCCACCCAAAGTACCCCCAAACCACTCACACCCACTCAAAATGAACCACAAGCACCTGATGGACCTACAAGGGCAGAGTCAGGGAATTTTCTAGTTGCCATCTGCTCACATTCTTTTTTACAACCATCATTAATTTGCAAGTCTGGAATACAACCAGCTGACTCTTTGCACCCGGGTAATTTTGTGTCCAGACTGACCATGTGCAGTGAGTGGCAGATGTATTTGCAGGCTACAGTCATTGATTATCCACCTTAGCTACATATATTAATATTAATTGTAAAAGTTTATTTAATGTTGTGACACGGAGTGGTTGCTCATTCTCCCAAGCCAGGGGCTCATGATGTAAAGGCTCAACAACAACAACAACAACAAAAACAGGGCCATGTTGTTTGAAAGCCGGTTAACGTAAACCCAGGATTAAACGTTAACTGAAGTATTGTATTTTTGTGTTTATAATGTTCTTCACCTCTTATATTTGGTGTAGTTTGAGATTACTACAGCTCAAAACTGAAGGGTAAACAACATAAACAGAACTCCTCAACAAAAAATGACAAAACTGAAATCAAAATTCTTGCTAATCCTGGGTTAGCTTAATTGGGCTTTGAACAACCCGACCCAAAATGAAATCAAAATCCTTGCTAATCCTGGGTTAGCTTAATTGGGCTTTGAACAACCCGGCCCAGGGCAACAAGTGAATTTCTTTATATACTGAGAGCTGATTTTCACACCAATGTCTACCATTTCTATAATTGTTTTTTATATAAAGGCAAGTATGCTATAATGAGGATTATAAAATAACTGAGCTACTACACACACTCTCATTGGTCAATAATAGGTGTGTTAAGATGAGAGTATGTAAACATGGTTGTGACGTTTTAGATTCTCAGGTTTTTTTTTTTTGAGAAATATTTTATAAAAGCAATAGAGCACTTTTAATTTCTGGTGATTACATAAACACTCGGGTGGCTGAGAGAATTCTTGAAAATTATGGATACCTGAGACATGTTGAGAGTTTGCACAACTGTCTTGAATTCTCCCAACCCTCCTTGTGTAACTTACACGAGGCTATGTAAACATGGAAAAAGTGCTCTTTTGCTTAATTAAGTGATATTATCATTTTCAAATATTATCAAGTATTTTGCCTCCTTGAGCAGAATGCTTGGAAAACATTCCTGTGTATTCCAAAATTGAAATTGAGCAACTAAATCAAAATAATTACATGCTGGGTGATATTTCCAGTTATTCTGGAATAAGGTTACCATAATTTTTTTTTTACAAAACAATGCATTTTTAAAAGACTCCATTTTTGAAAGTCTCCATTTGCATCAGCATTTTCAGGCATTTTAGTGTGGACGAAAGGTGAAAAATATGCATCAAAAAGTATAAGATTTCTTATGAAAATGCAATAGTGTGGTCTGGGCATGAGCTGGTCAAATTTAATGAAGAGGCAGCTAGGTAAAGATGAAACTATTTAATCTTTAATCATATCACCCATTATGCCTTGGCTGCTGGTGCTCAATGAAGTTTTCCCTAATAATTTAACTCTGCTGTTTTGGTAATGTTTTCAGGGAGAGGAAGGAAGTACAAGTCAAGCAAAACTAATAGCTCTCTGTCGGTAAGTTTGCTTTAAAGTCACAGTATTTATTAAAACCAATGATAAGAATTTAAAATGCAGAGATTCCTGTTAGGAGAAAACAAGGTGTCTAAATAACTTGGGTAAAATCAAGGCTTCCTTAATCAGTGTTTCTTGTTTACATGCATTAAATGGACTTACCTTGGTCAAGAAGAGTTGTAATGGTTGATGTAGCCATCTTGTAACCACAAGATAATTCAGGTTACATGAAAATGTGCAATTCGACCTTGGTATGTCACTGATCTCTATCCAAAAATTGTCAATGAATAACAGGGAATATCTGTTATATGAGAAGTGACCAAAAGGCACCCATAAGGGAGGAGAGGTAAGGAATTCATTGTCACAGCAGGCTATTCACTAACAGTAAAAAGCCTGACTAGGCTGTGGTTTTTTAATGCTAGATCTTTGAGAAGAGCTGGTGTTTGGAATGATTTTATAAAGAGATTTTAACGACATCTAAAAATTTACAAAAATGCTTTTCCAGACTGGCAGACTAAAGAAGAAACACTGAGTAGTTATTGTCATTCCTTGCAGTGCTGATGGATTTAAAACATGCAGCTGAGAATGTTTAATCCCTTGCATCACCAGAATTTCTGCCAAAGGCACAGCTATGAAATGTTTTGCTTTTGTAGAAATCCCTACTTTTTAAAGCCAATGAACAGCTGTGAAGTTTAAAATATTAAACATCTGTTTAAATAGGAAGGAAAAGCTGCCAAATTCTTTCCCTGACTGTGGAAACTGTGGTTTCTTCTTCTGGGATAATATTACAAGCAAACAGTGATGGCTCTGTTAAAGATCACTGTCATTCCTTGTCACATGATAGCCTAATCAGAACTTGAGTGCTTGTGATTGGTAAAAAACATGACCAAGATCATTGTTTAGCTGCAGGGATCATCTTACAATAATTAGATTATGGTCCTAATGTTGCCTGCATGAGGCACTGTTAGGAAGCAGATAAAATAAGCCAGACAATACTTGGCCTGTTATTTAGTGCAGTGATTTTTCTAAAAGGTTTTTCCATGTGGAGACATCCATATCCTCATCAAAGGCCTTTACTTCCCTACCATGCCAGGGGAAAGGTATTATTGATATCTCTGAGTACATTTGAGGCATTTCTATTGAGCAGTGTTGTTTGAATATTGGGTTTATTTACACGGATGTCACATCACTTTGACTTCAAGTTGTGTCCTCAGAGATGAAACAGAAGGTCTTAAATATTACCTGCGTCATTTCTCTCAGCTAAGATTGTGAGCCTAAATAAGTCATAACAGGATGTAGATAAGCCTTGTGGAGATTTCAGAACTTCCAAGAGCCTCTAAAAGCGGTTTCTTGATCCCATATGCTGAGTAACTTGAAACAACTGTTACTCCACTGTGACCCCCTGCGAAAAGACAATTTACATGTGCTTTTCCTCTGCAATTATTGTTTAGAATAAGAGTGAATATATAAAAGGATGGTCCACAGTGAAATGACAAGCCAGTGCTTTTATAAGTGACTGCTGTTGTCATTTGCCTCTTGATCTTGGTTTATCTTTCTTGTGTGCTTTGGCATCTAATATACATCCTTTTCATTCTTTGGAATGCTAAAATTAAACATTGTTGGTTCTTTTATAGGTCTATTCGCCTGGCGCTGATGACATGATGCCTCATCCTGGGGATGCCCTAACTCAATCCCATTATTCTCCAAAAGGAGGAATCTATGCAGACACTTACTACATGGGTAAGAAGGATTATCACTATGCATGTAGCACAGCACATCTTGTCTACTCGAATGTGCTCTTTGACCACCATTTGGAAGAATTGGTTCTCTTGTTACAGTCTTCCGTCTACATGTATTCAAACCTTTCTCTTTTCCTCCTTTGTCCGAGCTGAGCTCTCTATTTCTTGTTTCATACTGGACTAGTTATATTGTACTGTGTGGTATGACGTTAAAAACACTAAGGTACTAAATAAATGAATTTAATATTCTGGTTTACTGTTCTTTAATCTTACCTGACATTCCTTTGAGGTTTCTCTGTGCTTGATAAAAATGAAGCCATGAAGATCAACAGTAAAATTTCATCCGGCTATGACTGCTCTCGTTCAGATCTTGATGTGAGTTAAGATCAGTGGCCTCTACAATTTTTGCACAACTATTTAAGAAGTATGATGAATTTTCAACATTGTTTTATCTGCAAAATAGCAAAACAACTGCACAGCGATACAACTTGTCGTTGCTGTTGCAGACACATGTGTTAAAGATGAATATTCTCACCAGACTATTAATGATTACAAGTCTGTTAAAGACCTGCAGTGGCTTAAATCCACACATGATGACTTTTTCATTGCAGGCCATTTCAGATACAAGATAGTGTGGTGTGGTAAAGGCTGTTATATGCATTTGTGCTCATAAACACTTGATTTGTGGTTTCCAGCTGAAGTAACATTTATTCTGTCATCAACCAAACATCGAATTTGTATTAGTGATTTTCCTCGTGTCAGAGATTTTTTCCCTTTGGTTAACTTTTCCTATATCAATGAAGGTCTTTTGACTTTTCCTTACAACCCTCTGCCTGTAAAAATACTGTTGATAGCTATATAGTGGCGAACCAGGTGCAGTTTATTAGTTTTATATCCAAGAATGTAGACTGGATTTAAGTGAGGGAACTTTTATGCTTCATGCAAAACCAAGTACAATCCATGAAGATAACCCTCCTTTCTGTGTTGTTTTCTGTGCTTATGCAGTAGCATCTGGCTAAAAGATTATCCATGCACCAGATGAACATGAGAAAGATACACCACCATTTCATCACTGCATCAGGCTTTGTTTAATCTGCTATTCAAATTAATTCCTCTTAACTGCTGAAATGCAAAGATGTTATAGATCTGTTTAACTTGCAGTTATGACTACAGTAGTTAGTGAGTACACCAAGTAAAAAAGTTGATTGCTTTTCTCCTGATCATGGAATCTTAACTTGCATATTTGATCTGACTTCCTGTATTTGATGTAAACCTAAGATTGTTGCTGATTCCAAGAATTCCTAGCAGTGTTTTAATTTTCCTACACCACCCTAACTGCACTAAACTCCCTGCAACAGTTACACATGTACAACGAATTGACTCTCTTAACATATATTTAGTTTAGTTTGGTTGGAATATTTCTTCCCATAGCAATTTTGTTGCTGTGAAGAGAACTTCTTAGGTTTTGCTATTTTGGTCATTGTTGCTGATCTTCTTTAAACTTTAAGAGAAATTGAAATTTGGTTTTGAAAAAATCTCAACCTCATTATTATGAAAAGCAAAGAGGATTTGATAGTTCATGTAGGGTTTCCTTCTAGGTCAATACATTTAACCTTCACTGGTTCATCAATTCAGGAACAATAATTGTACTTCATATCACATTGCTCATTTCCTGATTCAAATAAAAGTGATCTTACTATCAGTGTCTGCTTTCACATTGTTTTCCTTGCAAACTGTAGACATTAACTTATGCTCTTATTCCGCCATCCAGTATAGCTCCTGAGCATCTGTTTTGACCTTTCCAGTTTCATTTAAATGTTACTTGTTCAATTCTGGTTACTCATTTTTCTGTGCCTTTGTAGCAGTTGTGTTTTGTCTCTCTCTGTTATGTTGAAACTGTTATTTGCAGAAGAAGTTGCCTAACCTTCTTGAACCACAATAGTGTACTATAAGTCATTACAAAAATTTTTGAATGAAGTTGAAAAAGGAATGATGTTTTGTTGTTGTTGTTAGCTTTATTAACTTGATTGTGCCAGCTATCCAGTCCATCAGTTGTCAGTGAGATGATTTTTATATGCAAATCATTGTGCTGTAGCAAGCCAAGCGTCAAAGTTTTCCAAAATTGTTTTACTCTTATGGTGTTACTCTGTCACCTATAGCTGGTCTTTAATTTAATTACTGGATTCCTACATGTAGATTTTTTGTGAAGGGTTGTGACAAGTCTTTTTGTCTGGTTTATTTATAGATCATGGCTCACCTGATCCATGGGGCCACAGTAGTCAGCTTGGCCCAGGATCATATTCAAGTTCGGCAGGGTCATATAGCAACAGTTACGGCATGCATCCAAGAGACAGCATGGTAAGTCATACATGTAGAGCAGTTTTCAGTCACATCTTTGCTTTGGTGTTTTCTAGCTGGGAAGTTTTGTTTTTTCTTTTATGTTTATGATGAGGGGTTTTGTTTATTTGTTTGTTTTTAGAGCGACGTTCGTGGTATTCCTGTTTCAGCATTAGCAAAGGGTCCAGCTATTCACCAGTCTAGGGTGGGCACTGTTTATGGTGTTAGATGCACTTACGTTGTACGGTCAGCAATGTGCTGATCACTTGAATCTTTTAACCACTCCAAAATAAGCTCAGCTAAGCCTCTAATCATTGCATGGGGTAGATGCTAAAGGTGCTGGTGGCTTTAAGGGTTTTGGTGCTGTTATACAGCATTAAACACAGTAAGCTGGACATCCTGTGTTTTCTTACATTGTTTGGTCTTCCTCTAAAGTTTTCATATTTATATTGCCTTATACTCAGACAGCTACAACAGTAGATTGTAGATTGCAATGTCTCAGCAGAAAGAGAAGCTGTTCTTCAAAAATTCTGAGGGTTTTGTTTTTCACTGAAGTTGGATTTTTATGGTTTGTCATAACACCAAAAATACAGAAGCCAGTAAGAAACAATTCCAAAATATTTTTTTTCAAATCCCTCAAAAAGGTAAATTGCACATCAGTGCACATCAGTGTCAAAGAGTTTGATAAAGTTGGAAAACCCCTGACACTGGCTGATGCTGGCGCAGGCACCACACCACTTTTTTTTGTCAGTTGCAAAATATTTTTCTGGATTTGATGACAATTCTTGGATTCATAGCTGTATTTACTGTGTCTACAATATTACTCACCATACGCTTGCTGCTTTCTCCTCAATCTAAAAAGTGTGTCCTCATCTCTCAGCTTTCATCTTAACAGCTTATAATGTTGTAAAATTCTAAATCAAGTCAACTTAAAAATAACATATAAAACTTTACTTACTATAAAGGTTGCATACATACTTGTTAAATATGTTAACTTTATGATGAATTACGAGTGTTGGATTTTGTCTTTATGACTGAAATGTCATGCTGGTAGTGGTTGGTGTGATCAAATGTGTTGATTTTGAAGATACACCTCCACTCTCACTCAGTTAGTAAATCTCAACTGAAAACTAAAACAATGTAATGTTTATAAGCCTGTATTTTACTTAGTTTACGTACGTGTAATAAATTGTGAACATTATTTTGCTAACTTGAAGGTAAGGACCCAGTGTTTAATAGAAATCTTGCCGATTGGCCCAGGTTAAATTTTATTTCTCTACCTTGGTTACACTGTGTCAACTTACCAGTTTTTGTACACTACACTTGTTTCCATAGGGATACCATCACCTGCCCCACGGTGAGCCAATGGATAGAATTTCATCATTGCCACCTATGACATCCTTTAGGCAGTCTGGAATACACCATGGGCAATCATCTCCCTACCTTCATTCTTCTGTCTCACCTCCTCTCAATGGAAGTGACCAAATGGGTATGACATTTACCTTAAAGAGGCCTTTCCAGGGCTCGAAAAAAACTGAAATTCCAGCTTGCCCTCAGAACAAGCATTACTCTCAGATGGTCTGAATTTGCTTGCTTTAACTTCTTCAGAGGAGTAAGAGCTAGTGACCTTGAACTGTCTGAGATTCAGGCTACTGTTCTATTGGCATCCAAACAAGAGGATTAAAAACCTCTGAAAAATAAAATTTACACTGTTTCAATTGAAAATGAAATTCTCGAGCTAATGGGTTTATCAGGGATCCAGGCATAATTTTATTTGTGATGTTACAAAGTGGGAAGATTTTGTAGACTGCCCTCTGATGGATGTTGTCACTAATAAACTGGGATGATCTCGTGATATGTTTACATTTGATTGTCCATTAGAGACCACATTACTAATCAGCAGCAGATAAATAATTGATCCAGTAACAAATGCTGTAAAGAGATTGTTTCATTATGATTTCCAAGATCAAGTAGAGGGGTTAAAAAATAATCTGGAGCATATTAAATGCTTTTTATTGTTGTGGTCTTTGTTTGTTTGTTTATCCCTCTTTCTTGCACTATTGTTGCTGGTATATTTTTTTGCTTGTTGTTGATTGCATGCTTTTTCTCCTTTTCCATGTAGCCACTCACAGTTCAAGGGTCCCAACATCTGGCTCACAGACTGGAGACACACTTGGCAAAGCCCTGGCATCAGTAAGTGTCAAATGTGTTGTTGTGAGCAACCCAACACAAGTGTTATCGGTTCAAGTTTTAAAAAGTCAAACCTTAACCAATTTTAAATCAGTGCAGATGTTATGAAACAACTTGCACATCATTGAAGCATTGAAGCAGAATAGCAGGTATTGGCCATCACTGGTTTCCACCCCCAATTAACAGAACAAGTTATTTTTCAGATTTACCCCACAGACAATGGTGGCTCATACTCTTCAAACCCATCAACACCAGTTGCTTCTCCTCCTCCCTTAGCAAGTGTGAATGAAAGGCCCTTGTCAGGTAGGACATAACTTATTATTGTCCAACTGTCTAACATTCCTTGTGTTCATTCTAAGGGCAAGTAGGTGACAGTGGGAGATTGACAAACACTGTCTCTCCATGATGCAAACTGTGCAGCCCTGGTTCGATGCCTGCCCAGTGCCATCTTTGGGTTGAATTTTTTGGGGGTTTTCGCCTTGCACCAACGGTTTTTCTCCTGGTTCTCTGGTTTTCCTCCCTCGCAACATCTACAATTTCCTATTCGACCAGGATAGAGGACTTGCATGAAAACCATCAAAGGCTGATGTGGCTTCCTCTCTAAATACTGTGATTAAATTCATCTGTGTTCTTGTGATACTTGTCAGAAATGCCTTTGAATATTACTTTAAAGTGGTTTTAATGCAGACTGAAATTAGATTGTTGTAATTTATGATGATTATCCACGATAGTTATAGATGAATAACAACATTGGTATGTATCATTATTACAGCTGGCTCTGGAGCTTCAGGACATTCTGCAAGCTGGGGAAGAGCTAATCAACCAACATCACCTCCATATGAGAGCCACTTGCACTCTCTTGTAAGCAATACAAATATCTTGTGCACTCTATCTTATGATACTAACTCAGCAAGGTTATCACTAGAAAGTCAACTCTATTCCATACAGGTTTTACTGATAGTTCTTGTACCATAGCTCTGACTGAACCTTTAATCCTGATCATCTGTTTTTCTATCAACACAGCAAAGCAGAATGGAGGAAAGGCTTGATGATGCTATCCATGTTCTACGTACCCATGCTGAAGGTAGTCTCCCTCCTGGAATGTCACCTGTTGTAGCTGGAAGCCTGCTGAGTGCAGCTGCTGCAGCTGCTGCGGCAGGTGTAAATGGTGGTGTTCAGCCTGTAGGTTATTCATCATCTGTGGGAAGTAGTGGACCTTCAGTCGTGCAACCCATGGATCAAATGGTGAGCCAAGTGTATTGCAATATCAAGCCTCCTTAATTGCAAATTTCGCATTCACCTTAGCTGTGTTCTACTACTGAAGAGATGCACAGCAACATGGAATCTCTCTCTTTTATTTACTGAAGGGACCAAAATATGTCAATGTCATCATCTGTTTATCTGTCCTCCAATTGATTATGAGTGAGAACCAATCAAAATGCGGGAATAATTTGACTTATTACATGGACATATATATCTTTATTAGAATTGTCATTGTTGTTTTACAACTTCAGAGTGGTGGACATAGTGGAATGGAAGACGACCCTGGTATGGCGTCCCCCAGTAACTTATCAAGTAGAGGGGCAGGCTCACAGATGTCTCCAAGTAACTCTGAGACCAGCGAGTCAAGATGTAAGTTCACTGATCATTTCTACCTTGATTTCCCTTCACACCATGATGTCATTTGTTCATCTCACTCGGCAAAAAGGTGTGGTTTATGATAAGCATAAAGCTTTTTGTGAACTGTTTTTCATATTCAATTTGTAGATGGCTCTAAAATGGACACTGGGAGTGACGGTCCAAAAAGCGGCAAAGACTCGTCTTCAAAACAAGATATGAAGAGTAACGGGGATCTAGGAGACGACAGGGTCAGTAGGGACTTAATTGTAGATGGTGAAGACGACGATGATAAATTAACAGATGATGGTGGTGATGAACCTGGCACTGGTAGAGTCAGAGTCGTGAGAGAACAAGAAAGAAGATACGCCAATAATGCTAGGGAAAGGTAGGATGCTTAAACTGCACGGTCAGCCAGTGTGGTGCTTTGTGTCATTTGGCTAGTTGCATGTATCTTGGTTAGGGATCTTGTGTGGCTCATTTGTGCCCTTAACAGTAAAGTACAAACGCACGCATCTTAATGAATTAGTTATCCAACATCAGGTGACTGTGTGTTTCTACGTGTGTGGCAGGAGAGGGGATGGTGGGGTTAGGGTGTTGCTAGGATACTTATAAAGTGGCGTAGTGTGAGATTACCGGTACGTTCCCGTTAATAATACCTAACGTTTGATCTTAAATCGACCATAAAAAGGCTCAAGGTAATTTGATTTTTCCAGAGGCCCCTCAAAAGAAAGAAAGCCCTGATCAAACTGATATTGAACCGTACAAATTTGTGCTCTGCACCTTGCCTTAACAGGTTGAGAGTTCGAGACATAAATGGAGCCTTCAAAGAATTGGGAAGAATGTGTATGATGCATTTACAGGGTGACAAATCCAACTCTAATTCTAAACAGACTAAGGTGAGAGACTAAGTTAGCTACAACTCAAAAAATCATAACTCTTTATTACAGGATGAGAGTTCGAGACATCAACGGTGCCTTCAAAGAATTGGGCCGAATGTGTCAATTGCATTTAGAGAGCGACAAACCCCAAACCAAGGTAACAAAAAAAAACAACAGGTCTTAGTAGATAGATTCCTCCAGGCTGGCCGTTCTTCTGGGTGTGGCTGGCACTGTTGCTTGACACTGTTGCTTCTGTGTACACTGCTTCACTTTTGTCCTTCTCAGTGGGTCAGGTTAAACCGATCTGGGTTATACTGTTCAGTTTAAATGTGGAATTGAAAATTATCCCATACTTCACATCCCTTCTTCTATTCGTCATTCCTTTTCATAATCCTTTTGTTGTCATGTGTCGTCAGTTCATCGTATAAGATTGCTTTCTTTTGTCGTGCAACCTCTTCCAACCTTCACTGTGGTCTTACTGTACATTTATGAAATGAATGCTGGTGGTAATAACATCAATTTATACACAGCTTGACAGTGTCTTACTTGTGTGATCTATTATATGTAGCATATCATGATTTTGACTGGTTGTCTGAAAGCGTTTTCTTTGCTCCACAGCTTGTCATCCTTCACCAGGCAGTGTCGGTTATCACAAGTTTAGAATCACAAGTACGAGGTAAGCCGGCGTGTTATAGGGAAAAATTCCTTTTGTTGCATAATAACGTCGGTCTTATGCGCCACTCTGGCACAAGGCGTTAGGTGGAGGAAGCATAATAACATAGGCTGACGGTGTGCGAAAAAAAAAAAACCTATAAATCTTCACTAACCTTCTCCACCCATGTTCCATGTTCCATTATGAGTTTATAATCTTCTATCTCTTTTCCTCAACAAAACTGTTTTTTTGGCCCTTTTTAGAACGAAACTTAAACCCAAAGGCAGCATGTCTCAAAAGGCGCGAAGAAGAGAAGGTCGAAGAGGAGGCACCTGAGAAAAGAGCTGTGCCTGGAGTGGACAAACCTTTTGACACCACAGGCGCGGCGGCTGCTGGCCGCGGCAGAGGTAGACGAGGAAGAAGGTCGTCAAGAGGTGGGTGGGTGTTCACTTTAGTTGCCAGTCTTTTTAATCTGTATTCTTTGGAGTATTTTAGATATCGAATGCTGGATCTTGGACTGGCTTTCGCTCTCTTACTCTTCATCGCGTTTAGTTGGATCGTCACCCAACGTTTCTCTCCAGTAAACGTTGCGTGACCCAGAGTAACGGTTACAATGAAGTAGTTAACGACACAAGTTGTAGTGAACCGGGTGAACTCATTATTCCATGAAAACTGAGGGAACTTATTATTGGTTTCGATAGGGGCCTTTAACGGAGGGGGTCGAGGCATGCCTTGTGGACCACTTGACGGATATGAACCAACGGACCATGGAGAGCCACCCTCCTTAAATGCGTGACAAAAGTAACAAGGAACAAAGTTTTTAATGGAAAAAAAGCTATCAGAGTTTTATGTAATTTACAGATAAAGTACTAAATGCCGCAAAATAAGTTTAGTGAAGAGGAAGAGAGAGAAAAAAGAAATTCAAAGAAAGGACGATCTCGTCCATATTGGCCACATCTATCACTCCTCTCTCATGACGCGGCTCGAACAAGGCCAACACGAGGTTGATAGCCTTCTTGGCGTGACTTCGCAACCAACGTAACGCAACGGAGGATTGAATGACGGTCACGAAGAGAAGGCTGAACCTCCCTTGTCAATAAACAGTTTACATGTACACCCAAACCTGTTTAGCTGTACTTGGTATCTACGAGACTACTTTGGGTGTCAAGTCGGGGTCGACTTTTTTCTCATGGTGATGTTTTAAATCACCTGCACTTTAGGAGCCAACCTTGCTTTTTATACCCAAAGGTTGATTTGATATACACGCTGTTTTGTCAACCTGAAGTTCGTGCTGAGTCATAAAAAATTCTGCTATAAAGTTGTAAATAAAAGAATCATGTATTGTCTGACTTTCATCTTAGTTCGATGTAAACTACTTTTATTTGACGACGTTTATAGGACATGTCGATTTTCCTGCTGTAGAACCGATTCTGCGTCAAGTGTACATTTCTAAGGTGCTTTCTGTGTTCAGGATAACCTCACGGATTTGTTCAGTATCTTCTACTGAAGAATTTCAGCTCCGTTTTCATAGCGCTACGAGATGTGTTTTTCTTGGTCTTGCTCGGTAGCAAAACTGTTGTAAGGCGTTTACTGATAATTAATCCATTATACATTTCACTAGACAACTTAACATTTTAGATGATATTTTTATGAATAACAGTTACTATTTAGAATAGCAATAGCCGCAACTTAGATCTTTTCATTGTTGACTCCATCACCCAGACACAGCCTATTACATTACAATGACCTCTATCAACCGCTCATAGATATTCAACAGAGACTACCTCTCCTTAAATCCGAGTTCTTCTTGAAGTTAGCTACCATTCATCCTGATCTTAACTCGTAAATGCCGTGGCTCAAGAGCAATCGAGTTCAGGCTCTACCCTATTTATCCATATTTTGTACACAATGGTATACGGTTCATAGATAAAGCGCTTCATAGCTGTGTTTGGGTGATACTATCACACAAGAGCGCCTTTCAAACTACATTGTTAAGGCATTCTCCCAAAATCGTAGCGAATAGTCGTTGATGTACATAGAAATAAATACTGATCATTCAAATAAAAGCTTAACTTACATAGGCTGTTTGTTTTCGTCAGTTTCATACAGTAGAGTGTTTTCACATGACGTCACGCCGTACAAAAAACAATGAAACGCCGGCCAGGTTAGGGTCCCAAACCAATCCTGTGGGAAATGAACTCTCTTCGTGTGTAAAAACTTTCTTTTGTTTAGCCTGCGTAGTTAGCGCTTTCGGTGGGATTTTTTCGGTGGGCTTTCGTGGCGCGGGACGAGCGACGGACCGGCGGGAAGAAGGGTTTCTGTCCGTCTCGTCACCAATCTTCTCACGGCCTCGCTAGCCGCGAAAACCAACCGAAACCGCCAGCTACGCAACCTAACTTTTGTTCCAATAAATTTGTATGGCTGCTGGCTAAAAATGTCACCCAATTTACTGTACCTTCACACCTCCTGGAGTGAGATGCAGGAGTAATTAAACTGGAACCGCGCCTTACGACAAGTGGCCTATTTGGCTGGATGGGTAACTTGCGGTCATACCCTCCCTTCATCTCGTCCCTTTCAAAACCGAAAAAAAAAAAACCACCTGATTACAGGTTATCTCAATTGCAGAGAGTGGTAGGTACGCGCCGCTGGCACCCTGGAACCCTCAGCCTAAACCAGAGCTAGTTCAGCTGAATTTTGCTACCCTATACTAGAGTAAACACCCTGAATCTCCCCATCTATCGACACTGTGGAGGCTTATTTGCGTAAATTTAAACTTACCGATTTGACTTCTTTTATATTTTTGAGTGGCAATTCCTGGTTTCGTTAGTCTAGATAAAATCTTCAACCAACTGGTCAGTTTCGCGAAAAATGATACCCTATTCTAGACCCAAACGCTATTATTTATATACCCTATCCTAGAGTAAACTGCTTGAAAACCATACCCTTCACAGCGGCACATACCTATATAGCAATATATGACAGTACCCCCCCCCCCCCCCCCGCCCCGTCCCGGATCTTGACCTCACGCTTGGTCAATAAAGTCTGGAGAATATAACAGACCAGAAACCAGGCTGTGCAATCCTTTCTACCTTACAGTATATTAAATAGACTCTTTATTAGACGTATTATTTTCAATCAAGCAAAAATTGCACATGTTCACATTCTGTAATTCGTCCATTTTCTCCAACCCCCACCCCGTACGATTCGAAGGGCTTCTCTTGTATTCAACTGGTTTACGTGACGTAACGGTGTGCATTCAAGTTTAAGAGTTGCGTTATCTGACCCAATATTAGCAAGCCACTATACGGGATTACATGTAATATTGCACAACTACACGAGCTTTGTCTGCTGAATTGAAATGGCGAGTGGAGGTGAGTTTTGAATCCTCTTTCTTTAGCTAGCTAAGTAATCGATGCTTTATCCATAGCTTTACAACTAGCACGTGGTGTCAATTTTGCCCCGTTCGTGACGATAACATTAACTAATTTCTGAGCTAGGAAAACTTGACCAGCTTATTCGTCGGAGAGTGGGTTTTGTTGTCCGCGAAAAATACTTGAACAAATCATATAGCAAATTTTGTAGTTATTTAAAGCCATTGCAATTTGCCGCGGGCTAAATAAGTTACGGGTCACCGTGTTGGAGTTAGAGTGCAGTATTTCGGCTTTTATTGGTTACTCTTTTCCTCAAGTCAATTGGCCCCTGGCCGGTTAGCTCCCAATGAGAAGTCGTTTAGCTTCTATTAGTCCATATTCAAGCTTAAAGAACGAGAAATAGACAGTGTTTTAGACTCTGGTTGGGGGCTAGTCGACTTCTGGTTGGGGGTTAAACGGGGTTGGGGGCTAATCGACCTGGGGGCTAAAGGCCTCTTTTAGTTTATGAAATACGTCCTGCATCACGCCGAAATCGTACGGCCGATCACATAAGGCGCGTGTGAATGACGAAAAGCTTTTTAAAACAAGTCAAGTTCAAACAAGTCAAAGACATCGGCCATTTTGTTTCTCTGCACGCCGTTTCTGTCGTTATTTCCTCTGTTGTGACCTGTTGTTGCACTGTAGAGTCCTGTTGTGACCTATAATTTACTAATATCAACAAGTCAGACCTTAAAAACTAATATCACATTTATTTACCATTAAATAACCGAGGGCTACAGTAACGTAAACGGAGTGAGCGCTATTCAGGCTAACCTGCGCGAAATTTATAGCTTATATGACTTTGTCATTTGCAGTCTGCAAATGTCATGCATGACTCAGCTCTTATGTTGCACGATCTCTTCACCTTATATGGTAAAATGGCGTAATAGGGGAATAATAGCTTGTCTTACTTTAGCTTTTTAATAATTCACAACTCTACTTTTGTGTTGAGCAACATCAAATGTCACAGTAATTCAGGTCAAAGTCCCCAATTTGATAAACTGACCAATTAAACTGCCAACAGGGATGGCAAAGCGTATTTTGAATTGGAGGCAGGGGGGAGGGGGGGGGGGGTTAGGGAGACTTACAAGCGATTGTCAGAGGCACTAACTTGTAGGGGGTCTTGAGATATTTGTAAAATTATTATTTTCTGTATTTTTTGCTTGAAATTGCAGCGAAATTTTGGCAATCTGCAAAATTTGGCAAGTTTTTGAAACTGGGGGTCGCACTTATTTTATGCTACTTGTTGACAGATTTATTACTTATACAAACAAAATTGCTCTGGTGCGACCTGGGCCTAAAGACGCATTATCCATCTGGATGAACTTGGGCAAACATTTGTAGTTTGTCTGGTTGTGCATCTCTAGTATAAAGACGGGCACAAGATGTATTATGTGTCTCTAGAGACAAACTATCTCTTGAAGTGCGTCGTTCAAGACACATTTTGAAGAATAATTCATCTAGACGTATAATGCATTTTATGCCCGTCTTTATACTAAAGACACATAACCAGGTGATAACTACAAATGTTTGCCCAAGTTCAAATTCCTCCAGACGAATAATGCGTCTTTAGTATAAAAAGGGCGAGGACGCAATATCCTTCTGGATGGATAATACGTCTTCCAGTGTAAAAACGGCCAGAGATTTATTCCTGTTTTCTAGTTATTTATCAACATTTCATAAAATAGAGGATGTTACATTTTCTCTTCTCTCTGATGAATTAAGCAATTTACTATATGTTCTCTGAAAGCCCTAAAATTTGGCATTATCTACCAGTATCAGTTCAACAAGCTTCTCTAGAACTGATGTATTTTTAATGCAAAAATAAATTTGAATTGTAGAGTCATGCCACATGAGTAAATATTTTTCATTTACATTCAAAGAGAAATTTAGTATCTTCATTAGTGGCTATGTAATGTTCTATTTACTTTAGAAACACCTATGAAATACCAAACCTGTGCAGAATACAGCTGCCCTGGAGCAATCATGTGGAGTGATTTAAACAATGGCACTAAGATCAACTTTTAATCTTGGTATTATTGTTTTCAGCTTGATTTGTTTAATTAAAACAAATTATTTGAGCTCCTGTCACTTAACATTGCTCGGCAGGTCACTGTGCTTGTGGTCCTGGATATGCCACACCCCTGGATGCCATGAAAGGTCCCAGGGAGACTCTAGTCTACCTTCCATGTATCCGTACAAACACTGGGATTGACAAACCAGACTACCTTGCCACTGTTGATGTGAATCCTCGCTCTAGGACCTACTCAAAGGTAAACTGGCCAATTGATGTACATACTACTGACTTGTTAGCCGTTGTTAAGTTAGCTGTGCTGTGAAAAAGAGCTTTAAAATAAGGGGTTCTGAGGATGAGAAGTGATGGATAGAAACTGGATTGAAAAGGAAACCAGAAAATAATTGTGAAAGGTTTCTGGAAGCAAGCTAATATATGATTGTAACATACAAAAAATTAAAATGATAATTTAACGTAAGTTTTCTTCACTGTTGTCTGTGTAGGTCATTCATCGTCTGCCAGTACCTTACAAGGGAGATGAATTGCATCACAGTGGCTGGAACGCTTGCAGTAGGTAATTTCAATGATAATTGTTTCATTTAACCATTGCTTATGAATGAAGTAGAATTTTTTTTCTATTTCTTAATCATAATAATTATTAAACTAAAAACAACATGACTGCATATGCAGCTCAGTTTTTAACACAGTCTTCTTATTTTTCAGTTGTTTTGGTAACCCCAACAAGAGAAGAAATCGCCTCATTATGCCCTCTTTAATTTCTGGTCGGATTTACATATTTGATGTTGAAAGTGATCCTAGAGCTCCACAGATACACAAGGTAACTCGTTTTAAAAAGTGTTCCCAACAGAAGATGAAGGGTAAAAGAATTTACTGCGGTATAGGTCTTTAATTCTCAAGGTGATCCTTCTCAAGTTATTTTAAGATGTGGCATACAGTTTTCTTGAGTGTGAGATTTTGTTACCATGCACATACATTGGAGGATGAAAAGCTGTGTAAAGCTGCTTGGGCTGTACACATGTTGAGTACAATTCTCACCACCTAGACTCCCCTATGGATTTCAGAAGCTGGGAGAAATCTAAAAATAACTTGAGAGAAAGGTCCTAGGGAATAACGCCTATATGGGGAAATAACTTTCTTAGCCTTTATCCTGGGAAGGGAGCCAGGAAGGGATGTCCTGTTTAACAGAATAGTGACAATGGTTTGGATTTTTTCCAAGTTGCTAATGTAGATTGATCTTCATTCTTTCATTATACCTCAATTTTTGTGAAGTCAGTGACGTGGTTGAATCCTAAGCTGGTCTTGCATTGCTTTGCTAAAATAAAAATATTTTCATGTCACATCTTTCTTCTATCTTGTGCACAAGTGTGACATCTGCAAATATGTCACAAAGCTGTGGTCACTGGGAATTTGTTTTAATTAATAGTCAGTGCCTTTGGATAGACTGAGAGGATAGAAGTAAACACAGTGCATAAACATCTGAGTATTGTGTATCTGCCACTTTACAAACTTTTTTTCATTGATTTGCCTATTATGCGAGAATATTATCCCCAGATCTTTTCACTTTCACTTGCTCAGCAGTATTGAATTTTTCCATTTTTTGTGTGCTTGTTTTCTTTGTTTCAGATAATTCAGCCAGAAGAGGTTGCTAAAAAGACTGGACTTGGCTATCTTCATACAACACATTGCCTGGCCAATGGGGAGGTCATGATAAGCTCTCTAGGAAAACCCAATGGAGAGGGAGAAGGTACTATGCAACACCTGTGGTGGATCTAGGGAGGTTTGGGGGTTTAGTTGTGTTTGGTTCTGGCCCTAAATTTAAAAAAATGAGACATTATAACATGCTCTGACTTGGCCTAAAATGCCACAAATCCCATTTCAAGGACCTTGATTTTAAAGATTTTACGGGGGAGGATGCCCTTGGACCCCCTACAGGGAAATAGCCTTCGGCAGTTGGCATCTCAAACCCCTTTCTCTAAAAACCTCTTTCTGTCCCAGAATACTGCACGCCTGGTGTGGTATTTGTGGTTTTGTTCTGTTGGTGCCTGATGTTCATTAACAACTCATGGAAAATTGTCACTTGTCTTGATTCAACTTTAATGCAGCAATCGAAGTAAATCCCTCCCCCCCCCCCCAAAAAAAAAAAAAAAAACCCGGGAAAGGCGGGGACATAAGCGGGACAAAAACCGATCGTTGACTCTCAAAACTGCCCCGGTTCGCGGCGTCTTGGATGAGAATTGCTTCTTCGGTATCCCAACGTATCCGAACCGGGGAATTTCTCTGCTGGACAGGAGGCTTGGAGTCTAGCAGTGCTCACCATTAAGCAAAAAAATCCGCAAATTTCGGTTGAAAGTCAAATGGAACAGTAATTTTCCGGAAAATCCGTTTGGAAATTGTGGACTACCTTCAGAGGTAGTCCTCCTTTCCCCTACGGAACGGAACAGCGGAAATTTCCTTACCATTTGGTAAATTTTCCAGTTTCCAGTCTCTCATCAGCCGAAAACAATTACGAGAAGTCGAATTGCAAATGGTAAGCGCCATCTCGTTCGGTTAGTTTGCTGATTTTGGCAAAACCCTTACCATTATACAACGGTCATCCCAACCGGTTTATTCTGACAAATGGTAAGCACCATAGAACTGTGTGTTGCAAAGAGACTGGGACCACACCAGGAGCCAACCAAAATGGCGGAGAGAAACGTGAGTGGCTAACTTGTTTGAAACCAGCTTGATTTATATTTCCCTTTGTTTCAGATTATGATGATTGATATAAGACAACAAAAAAAAATTGTAAATCAAGCCGGTTTGAAACATTGGGCGCGATCCATTCGACCAAAATTTAGGAAATTTCGGTCTAAAACTGACTGGATCGGTTCGGTCCAACTGGAAAAGTTCCGAAAAAATCGGTCCACCTTTCGAGGACCGGTCCGATCGAAATGGACCGTTCCATTTGACCATTCCTACACATTCTCAATCCCAGTACCTCGCTGTTCAGTACTTTCCATGTGCATTATGGAGGAAGACACTTACCATTGCAGTTTTTATGGATTGTTAACAGCGGATCTATCGGTGTCACTCGTACATCCATGTGCAGTTACGACAGGTCTGTAGCTACTTCTCAAGCCAATTGTATGTTTTGGCTGTGAACAGCTCTTTTAAGGTGATTCCTTAGTATTGCATTGCGCATTCCTGCTGCGCACGATTTTCGCGTCATTAGCGCGCGCAAATGGGTGCGTGCGCGTACAAAGCGTAAGAGATTTCCCTCAAACTAAGCTCGATAGCGAAATAAATTAATGCTCCATTTCTATTAAATGAGCGCGGTGACCCCCACTTTTTATTTCATAATTTCAATGAGAACAATATCCTCAATAAGTGAGAAAAAAATTAGCAGAAATCTATTGCTACTTATTTGGCAAATGAAATAAATACTACAGAGGGAAACATAACGGGCCCAACAGCGCCTGTTCAAATTATGTTTCCTTTAAAGGATAAAAAAATGCAGGGTATTTGAAGACATTTTTTCTCGGACGTAGGTGAATAGACAATCAAAGAAAGTCAAGCTCTGTTTGATATAACACGCTACATTGAAAGTAGTCGAGGTTATTTGTTGTGCACGGAGATTACCAAAAGTCACCTTAATAACCGTATTTGTCAGCATTGTGGCGTGAAAACAAGTACGGTGACCCCCTCTTTTTACTACGTTGTTAATATCTCCTTGTCCTGTAACAACAGCATACCGAGTTTTATCGGAAATCTATGGCGGGTTCTTTTACTAGGGAATCACCTTAAAGACGAATTATTTCCCGAGAGAATTTGGAATGTTCTTTTCGTCATTCGAAAGTGGTGTTTGAACTCATACGGGAAATATCTTGGAACGGTCTGCTCAAAACAACCCGTTATACTGTTTAAATTACCAAGCATGAAACAGCTCACACATTATCATTGATATCACCTTCGAAATCGCCATTTAGCTCTAATGCGAGCAACAGTGATCCAACATCCTCCATTTAAATGAGCGCGAAACTCGTTTTGCGAGTGGAATGGAACGAGACCGTTCGGACCCGTTGCGATCCATTCGACACCAAGAAATTTTCGAACCTCAACTCGGAAATTTTAGCTGAATGGATCGCGCCCATTTTGAACCGAATAAAATTGGAGCCTCAGCATATACCTTCAGTAGTAGGCGGGGACAATCGAGGACATTGGAATAAAAGTATTTTCCTGGGGGTGGGGACATTGGCTCATTTTTTCGAGTCCTTTTGTCCAAGTCCCCGCCTATTCCCGGGTTGGGGGGGGGGGGGCGGGGATTTACTTTGACTGGTGCATTACTACATTGAGGCTAGGAAATCAGACCGGAAGCAGTCTAATCATGCTTGAAGTTAGAGACATTTCTTACAACTACTATTACGAGAAATACCGCATGACAACCTGTAATAAGATCTAAATTGAAGCTGAATCTTCTGTCCCCTCCCCACACTCTCACACACTTTACTCCAACATTTCGTCGGGGTGATCATTCAACTGCTTGTCGTTTTCAGGAGGTTTCGTCATCCTGGATGGAAAGACGTTTGATGTTAAAGGACGCTGGGAGTCTGGGCCTGCTGCTCCCATGGGATATGACTTTTGGTACCAGCCCCTTCACAATGTCATGATTAGCACTGAGTGGGGAGTACCTAAGGCTCTTACTAAAGGATTTAAGCTGGAGGATGTCCAGACAGGTAAGGAGCCCTTGCGCAAATGGCAGGTTCAAAAACAGAACTCCCAAGATAAGGTACTAGACACAGTTTTTCATGTGCCAGCTTCTTGTGAATGCAAGTGCATACTTGCGTCCTGGGGTATCAGATATTCAAATGTTAATTAACCATAAAGTGGCAGTTCTCCATTTCAATTATAAGACTGAGGTTGGCAACAAATTTATTATTTATTACATAACTAACAAAGCTGCGTTATCACGGTCAGTGCACGCCAGGTATAGACCTTTTCTCGGTTTCTGACGCCTTTTTAACGGAAAAACGTACAGTAAATATATGGGAAAAGATAAAAGTTGGATGCTCAATAATTTGAGAGTGATTGACATTCTGAAGATTTATGAGTTAGGAGGAAACGATACTTAGCAGACGGTTTTTTCTGATCAAATTTGAAGAACATAGACTTGCTGTAAGAGCAGAAATTTCGCGTGCAAATGTCTCTTAATTTTTCCACGAATTGCAAATAGGTTTTACAGACAAAAGTGTGGAAAAATTAAAACCTTAATGGCCAAAATTCAACAATGTTTGCTACACAAATTGTACGTATAGTGTGAGAATATTTTTAAATTTCTTTAGGGAAATACGGATCTCACTTGCACGTGTGGGACTGGACCTCGCGAACCATTCAACAGACAATCGACTTAGGAGTGGGTACCATTCCTCTGGAGATAAGATTCCTGCACAACCCTGAAGAGCCGCAAGGATTCACGGGATGCGCGCTGAGCAGTACTATCGTCAGGTTCTTCAAAAACCAGGTAACCTCTAGCAGATTGGCTTGCATAAGGTTGGGATGGTGCTGGTGGTAGAGTGGTTAAACTACGGGGGGTAGGTAAGTTGAAAAAGGGGGAGAGGGGTGGAAAGGGCAAGGTGTAGCACAGTAGGTTCGCGCGCATCAGTCATCACTTTGTCTAGGTTTTGGAACCATTTGTCTCTCAACTGGAAGTGCAATACACCAGTGACATTTTGAGGCCTTTTTGCTCCTGCAATTAGATTGTAAGTTAAATTAACGAGTTGGGAATAGTACGCTCTTCGTTTGAGTAATGCAACAAGTTTCTTCCTTGATTACTTTTCTGTTGACAAGTTTTTCTGATTCTTTGGGTTATGTTGCAGATGAGCTCCTGGGGTTCTGAAACTGTCATCAAAGTCCCAAACAAGAAGGTTGAAGGCTGGGCACTACCGGAAATGCCAGGTCAGGAGTTCTCTCGTCTTCCTTCGCAGCCTTTATTTGGGTCGTCACGCAACACATCATCGGAGGAGGTCTTAGAGAGACGAGTTGCGTGACGACACAAATAGCAGCTACAAAGCGTAAAACGTGTTAAAAGGAGGCTATAGTATGTGCAGATTAATTTGATTTGTCTCCAGAGGGAGACACATCAGGAGCTTTAGGGTTTCCTGAAACGTTAGAATAATTACTGTTGTTATCCGGTGTCTAGGTCTGATTACCGATATCCTGATTTCATTGGATGACAAGTTCCTGTACTTCAGCAATTGGATTCATGGAGACATCAGACAATATGACATCACAGACCCTAAACGCCCGAAGCTTGTCGGACAGGTGAATATTTGCATATTATATTTGAACCCCATTACTTAGAACTCTTAAAAGAAAACGAAAAACAGCTCGACATAGACGATAGAAAGTGACTGAAATAGTATATACAACGGAAAATGATTTGAATTCAAGATACCGTGTTTGTACTGTATCTACTAACGATTTCCGGGCTTTTTTAAAACTTTTTTAAATGATGAACTAATGTGCAGCGTTGCACGAACTGAAATTATAAAAGCTTGGTTTAATCTCCTACGCGTTTCGTCTGACAATAGCCGACTTCATCGGGAAGTTTTTACAAGTGAGATTTACAAGCTTGCTTGTATACACAACGTCAATAGTAGACCTGTTTTTGATATTTACTCACAGTAGAAGGCGTGCGCAAAGTAATCGAAAGGCGTGACTAAGGTGTTGTACATGTGTGAATTAACCTTTTTACTTATCTAAGCGTATCTTTAACGAGAAAATATTCTGTTTTTGAATGTGATCCGAAGCAAAGTAATCTTTTTACAATAACTGCAAATATTCTCGCGCGCTCATTGGCTAATTTTCATTGTCAATAAGTGGACAGACGCACGAATTTATAATCTATGTGATGTTTACGCGACAAGCGAGAGCGCATTATGGCGAAATTCATGATCAATAACATGACAGATGCATGAAAAACTGACGTCAATTTGTTAAATTGCCAACCATAAAAAACGCAAAAAAAAAATCAGAAAATCAGAATTCGAAGCCAAAATTTTAGCTGCGTGGCTTCCAAGCGCGAAAAGGAACGTTAGGTTTAGCCAGAAGCATAGTTTTAAGTTCTGCCCTTGTGTGGTTGAAGATTACACCATTTTAATGACCAATCACGGTGTAACGTCATAGCCTTAAATTAAAGGCTATGAAGTTACATATTTTTTTAACCAATCCTAGTTCTTTGTAAACGTACAATAAAAACTAGCTTATACCCTACGTTAAACAGAACGTATTTTTTTTAAACAATCCCTTTTAGTTGTTTATTGGCGGCAGTATTGTCAACGACGGCCCAGTGAAGGTGATACAAGACTCCGAACTGAGCGGACAGCCTGAGCCGTGTTACGTGAAGGGAAAGCGAGTGGAAGGAGGACCGCAGATGATTCAGCTCAGTTTGGATGGCAAACGGCTTTACGTCACGACATCGCTGTACAGTGTGTGGGACAATCAGTTCTACCCTGATCTCTCCAAGTAAGAATCACTGAAATGCCCCTCGTAACCAATTAATCTTACCAATGAAGATCTCGCTTTAGTTAGCTCAAGTAAGCCATTTAAATTTTCATCCGAATTCTCATTTCTCCGACAAACTCGGGAAGAAGGTTTGAGAAAAATTTATCTTGGAAGTTAAGTTTTGTATTATAAGGAATACTGAATGTAGAAATCTGAGGGGAAAAAATTCCATTCTTGCATTCTTGTATTGTCTTACCCATAACTGATTGTCATCGTCCAACTGGAAAATAGCACTTCCAAAATACTTGCCAGCTTGTTGCTATGACGACTGTTCTGTTGCTTAGTAATTCACCTTATTACAGCAGTGGCTTAAGTCAGTTGCCTGTTAAGTGTATTTTAAAATAATTGCAAGCCTGAAAATGATCGAAAAAGAGCATCCATCAAGAGTTTGACTGTGTTGTTGTATTCTTTTCCTAGGAAAGGCGCTATGTTGCTGCAAGTTGACGTTGATTCAGTGAATGGCGGGCTCAAGTTGAATCCTGATTTCTGTGTGGACTTTGGAGAAGAGCCTGACGGACCAGCTCTCGCTCATGAAGTGCGTTATCCGGGGGGTGACTGCTCCTCTGACATATGGCTGGTGGATACCAAACCGGCAAAGTTGTAACCTGGTCTCTGGACTGTGTCGATAACTTGGATTGTGACAGGGAAACAGCGTGATTTAATGATGAACCATTACGTATTATGGTGTGAGCGCGCGGTGTGAGTGAAAAACCTAGGCTGTTTTGTGATTTCAATAACAATAAAGGCTCTCAGAAGAAGGTGAATTCTTTTCTGTGGACATTTAGTGTGGAAATGGCCGTTCAGCATTGCCAACCGAGTTGCCGTCCCGCAGAGTTCTTTGCGTGAGGGCCGGGGGTAAAATCTCTTCCGACGCCCAGCTAAGCTGTGCATGATTTGACCGAGCGGACAGAAAATAAAGCCTTTTTTTCAGTGACTGTGTTTCTCGCGCGCAGTTAACATTCACGCGCTGATAATAAGTACAGGTATTTCACATGGTGCAGCACGCCATTTTTATTTCCAACGTCTTTTTTTCGCGCGCTTTCCGACTGCGTGTACGTATAGTTTTTGTATGGCTGTAACCCTAAAGAAGGACGAAGCCCGAAACGTCTGTTGTGCTCACACTACTTTGGACTTCAAAGAACTTTTCCAGCCTTATTTTAACATCAGCGCATAGCAATTTGGCATATGACGTCGAAACGCGACGGCACAATCAGTTACCGAGTGTGCTGTCAAACATTCTAACCACATTTGGACTTGGTCGTGAGTGTAGCACAGGAAAACGGCATCTGACTCATACCCAGAAGTGCGAAGCGTCCGAGTAGGAGTCTGGCAAAACACAGTTACTTTGATGGTTAACACACCCTAGAACTGCTGGCTGCTGCTCTTGTTACTTTTTGACAAACACTTTGCAATCTACAATAACTCCGAAGGTCTTTGTAATCAAGTCAGTCTGCATTACGGATCTTCTCACAGGCTCTTTTAAGGATAAATATGAGCACAGACTAAACATTTAGGTCAGCGTTTCATTTGTTTTTCTCTTTTTATACATTTTTAGTAACTGAAACTAAGTTTGCTATAATCAGAATCACTGCTCATCCTGCTAATGGCGCAAGGTGCTTAGCGAGAGTTATGCACTCATTACACTGAACTTGCTTTCGAGGTGAACGCGAGAGCAGCAATGTATTGAAGTCCGGTTGAATTGCGCATACTTAAGATCGTGGCGATTGCTTTGACTTCTTAAGCGATAAGAGAAACTAACACGAGCTATTATTATTGGTCGAGTTTGCTTTCATCTCCAAGAAAAAATCGAAGGAGCGCAGCCAGGATGGAGCAGAGTAACGTGAAAACATTCTCTGGCTTAGAATAGTCTTCACCTGGTGAAATAACGAAATCTAACGAAATATCATCATTCCACCCGCCAACCTAAATTTTTAGTCTGTGCTCATATTTATCTTCAAAGAGAGCCGTAATCCAGATTGACTTGATTACAAAGACCTTCGGATTTTGTGTGGATTGTAATGTGTTTGTCAAATAGTAACAAGAGAAGCAGCTGATAGGGTTATACAGTTATACAACAACAACAAAACTTTATTCCTTACAGCAGTTATACCATCAATGTAACCATTTGTTTTTCTTTCAAACATTCTACGGCTAAAAATAGTCTTCATCTGGTGTTTCATCATTTCACCCGCTGAAGACTGCAGTTTAGACAGTCGAAAGCTTGTGTTTTATTAATATTTTTAGCTAGAGAACGTTTTAAGTTTATCTATCAGTTGCAGAAGGATTTCCAACCGCACGTTCACGAGCTCAATGACGTTTATTTGCCAAAAAGGCAGAAACCTTGTAAAAATGAACATAGTGCACAGTAGCAAACAATATAACAGGTGTTTTATTTACAATAAAATACAGTGTCAATAAATAACTATAACAAAAAATGTTCTTTACACATCAGTTGAAGTGATGACTATTCAACGCACATTGAAATAGAATCAAATTATCTTCGACTTCAATACTAATTGTTCTGACCTAACGGAAAGTCTTCCTCACCACCCGCTAAATCTAACAGAAATATCTAAGAATGAATTGTGTGTTGTTTTGCCAAGATATACATCTCTCTCAGACATCAATAGCTTTCTTTCAACAGTACAAATCAAGCTTCGTCCTGGAGAAAATAAACACAGAAGTGAAGCATTAATTTAATCTCCAAGGATGGTCTGCAAATAATTACCCATTGCATAAACATTAATTAAAGAACTTGTGATAAAGCTTTAAAGAAATGTAGGCTCGAACGGGATTGGAACCCACGAGTCTGCGATATCGGTACAGTGCTCTACCAACTGAGCCATCAAGCCAACTGGAAGCTGATCATTATGTGGATTTTTAATATACCCGTGGAAAAAGACTGCATGGAAAAGAATATATCAAATCATATATTTAAACTGTGGAAAAAAAGTACCAATTAGGAGAAGAATCAATGCAGTTAAATACACAAGTTAAGTAGCTGTGATAAAGCCTAAAAAACAACAAGATAAAACAAAGAAAAAAAAAACCATTCAGGGAACTTAGCAAGCAGGCAGGCTTCAGGAATATAGGATACAATCGACTGAGGACATGTATGGTCTTCATGTATTTTCCGGTGTCATGTCTTGCCGCAGGGTTCAACTCTCTAGTTGAACATAATGTATAGAATGATGCGGTTTTTATCCTCAATTTCGGACGAAAGCAGGGCATGGCAATGGCTTTTATTTCTTAAATGAAAACCCCTAAGATTTAATAGAACCAGTACCCATCTCTTAAGCTTTCTCCTTTAGGCTCTAATGAACAAAATGGCCACATTGAACCGACTTGGTTCAAGTTGTTCATTTCGTCTATCAGGGTCCATTTCAATCACAAGTCGTGTGGATGATTAGCCTGGTTCGGGACCATGGTAGTGGTAATGGTAATGGCAAAGGCAAATAGCAATTATGGCAATGGCAATTATGGCAATTGCAATTATGACAATGGCAATTATGGCAATGGTAATGGCAATGGCAATGATAATGGTAGTGGTAATGGTAGTGGTAATGGCAATGGCAATGGCAATGGCAATGGCAATGGTAATGGTAATGGCAATGGAAATGGTAATAATAGTAATAATTATTCTAACTTCGTGACACGGGAGTGGTTGCCCATTTTCCCGAGCTGGGGGCTCACTAAACTAAAAAAAACTACCCAAGTACAAAAATAACTTGAATATATATATAATAGTTCTAACGACTACAATTGATTTATTCGTTATTCTTTAACTGGCCCTCAGTCACTTCTTGTATAGATTTCGCTGTGCTCGATACTTGTACTACTCGGTCAGGACTTCTGGCCGATATTCTCTCAGTATTGCTGCGCGCAGGTAATAAGATAAATATACGCATTGCAACAGAGTAAAGACCTTCAAAAGGAGCAGAGAAGCCATACAGACGGTGCGATTACAGAAAAGAACGAAAAACACAAAGACAACGGCGACATCACAACCTGTTAATGAAATAACGCTGAACGTAGTCAACGTACCTTGGTCGACGCTCCAGTTTCGTCAACAGGGCTTGGTTGTGGAGGTTTGTAAAATGGATCCCGTGTTTGCATTAGTTCCATAAGGCGTTGATAAGAGCCGTTTTCGGGTGGAAAACGGTTTCTCTGCGACGTAAGCCATGATAAGTGGTTAATTGTGTTTTATTTTATTACAAATTCGTGCAAAGTGCCGTGTTAACGAATTAGAGCAAGCCTCTTTTCCAACTAATAAGAGCATATTTTCCCGCGCTTGGCGCTGGTCGCAGGTTTTCCCGCGCTTGACACTGGATGTTGCTACCACAAGCCCTTAGTTTTTTTGTCTGTTATTTGCGTTATTTGTTTTACGACAGTCATCAACGCTGAACGGTAATCGCGATGTTCAGTGATGAAGATGAGAGTACAGGGATCCGATAACTACAAACGATTTGTAAAGTTTCCCGTTCAGCATTGTCATCTTTGTAGTGTATGTCTGAAGCTGAATGGCGGCTGTTCATTCAGATAAAATTAAAAGCGCCTGGAGTACAGCTTATTTTTACAGATAAAGATTTATACACACGCTGTGTTCTGCTGAATCACTTACACTCATTGAAAGCCTCATGAGTCCTGTTGGTTTACCAGATGACGAAACCTCTGCCTGTCTTTGTATAGAAATAAGAAAAGCCTCCACTCCTATTTCACCAATTTTATTCCCTGCAATGTGAAATAAAGTTAACATGAGCTACTTCTTCAAGGCTGCATTTAACAAAATACCCGAAAGAATGACATTTTCAAATAACGAATCCTTGAAATTTGCTGCTTTAGGCCCGGCCATTAGGGTGTGTCGTCAAAAATAAGTTGGGGGAGGCGTGGTGGCCTCATGGTTAGTGCGCAGGTCTTCGGATTGAGCGGTCCGGGTTCGAGCCCTGGCCTGGGACATTGTGTTGCGTTCTTGGGCAAGACACTTTACTCTCACAGTGCCTCTCTCCACCCCGATGTATAAATGGGTACCGGCGAATTTAATGCTGGGGGGTAACCCTGCGATGGACTAGCATCCCATCAAGGGCAAGTAGAAATACTCCTAGTCGCTTTATGCTACAGAAACCGGGATAAGCTTCAGCCTCATGAGCCACTTGGCTCATATGCATACTTTACCTCAAAAGTAAGTAAGGATGCAACTCTAAGGAAAGTATCTAGCGTGTACCACAAAGAACTTGTGGCTAACACGATTATCGACGAGAAAAACTTACGTGACAAGTTGAGGTTAATAAGCGCTCTGTTTCCAGGGATAATAATTTCACCATTCTCTTCCTTGATAGGATGTTCAAGGAGTGGATTAGGAAACTCCACGACTTCTGGTTGCTACAAAAAAAATATATAACACATGCTTAGAATAACAACACAGGTAAATCATGGATGATGCTACAAAAATTTGTTAGGTGTATGAAAGAGATAACACATTTACTGAATAAAATGCGCACACTCTTAAATTTGAAAGACAAGTTTCGGATACTCGATACTCTGTATCCATCGGCCGGGAAACGGAGTATCCAAAACGTGTCTTTCAAATTTAAGAGTGTGTGCATTTTCCTTAAATGTGTTACTAACAGGTAAATCAGTAACTAAACTCTCTCAATATATAAATGGTTAATAAGGGAGATTTATGATTGTATCAAGGTCTTACGTCATGAACCGTAGGTTTCACCCGTAGCGTTCACACCCGTAGCAAACTTGTTTCTTTTTGGGTGGGTTGTATCAAGGGCCCATTAAACGTACTTTTTCAGCTGTTACGGGTTGCGGCCCTTATTGACAGCCCTGCAGTTTATTGAGGAAATTTCTTTCCCGTGTACTTGCGCTTGAGATACAAGAGAAGCAATAACAATCGATTGATCACCTCCTGTTCAGGTTGTTGCACTTTCTTGTCTCCCTTCGTATTCGTTACTTTCTTTCCTTTACCAACGCTCTTGTTGATAGTTTCCGTGGAGCCAACTGCGTGTCAAAACACATTCATCAACGTATTGCATTTTCGCACTGGAACTTAATTCGTTTATTCCTCAGTTACAGCGGTTTTTAATTGAGTGTCGAAAGTGATCAGACAATTACTTTGGTTTTGGCTTTACTACGGTTTGAGATTGGCTGAGTAGTCTAATTGGTAAGTAATTGGTTTGATTCACTAAGTTGAAAACCACTCTAAACGAGGTGACGAAAACATAAACAAACAATTTGTGTGTGGCGCGGCATGAGTGGAGGTAGGCGGGACTGAAGATCTCGGAAGCCTCCTTCTGTCGCCGCGCGAGGATTCGCGCCTCTCGTGCGCTTGAATTAGGACCGCACAACACAACATGCTCAAGTGGGAAAGAGTGTTTATTGCCGTTTCAAATATGAGGGCCGTCTTTGGGTAACCATTTGAAGGACGAGTGGAGACTTAAATACTTTGAGAAATTCCAAGCTATGGCCTTTCCCTTTGAGCTATGCCCTATTATAAACTTTTAATAGAAATGTCAAATCCTTCTGAACAAGGACAGACGGTTGTTTCACGAATTAAACGCAATTCGCAATTCGAATTAAAATTCTGTTTCTGTCTGTTGTCCTACTTACTTTTCTTCGCTTTTTCTGTTTCTTGCTTTTTTGTGTCCTGGAAAACAAACATTCCAATGAAATGTAATTGTTAGCACTGAACATACATGTGCACAGCTATTTCAGATTAGCTCGACTAGTGATTTTGCTACAAAGTGAAAATCCTTGACAAAGAAGCAATAATTACATTGCCACCGTGCTCCCTACAGAAACTCGTTTAGAAAAAATGCGATCCAGTTACACTTAAATTTAGAGTTGGGCCTGAGCGTCGGTTGCAGGTTTTCCCGCGCTTGGCGCTGGTCGCCTATTTCCTCGCGTTAAGTGCCGGTTGCAAGTCATGGGCCGAAGTGTTGGAACCCCGTGGGGGAGGGAGGGGGGTACTCCCAGAAAAATTGGGTGGGGGTGTGCGGCCTGCTTCCCAAAACCCTTACCCTATTTATGACCAAAATCTGCGATTTTCCCAGCCCTATTTTTGACCTGACCAAAAATTTGATACACTATTTACGACCTTTGCGGCATGTACACGGTTGCTACAAACCTACTTTAAGAAGGGCTTTTGTTGATGGTCTAGTCATCGATAATGAAAAAATATCTTCTTCTAAAAAATCTTCTTCTAAAAAACATACCCAATACAATACTAGCAATACAATACAACCATACCCTATTTATGACCAAAATGACCAAACTCGATACCCCATTTATGACAAAAACGTCCGCAGATACCTAAAACCCTAGATACCCTTTCCCAATCCGTTATAACAAAAATATGTTTGTCTACACTGAAACGATTTCACATGTGTCTAAATTCATGGAATTGCCGCAATCTAAAGCTATAACACGAATAATTAAAGAACTCATCACGACGCACAGTGAAATTCTCAGAACTATCACTGAAATAAAGATAACAACCTGTTAGGAGAATTAATATCCTGAGCTACTATATAATAGGAATTAACATCCTGATGCTTGATCTCACAGCTGTAAGATACTTGAATTACCAGACATGACATTTGGTTGAGAACATGCATTTAGAGATTGACACAGAAACCTTTTTCTTTGCATAACTGTTTTGCTATTTGTGCAAAATGGTTAGTTGTTACACTATGGTACTAACAAAAACTCTGGTTATTGCTGCAAATGTTACTGTTGATCGTGTCAAGGGACGAGACGGCTACAAAGGAAATGGCCAATGCCGTCAGTTGATAAGCATGTGTTGCAGCCGGGAAACGAGTTGAATTAGTGATCATTTGAAATGTTTAATATATGAGGTTTACGGTTATTAATTGATTAATAAATCAATTAATTAAAATCAGACGCCCCATTGCAGCAAAGCTTTGTTGGTTTGTTTCATTGTAAAACAAATTAAAACAAACCGAGAAAGCCTTGCTGCTATTTAAAAGTTCAAAATTTTCCTCAAAATTATATTATCTTCCAAGAAACAAATTCACTTTTCAAGGTTGTGGTCTAAGAAAAATGACAAGGATCCCAAAGGTTCCTAACCATGAAATCCTGGGTGCCCAGCACTTAGGCTTATATGAAAAAGTAAGTTTTTCCAGTCGCCCAAAGGCAAAAGTCAGTTCCCTGTGGCACCGGGGCGCTTCAAGAGCACAGCCCTGCTTTTAACTATAGTGGCTGAACACGATGCTTTGTACAGTGTGGGCTGGCTGGCAAGTAAACAGTAAAAAACAAACAAACCCGTTGAAAAAAAGAACTAGATGTACATGTATCTAGGCCTCAAAGTTCAGTTTCATAGAAAACAGGAACACCAATTTAGGCAAGTAAGCTCGATGGCAGACTTTCACTGAAATCTATGGCACCAACTTGCCCAGTATTTAAGTTAATTTGACCTCATCGTCATAGAGCAATTAAATATAAACTTTGATGTCAGCATTTAAGGGAAGTTAAAGGCCAGAGTGATATATTTGACCAAGAAACACCTGAATGATTCATGTTACAAAGGTAACCAACGTGATGTACTCTTATTTATTAAACAACTGAATTTTGATTATTGCTATGATGTACTGTACAAAAATGCTGAGAGTTTAGTTGCTCACTGTTTATACCTTCTTTTTCTGTGCATCTCTTTTCTCTCTGCTTTTCTTATCTTCCTTAGAAACATGTGTTCTGCAGGATGGAAATGAAATATTTTGTACTGAGTCTTGCAGTCTAAATGGGGTTATTTCAAAGGGTCCAAACAATTTAGCCTGCAAGCTAGCTCTCAGGCAAAAACAAAAAAAAAATTCAGTACAGTGTACAAGAAACCCAGTTGTAAAAAATACATTCAGTTTCAAAATGTTGTATACTGTCATGGTAACCTGTGCAAAGGACTGAGTAGATATAGTTTCTGTACGCATTACGTGCCTATCAATTAATAGTCTGTAACATGTACCGGTAACGTAACTGTATCTTACCCACTGCGAACACTGGCTGGCCTGTCCTTTGATCCTCCAGTCGGTGCATTCAAATTTCTGGAAGGACTTCCTGTCTGTTGACAGCAAAAGATAGCAAATTACAATAATTTTATTTTTCAAAGAGAAAAATGGCAGAAAAGTTGAAAAGCAAATAACTACTGTACATGTAACTTACATCTTCTGGAGTTTTCTTGGAAATGAGAAGCCTTCTTGCTACCACTTCTTCATGGGAAAGAGCAAAGCTTGAAAGCACCTAAAAGATCATTTCAAAGAAAAAAATTGATGAAGGTTTCCCGCTTTTACAGTCAAACAGGAGGTTCTTTTGATGCAAACTGTGCTATTTTGTAGTTTATTTACTGTAATGTTTTTTTTTTCTTTTGATGCAAACTGTGCTGTTTTGTAGTTTATGTATTTACTGTAATGTGTTTTTTTTGTAGTGTTCATAAGTAATGTGAATTATCACTAGCTAATAAGACTTCATTGCAATGCATATATCACCAGAAAAAAAATTCAATAATTCAAATTGCCTGGATATGCAGAGCATAATGCATTTCAAAACTTTCAAGCTTTTCATAGTGTGAACAGTGCATGAAAGACAGGAAGTTATATGTAATACATGCTTGATGGTGCAGCACACTGCCAGTAGACACAGTTACTCATGGCTGGCTGGTAGAAAGAGTTTTACTCACCTCTGCTAACTTGGAAGCCCCATTATCACCAATTAGATTGCTTCCAAGGTTAAGAGATAACAGGGTTCTGTTCATTCTTAATCCCTGCAAGAAATAATATCATTATCGTTTGAATTAAAGCTATTTCGTTTTTGTCATTCATATGGCAAATTATGCTAAATCAAAAAACTTCTTTTGACAAGCAACTATAGAAATTTGTGTATGTGTATTTATTGATTTTGCAAATTAAGTTAACTGGTTTTAATTTACATATTAAATTTTTAATGAAGACAATCAAACAATTTTTGAGTGTTACAGTTCAATTTGATTTTGGTCACATATAGTAAGTTATGCTATCTGTGTTTAAACTCTTACCCCTCTGGCCTTTCCTTACCTTTGCTATACAAGCAGCACCTTCACATGTGATCTTGTTGTAACACAGATTCAATGTTGTGAGCGACTTGTTGGGTGTCAGTGCTCTACCAATCATCTTCGCCCCCATGTCATTAATATAACAGTTCCTCAAGGATAGGTTTTGTATTCTAGAATATTGAAATAAGAAACAATAAATTTAAAGAAGAACTATTGCTTCACTACATTTACATCAGCTTACTATTTACTTATCTGAACAGGTAGTTTAGAGTCCTGTGATAACACAGAAGGAATTTACTTTCGTGATCCTATCAGAGCTGGGTGAAGAATGCGGCCCACAAGTTAACAGTAGATGCATATGTAGTAGAAATTTGTGCAACATATTAAAGTACAGAGGCCAATATAACGTAACATTTACATCAATTTAATCTTATCAATCTGCCACAGACAGAACAGTCATAGAGGGCAGATTCCAAGTCCAAGGTAATGGGATAAATGACTTTGGAGAGCAGATTAACAAATTAAAGCCAGTCGGACATTATATACCCAGAGAGCATGTCCAAAAATACGCAAATAATTAAACAATTCAGTTTTAGTACAAAACAGTTACCTAAATCACATGATATTACAGACTAAATGAACCTTTCAAAGGATACAAAATTAAAGATTTATTCAGTTTAAAAAGTTGTCATAAACACTCTTAATTGGCGTAAGTAAAAATGTATAAATACTGGCCATAATTTATGTAGCTGGTTTTGGACTGGAACTAGCTTGGAGGCTCACACGGGGGAATATCATTAGAAAGAGATTACTGTCATATGCATTTGGACAGCCTCCCACATTAGCCTGATCAGTTGCAAGCTAGTTCCAGTCCAATACAAAGAATATGAAAATGGTCTAGTTATTACATGTATTCAAAATAGCTGTACAAAGTAAACTGTTGCATGCTTGATACTTACGTGCTTTCTTCACCAAGAAAGGCTCCATATCTTTGAAGGGTCACAGGGTTGTTATCAAGACACAAAGTTCTGTAAAACAGATACAACAATCAATAAATGCCTCTTTCCCTCTGATTAGTCATGAGTATGTTTTACCTTTAAGAACCACAAGCCTGCATATAAGGTACAGAAGCCTAATAGCTAGACATTAGAACATGAGTCAAGTGGCCAGGGTTTAAGTCCTGCTGAAGTCACTATGTAGTGGGCAAGCTAGGACACATAAACCTCTTGGTCAGTGCCTTAGTCTCAGAATTATAAATAGGTATCAACAAATTGTTGGGACCACTATAATGGAGTAAAATCTGTGTCATGTTTTAGTAGAATCCTACTGGTACACTAATGCATTTAATGCTGCAATCTGATTGGGGAAACTGTACCATCAGCTCTTATCTAAATAATTGTATATTTTGAATAGAGTCAGAGAATTAATAATTAAATAAAAATAACTGAATGAACATTCTAAAACATGGAAATCCAAATTTACCTGAGATTAGGGAGAAGAGTAACAACATGAGTGGCTAGAGTGTTTAAACTGTTGTCCTGAAGCCCAGTGTTCCAGAAACTAGTCAAAGCAAAATATAAAATACACTGTTAGCATGAAGAAAGTGAAGCCTTTTCTCTGATGCAAATTTTTATGTTGGTTAAAAATATATTTATAAAATTAGAATGTTGGTCGATGGCCCCTAAAAAAATGACTTGTAGCAGGGCTGGGCAAATTTAATACTTATTATAGTAGGTAGCCCACAAAAATTGTAAACCATAATCTACAATCCTATTTTATTAATATTTGTCACCAATTGTCAGTGATGCAAACATGTAGTTGAATTAAAATACATGTGCTTTATAAAACAAAGACAGTACACATATCATTTGTCATTTTTCCTGTGACCTGACATTACATTAATAAAGATCCTTCAATACAAGTTTTCGATGTTGCTTAGACCTGATTTGAAGTTTTGAAAACTTCTGACTAAAAGTTTTAAGTAGTTATTGTTGTGAGCGTGGCCATGTTCTTTGGTGGATTAAAACATCAGAGATCGACAGCAACTGGAACTCGAGTTTTATTCGTACATGACAAAAACTTCTACATCACAACATGGACTCATGTAACAACTCAATATGGTGAAATACATAGCCTCAACCTGGTGTTGAGCTTACAACTACTTCCCGTCTACATAAAACACTTCCGGTTTACCTAAGTTGAGTTTGTATCTTAACAGTTACCCCAAAAACTGTAGTATTAATGTGACATAAATTTCTAGTAATACTCACTCAATTGTAGTTAACTTCTCCAGTGGCGGTAATGTTATGGTTAAGATATTTAAAATTCTATCATCTATTTTCCATCCTAGATTTAAACAATGAAAATATCTCAAGATTAAAATTATGCTATAAAAAAATTAATAACTAAATAAAATAACTCAATTAGGAATTGCATATTTAAAAAGAAATGTTATTAATAATTGCAAGCACATGCACCCAGTGAAATGTGAAATGACTACATAGATCTGAAAAAAGCCACAGTATTTAAAGGTTATGACCAAATACCATCATGCCAGGAAAACTTAAAACCAAATTAATAATTCACCTCACCTCGAATATAAATCTCCTTGATATGAGACTTATTTCCGTCCTCTTCAGTTTCAACCTCCACTCTGGGTTTAAAGTAATGATATTTTTCTTTGATGTTATATGTTGTGGGTGGTTCTTCAGTTTCATTTCCAGGGATGGTTGCTGTTTCATCAACTTTACTACTGTCGTCTTTCTTGTCAGCTGTAAAAGAACCAGATGCAGATTAGTAATGAAGCTTGTTAGCCAGGCATCTCAAAAGCGAAGACCTAAGACCCGTCTGAAGCTCAAAAACTAAGACCTAAGACCCCATTCTGAATTTCAATTGGGAGGGAGAGGAGATTCAGGGGGTCTTAGATCATAGACATCCCTTGTTGGCCAGTGCTGCACAGCGCATATCCTTAACTTATTTAGTGCATGCAGTGATCAATATCATGATAATCTTAGAACTTTACATTAATTAGAATGTTTACCAACGTACTTGAAATTGAAATTTAATTTACAAGTTCCTAAAAACTCTTGTTTCTGGAGATATTACGTATTTACAATTAACAACAAGCTAAAATCTCTAGTCCAATTTTAAAGAAGATTCCTCACAATAAAGCACTAGTTACTAATAACTGGGCCAAAACAGAGTTATAATTGCATACTGTCTTTCTTGTCCTGCTTTCCTACAGGGGTGTTATCTTGGGGTATGACATTTGGTGTCAGTGGGCGATGAGGTCGTGGAACGACTTGCATGTTTGGGAAACCTGCTCTTGTACATAATTCACAAAAATCCACTTCGAAGTTCCCTGTTGGAGTGTAAGGTTCTGGAAATAAAGCAAAAACCTGATTAAAACTACAGGTTTCTATCTGCCCAGTATTAGTCCAAAGCACAATTTCCAAACTTCTTACAACACACATGTAACATCATTCAAAACATTTTCCACTTTTAGAGAATGGAGCCTGTAATACACAGATCTGCATGCAGACTGTTCTAAGCTGTCATAATTTTATTTGTCCCTTTCCGCTGGAAAAATCCATTGTGTTAATTTTAATCTTGCTCTTAACAGTAACTCACAAATAATAATCCATGACAGCCAATACAAAATGTTCTAGGTAGTACCTGTCAAACTAACACGTACTCTTACAGCACTAGACCGTGAGGATTTCATTACGATCAGTAACTAGTCAAAAGCTGTTGAGACTCATTGACCACAAACTAGACTCTTACTTAATAAATACTGCATGTGTGCTGCAACTTGATAAGTGCCGGCTTAACAGTAATCTAGTTCATATTCCAAGCAAATCCTTTTTAATAAATGCAGTCACTTAAAGGTAAATATTATGATATGTCCTATGGCCTGCAAAGAAGGCATGATCAAAACATACAGCTCAGTTGAACAGGCTACATCATGTTCTCTACTACAATCATGTTTATGTCAATGCAGCAAACATATTTACAGTGCTTGTTCCTTCCACAATGAATACCACTAGATTTAATAAACATTTTAATATGTAAGAGCATGACTCATTAACACACTCAAGCAGCAAATTAAATCATGATTGTGCAATATTTTCTTGACTTCCTGTTCATATCAGTCAGATTAATAATACTGAGATGTTTCAGTATTAAAGGCTTACTTGTAAGCCATACAATAACAAAATAAAAAAACAACTGCATACATGTACAATGAATTGCACCCTTAATTGATGTCCTTGGCATAAACTATATTCTAAAAATGTTAATGGTCATACCATAAATGATTTCAAGGTAGTAGTGCCGTTGTATAATATTATTGAACAAACACACCACACATATGCTACACTTTTTCTATTTACAAAGTCACCATTTTCAGATACGTGGTTTTCTTGTTCAGGAATTTCTGTTATGGACTCCATAAAGAAAACATTAGCCCTGAGACAGGTATATAAAATCTTCATTACATTGTGTTGCTGAACATATTCACTGCCTTCAGATATACTCTGGTTGACAATCAATACATTAAGTGCCGATATGCACTCATAATCTCTTTGTTGCCAACAAACAAACAACTAAACAATTTAGTATGACCACTAATTTTGCTCCACTCACTACGCTGTTTGAGTTTTTTTTTTTTTTGCAAAAAAATCTCACATGACTATAGAGATACAGTTTGGCAAACTTAATTGTAGCGCGGTACAAAAATGCATGTAGAAATTATCTTACATTAATGTGCTTACACCATAATGACAAGATACTAATCATCTGCTATCTAATCATTAATCTATAAAAATGTCCCAGCATGAATATTCATTATATACAATACAATGATCTAAGGTGTCGCTCATTCAATTTGTCTTTGAGCTACAAAACAAAAGAAAACAATTAAACGTTACATAAGACATATTTTCTTTGTCATAATTTGTCCAGAAACTTATAAAATATATAACTTGTTTTCTGAAACATGCAAAAACTGTACTGGCAATGAGTGTTAGAAGAGGATTATGAGAATTAGGTTAGAAAATCTCTGTCACTTTGCAAGTAAACAAAAGGTACTAACTATAGTGAGTTTAATCAGAGAATACCTCATCTTAATTAGCATTGAAGCAAGCCCCAATTAACTGCTGGTCGATTTATAGGTCATGCCATGTGAATGAAAGATTGAAAAAATGTTATCAAATTTCATTTAAGTGTAATTTAAGGTGGTTATATACGACAACTATGACTGCAGTGGAAGCAGTAGGAACCCTGGCCAGATATTAGACTTCAAATTCACACCGCAGCACATATGGAACCCATTTATATATATTGATGAAAACTCATGTCCTGATTCAATCTATTGGTGCCTGGTTAGATAAATTGAGTCAGCATGGTTTCAAGTCTTCAATTTGTATCATGATTACTACCAATGGAGCCAATATACATGTAACAGGAGAACTGCATCTACAGGTATGAGGAGAATATGCATTAGTATGTCTTATTAGACTAATTATTATCAGACATGTTGGTGCATTTCTCCACAAACTGGATCAAGTTAAACTTTGGAATTTTGATGCCAACTAACTGCTTCTGAGGGCAGGACCCTGAGCTTGACAAGCTTAGCTTGCCAGTAAGTTAGTACATGAAGATTTACATAGGTTGTAACAAAGGGAAACTGCCATGATGAATTGATCATGGCCCCTAGCTTATTTAAGTAACTGCAACAAATTTGGCAAATAAGAAAAATGTTTTTAAGGTGAAGAAGCTGGTACATTATTATTCTTCTAATGACAAGAATTGACTTGATATTACTCCTTGATGTTCTTCCATAGCAAGTTGCCATATAAAGGTTGAAGTGGCCTGATTCTTCAATAGTTCACAGATGAGAGCGAATGGAGTCTAAGCTGAAAATACTTAATGAATAAGTTTTATCCTCAACTGCAAATTAAGATCAGAATATACAATATCACCACTGCTGTCAAGTGTTTCCCATGATTTGAGGTCAGTAGTTTTTTTTATTAGTCTACAATTTATTTTTGTCATTTCTTCTACCAGTTAAACCACAGGTAGCCCAAGCTCGATATATAAGAAGCTCAATTTGTTTTGGACCTCTCTACTGTCACATAATTAGCGTGATTTGCATATTTACAAGGGGAGGTTATGGGGAGAGAAATAGAGCCGAAAATTGTGAAAAATTACTGTTGAATTTTAATAAAATTGCTTACCTGAACTCCAGTGGTGGTTCTCTCATGTTCAGTGCAGCTTTCTAGCGGATTTGTTGCATTTCCATAGAGTTAGTTCCACCGTTTGCTCTCTCTTTCAAAATTTTACCAGGGTTGGGTGCTTGAGCCAAAAGCCGAGCAGACCACTTGATGGAAAGCGGCCGTAAAATCCCCTCAAGGCCTCTGATTGAATCCAAATTTCACGTAGAACACAAACAACAGTTCTACTATCCAATTAACTCTTCATCAGAGATCCATCTTCACAGAAAGGGAATTACATATGTAAGGCTTGCCAATTTCTGAAGACTTTTCTGAAGACTTTGGCAGAGACATTATCGCTTTGTCGTGTTAACTAAACTGTTGCAAGAAAGCTAAGTGACCAAGCCTCGGCTCAGATTTCTTACACACATGGAGGGTGACAGTCTGTTGCTCATAATACTTAGTATTATTGTCATTCTCGCCCCATACAAACCCTTATAAACATGCAAATCACACAAATTACATGACAGTACAGAGGTTAACAAAAAAATTGAGCTTCTCATATATCAAGCTCGGGCTACCTGTGGTTAAACCAGAAAAATTGCCAGTCTTTTCTTAATTAACTTACTCATCTCCTTTCTGATTGCTGATTATGATTCTATTCTATAATTTAGTGGTTAAAGGTGGCTTCAAAAGAATTTCAGCCCATAATTTTTTTGGGACTGGTTGGAGTGACACAAGTTGCTGGAACCCTTATAAAACCTGTCCTTTCTTCCACAAATTTGTTCCAGCTACTGATCTCTGTCGTTTCCATAGGTCACCTTGCTCTCTAGAATTCAGATTACATGTCATAGTTTTTCTGTAGTCACAAATCAAGGCGTAATGATTGGTATAATTTTATATTTATTTTCATAGGTTACCTTATTAGCATGCTTCCTGCAGGGACAAGCAGTTATATGGTTATGGCACACAAATAAAGTTGTTGTTGCTGCTGTAGAATCCAAGAAGTCGAGAGCCTTGTTTGAAAATTTGAGACGGAGAATGAGATGATTTTGGACTGTCAGATAAAAAAGAAACATACAAAAATGGGACCCTGCGACTCATCTCAGGCAGGGGGGGGGGGTACTCCCTTATTTGGGCTATATAGGTATGTGCGGCCCCAAAGGGTAGGGTTTTTCAGCTGTTTTAGTCATAAATAGGGTATTGATTTTGGCCATTTTGGTTATAAATAGGGTATGGTTTCAGCACTCTAGTCTTTAACTGGGTATATTTCTTAGAAGAAGCTACTTTTTCTTCGTTTTCAATAAGAACATCAACAAAAGCCCTTGATAACTTAAGTCTAAGGCAACTGCGCCAGCCGCAACGGTCATAAATAGGGTATTGAATTTTTGCCCAGGTCATAAATGGGGTAGGAAAAATCGCAGATTTTGGTCATAAACAGGGTAAGGGTTTTGGGAAGTGGGCTGCACACCCTCACCCAACTTTTCTGGAAGTACCCCGTCCCCCCTGGGGACTCATCATGAAAGATTCCAAGATTCTGAGATTCAAACAAAGTGTCTGAAAGTCACGAATTTCTAGTCACCAACTGCTAACCCTCAGAACCCTTAATTGTGATATAAAATGTATCTGAAATATTTCTAACATAACAGTTTTGTACACTGTACAAAAAACAACTTGCGTCACAGAAATTCATTCTTTACCCTGAAAATTTAGCTGAAGATGGTCACTACTCAAAATTGTGACAAGTTAGGGTCAATGTACTCACTACAGCCTAAGCTGAGCAGTCGCCAAGGGAATATAAATTTATAAAAGAAAGTACAAGTTAAATTGCTTGACTCTATCTAGTCAATTGATCATATCTTGCACATTGATTAGAAAACAGAAGAAGTTGTGGAGCTTTCTGGCTTCAAAAATAAATAATGCACTCTAGATCACCACTTTGTCACCTCACTGTTCGAGCAAATGACTGTATCAGCTATTACAGCACAGCTATCGCATAGCTCATTATAAATACCATTATCTCAGCTTATAATCTGCATGTAAACGGTTGCAGACACCTCCATGTATTACGATCGACAACAAAATTATTTGATGGTCAAGGCAGCGCTCACACCATTCAATTCGCGTGACTCACATTTCTGACAAAATTAAATGACTTGTATACTTGAGCAAAACACGCAGTTACCTCCATACCACATGAAAGTGCTCATGTAATCTTCTTCCTCTTCGATTTCTACCGCAATCGAAAGCCGAGGGCCATTTCCTCGGTCAGATTTCCTCAGCGCGCGCTTCATTCGAGAAACAGAACGTAGCGTTGCAAACATTGTGATCTCATAAGCTACCGATCACATCGGTCAACATAGGTTAAACAGAGTATTCCGTGTCCCTAACAACCTAAATCTTCGTCAGTTTACCATGCAAAGAAAAGATCTTTCTATTCTTGAACAGTAAGTCAACAAAAGTTGACAAGGGACAACAAGTGAACGAATGAAATCAATAACTTGATTAAGACTTTTCATTTACACAGAGGAAATCAATAAGGAAAAAGTAATTGTTCTTGACAGAAAAAGAACGCCGTATTTTCAATAATGACAGTGTCAAAACTGCCATTAGGCTTTATTAACGATTGTTTCAAACGCCGATTGGCCAATATCTCTCAATGACTGGCGGGATCGGACAGTGGAAAAACCGCGGGCAATATCTTTTGGCTGCTTGAACACAACTACTAGATCCACACAGCATTTGAACAAAACATTAAGAAACACAAATTGGACTTTCTTTCTAACTGGAGTGATATATTGTCAAAACTTTTATTCCGATATCCTGGCGCTAAGTGTAATTTCCCAGCCCACGACGTGCAAAGTAAGAATTTCATTCCATTGATTGAGCTCTGACATACGTTCAGACCGACTGGTTTGTTTACCGACAAACAATAACAAAACAAGAGTTCTTAAAAGCCATAAAAAATTCTAGATAATAGTAGTTTATGTTGAGCTAAAGGCGAGTTGAGAAAACAAGTCCAACTAAAAACAGGAACGTTTTACAGGCTACAGAAATTACGTTCACAGCCAACGGAGAAGAAAGCTTACCCAATTGAACAGGCTGTTCTTCACTTTCCTTTGCATTTTCTACAGGCGTTTTATCTCCCGCTCCTTTATCACCAGAATTACTGCCTTTTTCGGTTTTATCAGCTTTATCAGCCTTCTCTGTTGCTGTTTTCTTCGCCATTTCACTTTGCTAAAGACAGCAATAAGTCAGAGAATATCCGCCATGTTGGTTACTGCTACTCAGTCCCCATGGTAACGGAGAAACGGGAATTCATGTCAGCGGTATCTTATTTCGCGCGGTATTCCAAGCGTGGGCTTCCGCGTGGGCTTTCGCGTGTTTGTTCGCGTGGGCTACCAGCCCCAACCTACGTATTCAAGATTTTCTGATTTTCTGATTTTCTTTTTAGACTCATGTTTTTAGTTGAGGTTGTGTTGCTCTTAATGTAAACTGAATTACCGTAATCAAGAATGCCAGTGCAGCTCCTGTGGTGATGGAAGAAAATCAGAGTGACATCGTTTTGTTGACCTGTCGGCTACTGTTTACTATCCGCTCCTTAGAAGGTACAGAAAACTCTAGTTGACCTCACCACTTCCGAACAAGAACATTTTGATCACACCCGCCATGCGAGCCTCACTTTTTTCTAAAAAAAAAAAGTTTGAAATTCAAACAGCACTGAAATATAACCAAACACCTTATTGTTGACAAATCCACGGTCAGTTCAAAGTTTAGTTGTTACCTCGTATGGTCAGCAACAATTACGGCAGAAAACATTTTATTTTAATCTGAATTTCAATTAATCCACTCATAATTGTTATAAACGCTTTCAAGAGTAGCCTCGGTTAAGTTTTATGGCCTATACAATGTAATTTTTGAAGTTTTTTCGGTGATCTTTCTCTCAATAGAAGACCTGCCACGGTGCTGGTACTTCTGCGCTCGTCACCTCAAGTCGTCTTTATGTTTGACTGCCTCGACCAATCACCGTTAAGCACCTTATACAATGATCTACAAAAAGTAGATGAAAGGAAAATGTCTGAGCTTTCCTGATCGACATTCAAAACTTCAAACGATAGCAACTGATGGGGGAAGTGTTTTGCTATAAAAAGCTGCCGCTCTCGAGGAAATTGATCTAATCATTTTCCCGTGTGAACGACGTTGCGTCACCCACCAGCCGAGCTAGTTGTTTTCTGAACGATAAGTTTGCTTGGTCATCGATTCAGGGATTAAGTCTGGAGGGCTAATTGAACTACGAAAAAAGTTTGGATAACGTTTTGATCTACGCTTTTCATTCTGATCAGTTGAAATCTCCACTATCTTGGCAATAATTAACAAGAACATGGTTTCTACTTGGTCGACTGACATAAGATGGTCTAAGCTTCGCCAATTTGAGTACGGCGAGCCAAACAACCACGCCGGAGAACTGAAAAAAGCTTTGCACACTGCCAGCGACGAAAGCGACGATGAATGGCTTGCTCAGCTCGAAAGAGACTACGCTACAGCGAAGCGAAAACATCGAGCTTATTGGACTTCCCTGGAGCGAGTTCTTGCACTTGCGCTCATAATTTTCATCATTATTACCGTATCTTTAGCTTTTGTTCTGATATATAAACAATATCACATAGCGGTGATATTCGGTAGCAGTGGATACGGTCCAGATATCTGCGAGACCCCAGGATGTGTGGCTGCAACATACAGTATTTTAAATCACGTGGACAAAGCAGTGGACCCCTGCGATGACTTTTACAATTACGCGTGCGGAAACTGGTTCAAGCGCATTTTTATCCCACCGGGTCATTCAAAATGGACCGCTTTTCATCAGGTTTCCGACAACAACCTGATTATTCTGAAGAAGATTCTTCAAAAGGCACACTTTGGTGTTAATGAAACTGCTACGATCTTCAGTAAAGTAAAGGATTATTTCTCAGCTTGCATGAATAAAACCGTGGTCGAAAATCGTGGTGCAGGGCCTCTCAATAAACTTATTCACTTTGTGGGATCTTGGACAATAACCAACGCTTCCGACGTCGGGCCCTGGTCTCCAGAGTCATGGAATTTTGAACAAGCCCTCAGTAGAATTCACAAACTGAAGAGCATGCCTTTGTTTTATATGTTTGTATCGGCGGATGATCGGAACTCGAGTCACAATATCATACAGGTGGGTGTGGTGTACTGCTGGGAATAGAGTATGCGTGTTCTCTAGCAATAGCTTTGCTTTTTCCTTAAATCGCAATCTTTAATTAAATTAGAGGAGGAAAAATGAGAAGTTTTTTTTTACACAGCGGCTAGCTCTCCTTTGAGCGATATGTGGGGGACTCCGTTATCCCTCAAGCTTACATGATAGAGAGTAAAAAGCTTTGAAAAAAAGAGCAATTTTGCTCTTCGCTACTGAAGCGAATGTTGAAAAAGTACAGACGTGGGCCCTAGTGGACCATCGACGGCAGGTTAACATCAAATACTGTATGAAGATAGGTTGAGAAGAATGCAGTCAATAAGGCTGCTTGTAGAGGTCAGCATCAACAATGACGATAAAACAAGAATTTCAGAACTGCTTAGATGTCACGCAGATAACTCCCAAGTTCACTCCTGACAAGGGTTTAGCCCCGACCAAACGATCGCAACATTTCAACGCAACATATCACAACATTGTTGGGTGCAACATGTTGCGCGCGTTTGGCCACCCTGTTGCGACGTGTTGTGACAATTGTATGTTGCTGGCTCAAATTTGACCATTTTCAAACTTGAACCAACAACACACAGCATATCATGACACGTCGCACCAGGGTGGCCAAACGCGCGCTAGCTGCGCCCAACAATGTTGCGTTGAAACGTTGCGATCGTTTGGTCGGGAGTTACCTACACGTCATGTCCGCTCCGCCTCAGCCAACTCATTGAACCACACCGGGGGTTGTACAGCCCCTGAAATGATCCCGACCCCGAAATGATCCCCGTTTTTCTTGTTATCGACCCCGAAACGATCTCCAGTGAAACTTAGGAATGGCAACGAAACATTGGATTATGGATCGCTCCACGATAAAGAAAACTAAAGTCATTTTGGTCTATGTATCGATATGAACAACTAGAAGAGAATAAAAAAATTAAAAAATAAAAGTCGGTAGCGATTTTATGGTAGTATAATTTGTAAAAGTATTTTTGAATACCCCTCCCTTTTTAGGTCCAGCAAGCGGGTATCACATTGTCAGACAGAGATTATTACTTTAGAAACGAATCAGACAAGGTAAATATCATCTTAATATAAGTGGTTTATCCACTCTCTTCTTTTTTGCATTTATGTAACATAAAATAACCCGACACGTGCTTATTCTGACACTCGACGCGTTCGCGGTAGATGACTTCAGTAAATTCTTTAATCACTCTTGCTACTTACTAGGTTTACTAGGTTTACTAGGTTGAAAACTTTTTAGCTCAAAAAATGGCAATTACTTGGATGTATGGCAACGCTTTTGGTTGGCATTTGTGAGAACCAGGTTCCATTGAACTCGTGCAACACATTTGGAGATAGAAAACAAACCCTAATGCCACTATAATTACATGTAAAGGAGTTTGGCCGCTTGGCCCCTGTTGTATTATTTTAGTTCAAACTCTAGATAACAAAAAAAAAAAAAAAAAAAAAACATTGTAACGACTTCAGTCCATAAAGAAAGCATTGATACAATAGTTCAGTAACTGTATTAGGAAAGAATGACCGAAACTCGAGTTCACAGTCTAGTTGAAAAACTGGGATTCATTGATCATTTAGTTGAATGAGTAAACAATTGTCCTACCCAGTCTTGAGCAATAACGTGTGATTTTAGTCAACTCGGCTTACGGTCTCGTTGTCAAGGTATCCATCGTTTATTGCAAACGCTTTTGGCCATAAACTCTCGGGTGTATTTTGTAGGTCCTGCAAGCGTACAAAGAGTTCATGGTAAAGGTAGGTACACTCTTAGGTGGTGAGGCGAATAGCACACGACATCAGATGGAGGAAGTGTTTCAACTTGAGAAGAAACTTGCAGAGATCTATGAACCGAAAGAACGGCTGAGAGACATGGAGAAGATTTATCACAAGATGACGGTCGCCGAACTTCAACAACTGGCGCCTGCGGTAAGAAGTGTTTTTTGTCAACTGCCCAAAGGTTAGAAAGTCTCCTAACTGCTCTTAGTTGGTTCCAGGCGTTCATTTAGTTGAGATTAAAGAGGAAAGGTCGAAAGGCGGTGAGAGAAAGTGGGGTAGGGGTGTGGGGCGTTTTTCCGCCCTGCTATCCTATCCTGTATGTTCTCTCGCTTTTTATTGCGCTGCTCCTCCACTCACTGAATGGCTGGAACAGGGAAAACCTCTCTGGATACATTTCTCTACGTACTCTTGGGAGATCTTTGCTTAAATTAAGATATTTTTGTCACCAATCTGATTAAGTCATTTATTTTTTTTCCAAGGTGTAAAGCTAGAAACAAGGCTCTGGATAAATCGTAGATCATATGGGCACACCCATCGCTGCTATTGGATAGGCATTCTCAGCTAGCCTTTGTGTAATTTTTTTCACTTCTTAGTTAAGCGGAAAAACACTGGGCATTTATTTGGGTGTATTTGACCTCATTTTACTGTTTTATTTTCTGCTTTATAGATTTCATGGTTGGATTACATGAATGCGATGTTTAGCAGCCCAGTCACACATCAGGAGTCTTTGGTGGTTTATACACCGGAGTACTTGAAAAACATGTCCAACCTCGTCATCAGAACAGATCGAAGGTAACTATCATGGTAGATAGCCTAATCGTGTTGCTAACAATATGAAAACAAACAAGTGAACGAACGAGCAAACATTCGATTGGCTCAACAAAGAACAAAGTACAAAGTACTTTCCTGGTCGAGAAGAAGGTAGTTTTATAGGCATACAACTGAACTGAAAAGAACTGGATGTAAACTTGTTAAGAGCGCTGACCAGGCACTCTTGGCAGTGTGTGTTAGGTCAGCTCAATGCCACTTACTGTGGCTCAAAGTATGAACCCCTGTTTTTCCTATTTTACTCGGTCCTACCCACAGACGAAAGAGAGGGGCTATTTTTCTTCGTCTCCGAAACTACGATATTACTGATGTAACATGTTGGAAAAAAACTAGCAGCTTTTCCTTTTCTTTAACCGGTGTGAGGCACTGTTTTCAAATGATTAGTGCGCTGTACTTTGGGTCAATGAGTCTGGATCAAAGCCCTGGTCGTAGTTACTGTGTTGTGTTCTTGGGCAACACAATTCACTCTCACATTGCCACTCTCAACCCACGTGTACAAATGAGTACCGGCGACTTCAATGCGAGCGCTAACCCTACAATGGACTAGCATCCAGTCTAGGGAGGAGAAGAAATACTTCTACTCGGTTAATGCGACGGAAATCGGAGATAAACGTCTGCCTGATGCCTCACTGCGCCCGAACGCAGACTTTACCTTTGAGTGATTTTCATTTTACAGAATCCTGGCCAATTACATGGTGTGGCATCTTATCAAGCCGCTGATAGGAGAGCTGTCCAAACCGTACCGTGATGCATCATTGGAACTGCTGAAAGTGGAGAAGGGGGTGGAAGCTGGAGCCCCGCCCTGGAAAAGCTGTGTCACTAAAACTAACTCAGTCATGGGATTTGCCACAGGTTACCTGTACATAAAGGAACAAGCTGGGAAAAACGCCAAGCAACAGGTCAGAACGTGGGAGAAATTTCTCAACACATTTAGTCGTAAGCTAGAAGTGAGTTTCTTTCCTCCCGAGAAAGATTTTCAACACCCTTCCACGTGAAAAATGTATAGGGAATCCAGAGGTTAATTAGTGCGGTACGCTTGGCCGTACGCCGATGATTGCCCAAGTGTATGCATGACTGACAATATTGTGCATTTTGTTCTTTTACCAGGCAGAGGAAATGATAGCCGAGATCAAGGACGCATTTAAAACAAACCTACCCCAAGTGAAGTGGATGGATGAGGAAACGAAAACCAAAGCATTGAACAAGGTACAACTCTCTCTTTTTTTCTCCATGGAGTCCACAAATAATGCACGAATTACGAATTCTAAACATACGCGCAACATCTTATCGAATAGATTTATTCTAGCTGCATGATGTTTCTGATGACGTTGTGGCCCCTTTTCACCGTTTTTCTTTAGATTACGGCAACCTTTGACATGATCGGTTATCCAAAGTGGATAGAAGATCCAGAAAAGCTGGATAAATATTATGAAAATGTAAGTAGGGGAAATGGGGCGTGAGTACAGCTTACGTAGGATGTATGCATAATACAATATTCTGTCCAGAAATTTAAACAAAGAAAGGTTTTAACCCATAATTTTACGCTTACTTTAAAGAAACTAGTTAGACAGTTAAGCTATGCACTGATTAAACAATACCCAATTTATACTCATGTTAAATTCGTGAACTTTTAGTGAGGTGACAATGTCATTTGACAACAAGGAACATATTAGTTTGATATGAAATAGAAATTTCATAGAACATGTCAGTTTGATACGATCTCGCATCTAGATCCCGGGGGAGGATACATATTCAGAGCATTTAGTTGGAAGCAGATCTTTCTAAATGCGATGAGAGAATGGCGAGATCATCATAATTGCAAATTCATGACAACCAAACAGGCAATGTGAAAATGAATGGAATTTATAGTTTCAAACAGCCTGTTTAACAATTTTTGCCTCATGCTTGCTTACATTTTGATTACGTTTCGTTCTGTTGTTTCTTTGACAGCTTACAATCGGTCCTGATAATAGTTTTGAGAATTACCTGGAAGCCAGAAGATTTTTCCACAACAAGTCTATGAACAGGCGCGGAAAGCCAGTCGACAGACAAGAGTTAGTGTATAATTTATCATCACCATTATCAATTCTTGCTGGTCTCTTTCTTGTGGCCTGGCTAATATGCAAAGGCAATGAGATGAAAAACCCAGGTTCCTCTGGAAGTCATCTTTAATTTATAAAATTTACCTAAATAGGTAAATCTAGGCACTTGACAATTAGGGGAAATTTTATCATCTAAAGAGGTAAATCGCAGTAGGATCACAACTCATGCAGTAAGGCGCACTCTCATTGTCAGTGTTTTTAAATTAACACACGTTCTAATAGTCGATCAAACACCTTTGCTTTTGTTGGCTCGAGAAGAGATGCTCGTATTCCACCACAACTTCAACTGTGGCTACAAGTTCTGCTAGTTCAGACCTGTTCCCAATGCGTTTTTTCTCACCTTGCTGTTGTTTCTTTTATCAGATGGCACATGACTCCAGCCGATGTTAACGCGTACTACAACTCTCCTAACAACTACATAGGTTCGTTACTCTCAAATTCATCTTCACTTGAACTTTAATTTTTAGTTTAGCGACTTCTAAGGTAAAGTCATTTCCTGATTTTACTTTTTCAATTGTCTGTCCAAACAGCTTTCCCGTCGGGAATTCTACAGCGACCGTTCTTTGATCCAGAATTTCCACAGTAAGTCAATTAAACACATATTCACTTAAAGGTGTAACATTATCTTAGTATCTCATTTCTACATCCTGGAATAGATATACTACATGCAGGCAGTTTTTCTTTGAACACGATCTAAACCAAGAAAGCTCTGAAGCCTTTTTTGCATGCGTGATAGGTCGACAATGTAGCCAAGGCATTCATAGCTTTCTTCAAGGGCGTCAAAATACAAGAGTGGTAACAATAAAACAATAAGCCAAGCAAGGAAAAGAAGATGGCGACTGGTACATTTATCCATAGTAATTCGTGACGCACAAACGCTTAACAAAACGCAATAATAAAAACGTAGAGAAATTTTTTAAAAGCTTCAAACCTGGCATACAAAATGCCGTTAATAAAGTGACAAATATTGCCAAAATATGGCTTTCTTTGTGCGTAATATAAGGGCTGTGTTAGGTTCGCAAGGTATTGTGGTAAAATGTACAGCCACCAAAATTTTTTTCCTACGGAGGACTGGGAAAGGTTTCTTCTTGCCAGCCAGCACTTTCCTGTCAGTCGATAGATTCCATAATCTTTGAAACTCAGTTTTCCATGCATCGGGAAAAAAGTTTAAATTATGAATTGCTTTCTCAGGTCGGTCAACTATGGAGCAGTCGGCGTGGTAATGGGACATGAATTAACTCATGGATTCGACGATCGAGGTAAATTTTTAGGCATAGAAAGCAACAGTCAATTGGTGGAAAATACCGTTTATCTTAGGTTGGTTGTTTTGATTGTGTGGTCTTGTATGGCATCTTAGAGGGACCTTTCGAGTACGTAAGACATGAACCACAACATCACAAGCAGTGAAAAGCGCTACATGATACCTGAAATGATAGCCAACTACACTTGGTAGGAAGATGTTTGTAAGAATTTATCCAAGTTTCTGCACAACACGAGAAAACGTAACATGCAGATTCCATCAAACATTCTTTACTTAATTTGACAATCAGTTATAGGGCGGTTTTCAATTGAGTGTCGTAAAACCAAAACCAAGGCAATCACAAAGGACACAGACAATCCAGTGAACCAATCAAAACTCGAAGTAATTACATGTAGCAGACACGGAGCGCGGGAAAATGTGTGCGAACGAGTCACGATTGGTTTTGGCTTTACTTCTGATTGGCTGAAAAATTGGCGCGAGTTTTTTCAGCCAATCATGTAGCGTAGTAAGTGCAAAACTAATTACTTTTCGACACTCAAATGAAAACCGCTCTATAACATAAACTTTCCTCACATGTGGAATTTTTTCGCAGGTCGCTTGTTTGACGAGCATGGTAACCTGGCCAGTTGGTGGAACAACCAATCAGTGAGAGCGTTTCAAGAACACGCTTCATGTATGGTGAATCAATATGCCAACTTCAGTGTGGCCGGAATGAACGTAAGTGCTCGACCACAAATTGAACAAACACTTTTAAATAAAACCCTAAGATTGCAGATTTCCGAGACACTACTTTGTTTCTCCCCATTTTAGGTCAATGGAAAACAAACACTTGGGGAGAATATAGCAGATAACGGAGGACTTAAGCTCGCCTACGCCGTAAGTTCACACCTAAATTCGCTTTTGATAGTTTACAAACAAGCCGGGTATTATAAGATAAATTCAATTGCCAAAACAAGATAAAAAAAATTCTTCTTTGTAGTGACTTTCCGTTTTCTGATTAAAATGATCGCCAATATGAACCAACATTCTCAGTCAGTCAATATTTTCCTTCTTTCGCCAACCAATCACGAGGTTTTACAACAAATTGCAATCGTGTCATTGCCTTTTGTGATTGGCTAAATGAGATGATTTTATGCCAATCTTAGATAAAGATAAGAACTTTATTAACGTGCCAAAGTCGCTAGTGTACAATGTATACTAATTGGGGACACCTAACTACGATTACTTATCTAATAATTAATTAGAGAATACTTAATTAATTAGAGAATACTAGCCTCCATAGATATTGATAGGTTGCCTTCTTGTTGACACTCAACAGGCGTACCAGACCTGGGTCGCAAAGAACAACAGAGAATTAAAACTACCGGGCTTGGATTTCACACCAGAACAACTGTTCTTTCTTGGATTTGCGCAGGTGAAGTAATTTTCAATTTCTTCAACTTTGCACGTATCTCTTACAATCATCGCTTTTCGGTGTAGTCAGTGATGACCGACCCACTTTCACCGAAAGCAAGGATTTAATTTTTATATAACCCTGGTATATATCAGACACACATATCGCTCAGGGGTTAGTGATGATCTCAAATTGGGATAAACTTATCCCAAGGAATTCAGAATGAATATATCGTAGGATATAAGAAGAGAGTGCAGCCGTCAGCAGACGCTAATTAAGAAAAAAATGGACTCTTACATTTCTCGTCTCATTTCTTACATTTAGCATTTGCTTTTTGAACCTTTCAAATATATGAATGAGTCGCAGATCTAGAGAAAGTCACATTAGCCTCTCTGCTTTTCATTTGGGTAGTCTATCCTGGTAGAATTGGAATTTGGAGATGTTGGTTTTTTTCTACCTTAATTTGTTGGAATATTTGCTTCACTTCAGTTTGTTATGGTTTTTTTTTATGACCTTGACCTTCTTTATTCTAGGTTTGGTGTTCAGCAACGTCTGACGAACGTGCCCAGCATGCTTTGCTAACCGATGTTCACAGCCCTGAGAAAGTTAGGTTAGTAGCTCAGTTGACTGAAGTCAAGTCAAATTTGGGAAGAGACTATTACAGTCAAACCAAGTGAAGCGTACCTCTCAAGATCACATTAATGAATTAATTATTTGAATAGTGAACCCGCTAGTCGTTTCAAGAATGCAATAATGAATTGACTATTTGAATATTGAACTTGCTAGTCATTTCAAAAATCAACAGTAAATTGATTTTTTTTTTAACATTAAACCCATTAGCCGTATTCTTGGAACCACTAGTGGATCCAATTTTCCAATGATAAACTCATCATTGCATTTTTGAACCGACTAGCGGGTTCAATATTCAACTGAATGATCAATTCATTAATGTAATCTTGAGGGGTACGCTTCACTTGGTTTAACTGTAAACTTGAGGAGAAAACACGTTTCCTCATCTTATATATACATAATAATTCAAATTTTTAATTTTTGTATTCCATCATACCACCTCCCAACAAAAGTGATAAAACTGCAAACAGTTTCTGAATATATCTTTAAAAAGTGAAAGTTGAGCTTTAGATAGACACATCTGTATTTATTAACTAAACGCTTCAGATCAAAATATGTAAAATAATTGATTCTAAGAAGTAAATGTGTTTCATCTGATTCAGTTTAACGTTATTTTGTAGAGTTCTGGCAGCACTCGCCAATTCAAAGGAATTTGCCGAGGCTTTCCAATGTCCAGTGAACAGTTCTATGAACCCTGTCCACAAGTGTCACGTCTGGTGATGGATTAAGACAACAAACAAAACAAACAAAATAGTATCTTTAAGCTATGTTGAGCTATATTTAGAAACGGCAGGAAATTTTTCTTATTCTGCGTTGCTTATTTAAGAACAGCTAGGACATTGATTTTTAACAAAAGCCACAAACGATTCTAGTGACGAAGTCGGAGTCGGAGTCGGGGTCGGAATCGTAGTCGGAGTCGCAAGAAATAGCTTACGAATTAGTGAAAATCGAAAATCGGAGTCATAAGCGGAGTCATAAGCCCGACGGAATCGGAGCCGGAAGAATCTGAACGCATCCATTTCGTCAGATTCCGTTTACGACTCTGTCAATTACGATCTCGGAAAACTAGTAGATTGTCGGAGTCGGAAGCAAAAGCGGAGAACCAACCAATCACAAGGTGCTGAATCGAGCATTGTAATTGATTTATTTTTCTGCTTCTGCTTCCGACTCCGACGATCTAGTTTTCACGAGATCATAAGCGACGGAGCCGTAAGTAGAATCGGTGTTCTGCGTCCGACTCGGTTTAATTTCCATTAGGTCGTATTCTGTCGTATTGCTCTACGCTTCTGATCACGACTTCGTCGCGAGCGAAAACCAGCCTTTAGCAAATGACTAAAACTGTATACTGAATAATGGGGTTTTAAAAAATTCAGAATTACAAAGACAGTGCAGAGAAAACGTGAATCAAAATCATGATAGCGGAATATGATAATAACCTCCAGCTCGTATTTTGTAACTGTAATCTATCACTGAATAATGCAATCTGAGAAATCTATTCTCTACTCTTGCGCACTATGAAAACGCACCGTTCTGTTGGTTTCCACTCTCTGATAATGGGTCTTCATTTCTGTTTTTGTATGTTTTAAGACCTACGTTTGCCATACTGGCTGACTTGGTTTCTGATTGGCCAAACAATTGAAATGTCCGACGACAGAGTTACTTTAGGCTCGATTTCCGTCGCTTACTCGAGTCCAGTCTACGCTCCTCCCAGAGAGAGTTTGGGGGAGGAGCGCGGACTCCTTTCTCAAACAGCGGCTGGTAATCGAGCCTAGAGTCACTTACTTACATGGATTCATAACTTTGATTCGAACGATGGTGGATTTAGCTTTTAAGCCAATAAGTTTTATTCGTATTCCCGGACCGCTATTATGGACACTGAAAAACTGTATTTATATCTGAGCTAAAAAACGTGTCTTATCCACTCCAGAACAGAAATCTGATTAATCGTAATACACTACGGCGAGTGAGCTTTGCTGTAACGGGCTTGCCTACGAGTAGAGTAGAGTGACAAACATTTTGTTATTATAAACATTAAGAAAATCTCTAACATTCTTAAGTGCAGTGGGTTAATATAGCAACGAAGGATTAATATTTAAAATGTCATCGTGATAAGTTTTTTTCGTCAAAAAGAACGCCAATTGGAGATGTTAAAGACACTGGTTCAAAAGGTATTTTTCTTAAAATAGCTTTAATATAATAAAAGTAATTGTATTTAACTGATACAGGTATTTTTTAGACTAGGGGGTAAGTTCAGTAGTGTCTTAATTCAAATGAACATGAGGGCTTTTTGTGAGTTTTAAGATATCAAAGTTGGTTCACTCTAAAATCAGCTTCAAGAGGACTAGTTATAATTGTGGTCGAAGTATGTCGCATAGAAAAGAAAAATATGACAAACGGGTTCACTGTTGAAATCAAATGCATTAAAAAAAATATACTAATTATATTACGTCTAATATTATATTATAAAAATAAGCAATGCCCGTGCTATCACGTCTTTTAAAAATAGGGAAAAGTTTATAAATAGATATTAGATAGTGGTTTCAAAGAAGGCTTTTTCTGGTACAATAAATGTTAACCTTTAAGATCCTAGGTTTTACCTGGTTAGCCCCGAAATGTTCTTATATGTGCGGTATCTACCTTCAATTAAGGTAATTTATTTTCTAACTAAGAACCTGTTTCAGTTTTCAGGCTCGACAGGTTCTTTTAAGTTAGTGGTTAAAATCATACGACATTAGTCGCCAACAAAACAAAATTTCGTCCATAATCGATCCATAACCATTTTTCGAACCTAGTCCTTGAGACTTTCTTTAACAGCTACAAATATTAAAGCTTATAAAATACTTATTAAAGCTTATAAAATACATACAAAACTTGTATTTAATCTACGTATTTAATCTTAAAACTGACAAAGAATTGCAGAATAAAACTTATCATCAGATTGCTTTCACGTTTTCTGTTTACTCTGAGGCATGATCATGTAAAATGGGTTACATTTTGGAACACATTTTATTAGTATCTCCGATTCAAAGTTTTAACTTACGGTATGTTATGTTAATCATCTCAAAGCTATGAATTCAGAAATTCACTGATTACAAATTGTTAATTTGTGATCTCGACATTAAATAGCTAAATCATTTGCCATAAGGTTCATTTGAAGAGAGCTACACTAGTCAAGTTCAATTAACGAGTCAAATTTTGTATTACACTTTTCCTTTTTCATGATAGCGTGTGACTACAATTGTTGAAAAAAATATTATCAGTTAGGTTTTAAACGAAACAATAGGGAGTTTACGAAACCACGACGGCGACGCCGAGGACAACATCAATTAAAAAATGAAGTTATACTTTACCTACGAATCTCGCAATACTGTAAAGTCATTTACTTTGTTGATCACTCTCAAAAGTAAATCCTGAACACAGCGATAAATTTGAAATAAAATTTAAAAAAAGCCGTCGTGGTTCACGTTCTCCAGACAACGCAGAATTTGATCATTTCACGATGATGTCTTGCAGAGGACGGCAAAGAAATGTACCAAGAATTATAACGCACGTGCACAGCCATTGTACTGTTCATTAATTCTTTTGTTCAGTGACGTTTCCGTTTCCGTTTCCGTTGTGGTTTCGTAAACTCTCTAAATTTCCACTGCAGACGCGTCACAAAGCCAATATTTGCATTTTGAAACAATGAGGAAGGCAAAAACTACCGGTATTCCTTGTTGGGCGTCGCCATCTAGCGTGTTCTCCATAAAACCCGTAAACGGAAAAGGGAAAAACTAAGGAAAAAAAGTCTGGATATGATTATTCTAATCAGTGAAATAAAACAATGTCCTTCACTAATTTGACTGCGGATAGAATGGGTTGGAATCTATATTTTTCTTGTGTTGGCGACCTCTGGATGCAACAAGATGGGGCTCAATTGGCCGCGAAATGGTAATATTTTCATTCTTCACATTCCTTTTCACAGTGTTACGTCGAAATGGAGCTTCTGCTTCAGTTGTGTGTAGTTAATAGAGGTCGGAATTTGTGAGGAAACGTAATGGATGCTGAGTAATATGTACTTATTGAATGAGTGAGAGGGCCGGACGGAAAAATATTCAGCTCGAGGACAGGACGTGCGGACTGAGCGCTGCGAGGTCTGCACGTCCTGACCGAGAGCCAAATATCTTCCCGTCCTGCCCGACCTAACTCAGTCAATAAGCATTTTATCATATGACCACTTAATGTTGAAACTCTGTTAGAACCTAGGCTCGATTTCCAGCCGTTTTGTGAGTCCTTACCAAGTAATTCGTGCCATTACGAATTCCCGCGGTGACACGTAAACAGACATTTGGATAGCTGAGTGAAACGCCTCATTTGAAATTTTCAATTTTGTTTGCTCTGAAAGAACTGGTAGAGGAAGGAGATTCACGCTTATCGATCCGCCATTTTGGAAAATTGCTGCTCTAGTGCAGTTTAGTGATATGAAATAAATTTCTCAAGGGGAAACCGTTTAGATGGATTTTTTCTGGAACAGAACTGAGTGTTCAATGTCGAGGAAAAGGTTGTTGTTTGAGTGTTGTTTCAAGAAAATAGCGAAGAGAGCACAGGGCTCAGCAAAAAGAGCTAGAATTATTTCCAAATATCCCAAAATTTTCTAAATATCTTAATACTTTCTAAATATCCCATAAAATATTCGGATATTTGTGGAAAGAGAGTATTTATGTGGGAGATCTGTTTACACTTGTCAAAACAAACTTTGACAGTTTCTGAACGCATTACATTACTAGTTACTAAAGTGCAGTTTTCAACATATCAATTTGCAATGAATTAATAATTCATATATTTTTCGTGCAATCGATGGAAAACAGATGTTGTGGAATGAAGATCAGATAAGACCTCATTGCTATGATGTAACGTCACTGACCCGTGCCAAGAGTAACGAGGGCTCAGTTTAGTTGGACTCTGAAGAAAGATTTTCCCTTCAAACAACAGAAAAGCATATTGTTCTTTCGAAGCAACGACTGGTTTTATGCCCTCCTTGATTTCATTCTAATCTGAGCAATGTTTGTTTTGACTCAGTCTTTCGATAGTCATACAGGAAAACGCCGCATCGCCGGCATTATCGAAATCTAGATCAATTTTGGCCAAATAACTTTGATTTCTATTGAGATTGGTTTTCGATAATTTGCCATGTGAAATGTTCTTCTAGTCAGTATAATCTACGAGCTCCAATGCAATGTTATTTTCCTTTTGCCTTTCTAAGATAAGGTGACACAACACATTTTTTTCAATTTTTGTATGTTTTAGCACTTCGTAATTAGGCTCTTCTTAGTGCTTTACTTCAAGCTTTTGCTTTAATTCCTTTATATTGTAAATAATTCTGAACACACTCAACGCGTCACTTATACCAGTTTGGTTTTAGCCGCAGTTTTTTTTTCTGATTTGACTTTCTGCCGTAACTTTTTTATCATGCGTTTTCTTTTCGCAATTGGTCTCAAAATTTGTTTTTAACTTCATTTTCACAAGCAAAAAATCCGAGATCTAAGGTAAACCGCCAATTTTAATTATATAACCTCGAGCGAAATGTAATATCGTCAAAAATAAAAATAATCAATGTGGTGAAATATCTAGAGAGATTTTTCTGACTTTCCGTCATGTTCAATAATTGTTACTAATTTTACGTTGTCTCTGCCCCTTTTAAGGCATGTAAAATCGAAATAACATGGTCACCGCCGCCGAATTCGAAGTCAAGCCAACATTGACAGGCTAAATCTTAAAGATTCAAGTAATAGGCACTTAAAATAATGCTTTTACCAACCAGATGTTTGCAGCGTGTTCACCAACCAATGATGAAACAATCGTGGATTTTGACGGGTTTCCAAGTTTATAATGAAATGAGTGCGATCATCGGCTGCGATTTCGTAATTCTAAAATATTCGTGAACTGGTTTTCTCAGACTGAGTTTGGTATTGTAGATCGAGGTTTCCTCCTGTATGCGTGGAAAAAAGAATAAATGATATTTTTGTCGCGCGACCGAGTGCTTACCCCGAATACATTTATTTCAGATCCGGAAGCGACAATCACACCCTCAAATTGTCTTCACTTATCAATTTTAATTTGACAGCTTTAAATTGCTGTTGGTTCGGAACGTTTCAAAGTCCGCAATGTATAAACATTGTGTCAATGTGTTTTTTCGGGAATTATAATTTTTTCTCTCAAGCTGTCAACTCGAAACTCTGCTGAACAATCAATCAATAGGAAAGATTCCTTCCTGACGCGATCCTCGTCACAGTTATGGCCTTCGCGTGCAAATTTATGCCCGTGGTAAGTCAAAACAATTTTTGCTGCAATTTCAAAGACGTAAACGTGCGCAATATTCTTGGCCGGAATATTGTAGCTTTGGCATAGAACAATAAGTATAAGTCCATTTAAAGCAATGTTAAACCACACCAGACGAACGAATACTTTTTTTAATTTTTAGTGTAGCGAGGTGACGAATTGGCTGACATGACTGGACAAATTTACTGACTTCAGTCTCAAAGTTTGTATTGTAAATTTTAACTGGACTTGGTTTGTTTGGATTTGGGAATAATTTTCCTCTAAATTAATTGTAAAGTAAAGGAAAGCCTAGTCTAGTCACTACCCTTTCGAAGATTTTTCTTGCTATAAAATTGGCATTTTTGCGAAGAACAACGTTTTCATTTCAAATATTCCGCAGTTCTTTATTTCTGGCTGTGGGAGATTTATTTGATCCAAAAAAAGACGACTCGGGAATCTATCAAATACTTAAAAATTCATCTAAGAGTGTTATTCACAAGAAAATTGAAATTAAATGCCTCGACTTGTCGGTTAGGCGACAAGAAATCAAAATAAGTTGTGGGTTTTTCTTACTCTAGATTAAAGAATATTTGTTTTTCAATTTTCCATTTCTGTTATTAGCTCAGGCGTTTCAAAGAACACCTAAAAAACGACGGCATCGATCAAGGTTTTCAGCCTGTTTTTGTATTTCCCTAATTGAAATGATGAGCTTTTTCTTTTAGAAAAATTTATACTTAAAGCTCTTACACAAGTGACAGCTGTAATAGCCGATAATTAAAGTCAGTGACACGTCCTATTGTTAAACATGACGTAGTTACACGGCTATTGGTCGAACTGAAGTTGCATTATTTTTGTATCATTTGTGTTTTAATGCTACCATAGTTGGTAGAGAATGCGAACTCATCTTCCGATCAGTTTTAATTTAACGAGCATTTTGGAAGTAATCTTAAGGCGCCTGTTGGGAAAAGAGGAGATTATTCCGATCCAGCGGTTCAAAAATTGCATTAAATGTGTTTTTTCTATGATATACGATTTTGCCCATAATGTAAGAGATGGCCGGTAATTGTTTCCCTTCTTTTGATAAGTTACGACCCGTAAGGGCCATAACGTGAATGAAAATGAATCAAACTCAGCATTGATAGACCGCCAGAAAAAGAGCGGAGGAAAATGCCAATAAAAAAATGATCCTAAATTGTGACAAAGTGCGTGCCAATCAGTCGTTGCGATTTCCTAGCATGCTCAGGAAATTACTTGCACTTCACCAAAAGAAGTGAAAAATTCAAATTGTTACTATGTTTTTTCTTTTAATTTATCGGAGCTCATAATATAATTTATTACAACACTATTAAGCACTATGTTCTTGGTCTGGTTTTCTTTCCCTGTGCTCTCTTTTAATTTTTAATAAAAATAACTTTAAATAGCTAGTAGGGGCTAATTAAAAAACTTAATAGGTCTTTCAGCCTCAAGGTTCTTTTCTTTTATAATAATAACTTTCCATCTATCCTATTAATCGACTTCTAATGTACTAAATATCTTCCATGCAAATGTTTCTTTCGAGCCAATAAAAATTATTGTTATTGTAATAAAGACATTGTAACGAAATTTTAGTGTTGTTAATATGTCCTGAGACAACCTCTCTGGTATATCGTAGTATTTCAAAATCCTCCGAGTCTCATATCTCTTGGAGTTTCGCTTTCCCTGTCACAAATAAGCTATCTGTTGGTGTTCACGTGTTTTTCTTTTTGTAGCAATGTTTTGGCACCAATCGTGGCACGAGAGCTAAAAACGAATCCACGCAATGTTCGGTCAGCGGAGAGGGCTTAACCTTAGCAGTGGTTGGCGAACCAGCAAAGTTCATCCTGCGTACTTCAGGTCCAGACCTCCTCTTCTTAGAGCTCCAAATTACTCGAATCGTCAAGAAAGGAAATGAGACTCTAATTCATCTCACGGAGCCAATCCCTGTCGAGTACGAATGCTTGGGAGAGAATCTACATAGCGTGTGCTATTATCCTAAAGAAGAAGGCGAATATCACGTGGCTGTCACGTGGAAGGGTACCCACGTCTCTGGAAGTCCGTTTGTTGCAAAGGTAGTTAAACGTGAAGCAGTAAAAATCAGTGTTGAGCTGGAACAGAAGGAAAACAAGGAAGAGGTGTGGCAATTGAGAGATGACGTCAAGTCGTCAAGGCGACAGAGGGGTAACAGAGTTTGACCACGCATGCGCGTTTGGTATCCAGTGTGTTAGTGAGAAGCTGTTGATGAGAAGGAACACAATGAACTCATGTTGGTTAAAACGTTTGTAATCGGCAATGGAACCGCTGTTTTCGGCGACCAAGGGAAGGAAACGTGGATGAACTTTGCAAAAGTGGTATTATACCCTGTTAGCTCCCGTTTATTCCAACGTGGACAAGCCTATTAACCAAGCTCAAACTGAAAATCATCTTCTTATTGGCTGTTTTTTTTTTTAATTTTAAATGCATTGAAATTTAAAGGGAAATAAGTATTTAACCCTATGTTATCCAACTTCGAGAACAAGTCACGTTTCTGATTCATAGAAGTTTCCTTGGCTGGAACATTTTGGTTGCGTATTTCATCAAAGAACTACTTTTCTGTCAAAACCCCCCAATTATGAACATTAAACTGGTACCTTCACCACACTTTACTTGAATATTGGAATTATGTGTCTTTATTTTAACATCAAAATCTGAAAGAATGGACTGGGGCTCCGGACTAGGGACTGGGAACAGGAGACCGGGGAAGTCGGGAAACCGCGGAACTCAAGAGAAAAAAAAAACCAAAGAAGGTAGAGAAGCTTCCAGTGTAATTCCTCAAGAGCATGTATTGTGGTTATATTGCAGAATTCTTTTTACAGGAAAGGCGCGGAAAAGGTGTGTTAGCTTTCGAAATGAAAAAGTGAAGAGTTTCCAAACGTTTTCTCTCTTGCACCTGTAAAGCTGGTGAGAATTTTCCTGACATAAAAAAGAACCAAGAATGGAACAAATGAAATAAAACCTAACTAAAAAAGCCGCAGAATTTAATACTTTCACATTTTCTTTTACGTAAAAAGATATTTTGCTCGTTCTTAGTGTTTCTTAGTACAGCGATCGTTAACGTCCGATTGTCAAATAATTCAGAGCGAAAATGCTTTTGAGTTTCCTCGGATTTAAAGCAATAAACATTCCCTTTCAGCTTAACTATTCATTTATTTGTTCAGTCAACAACAAAAAGTAACTATATGTCATCAGTTGCAAACTTTAATTACGACACATGCATTCTATATATCCCTCTAATTTGGTGTATAAAATTGAATGCTCAAGGTCGTATATACCACTTCACGCGTGTTGGACATGAGGCTTTTACTTCTTGTTGCCCTTTTGGCAGGGCTCACCAACAAGATCGACGGTAAGACCCGAAACAATAACAAGTACTTCTCGTATAACTGTGAATCTATCTCTTAACACAACAACACTGACTCGCGACTCCTCACCATATCCTATGCAACATACATACCGAAGTTAGGTACAACTAATAGTTGAACGTATTTTCGAAAATTGATGGGACTCTGAAAAAGACAACTATCACCACTTTACGTTAAAGTGTAGACGAGCTAAGTTACCATCGTAGATCGTTCTTTTGTTTGAGCTCTAGGACATGAACTTTATTTTTAGATCTTGTGCTTGTTACTAGCTACATAAAATGCTAACTACAGTTGACTTTTTCATTTCGGCATGGACAAACATTTCTTAGGATTCTACTGCAATTTTGACCGTGGCCAATGTGATTTTGTTCAGCGACAAGATGATAACTTCAATTGGATAAGGAAAAAAGGTGCAACATCTTCCGGCGGTACAGGACCACATTCAGACGTGAAGGGAAGAGGTAAGGTAGCCTGAAAAAAAGCAAACTGAATTCCTGTGGATATTCCTTCCTTGATTGCTATGGTACATAAATAAAACACGAAGGCAAATTAGTTCTGAACATTGAGAAGTGTGTAGCACTCAGTTTGGAGTATTCCTAGATTTATTTCCCGTGGTGAGGGACAGCAGTTAGAAACTCTTAATAGTTTATAAATTAATTTATTTAAGTGTCCCCAGTTAGCTCTAAAAGCTAAATATTTTAGACACTCAAACAAAGTTCAGTGTATGTATGTTCCACCTTCTTCAGTTTGAGGAAAATGATAGGAATCCTCGCCTTCATTTTCCCGGCCATCCCGAAAAACACGAAGGGGGGATGATGGGAGGGGGGGGGGGGTGAGGGTGGGGGGTGCTAAATGGGGGTTGCTGAAATCTCAGTTAAAAGTTAAAGAAGTTAAAGTTGTGGTGATTCCTCAGCTATTTTTCACATTTCAACCCATTTTTCAGCTATCAGTAAAACTTGTGGACCCAAGATCACAGCTATAATTTTTCAAAACGCGTCGCTTCTCATTCGACAGTTAAAACCCGACCCACTAATACATTCGGTGTGTTTTGAATAACTCCCTCAGTGAGCACGTTATCGTGGTCATTCGAGCATTATCATGATATATGTCCGTTAAAATATTTGTTTAGGTTATTACATGTATATAGAAGCCTCCAGAAAAAGGAAAGGTGATAATGCAAAGCTAGAAATAAATACTGGATTGCCTTCTGGGAAGACGTGCATGACCTTTTTCTACCACATGAGAGGGGGATACGGCCAAATGGGAAGACTTCGCGTGCTGATAAATGGAAAACAAGTTTTTGAGAAAAGTGGAAATCAAGGAAGCAGCTGGCTTGAAGCTAAAATCACTTATGATGGTCGTGTGTCGTCGGTAATAGTATTCATACGAATAACTCCGATTCGAAATTCAAGACGACTTATCTCTAAACAAACATTTTAAATAGTTTGACTGTGAGTAGTGTTGAATTTCGAATCGAATCTGTTCCTAGTTATCTCCACGAACGCCTTCAAGAGAGAAAGAATGGTAAGAAAGTTAATCCCCCATATACATTCGTTATTTTTAAGGGAAATCTTCTCAAGTTATTTCTAGATCACTCTGGATACCATATTTCATCACGATTCGAAAGTTAAGGCGACTCATATCTAAACGTACAGTTTAACTAGTTTGACTATGAGACGAGTTGAATTCGATTTGAATCTGTGCCTAGTTACCTCCATGAGTACCTTGAAGAGAAGACGAAGGTTGAGAGAGTTCAATCCCTGCAGGTCCTACTCCTGAGGAAATCCTTTTCAAGTTATTAATTGTAAGATCACTCCCGACTTCAGAAATCCCCGGAGATCTAGAAATAACCAATCCTGCGACGCGAAGTTTCAGTCATGCGGACAGTAGCTTTACACGCGCGCAATTTCTTGCTCCGCGAATTTATCCTCGAATTCAAAACTCGCGTGGCAACGTTATTTACGAGAGGACTGGATACCATGTCTAAATATAACATGAGAGGGAATTCCTTGAGAAAAAAAAGTATGTGGGTATATGGAGGATTTATTTCTCACTGGTACCTTAACTGAAAGTAAAATTGTCTTTCTTGAGCTTGTATATGAACGTTTTGCACATGGCCTTTCTCGGCTACATACAGCTTCCCTGACTCATATACATATAAATACACTAGTTACAGAAGTAGTTTTTTAAAGTACAAACCCAACTGATAGAGAAAACACCTAGTTATAATTATGGCAAAATTCTAAACGAATTTGCCATGGCCATTTGATTTTCAGCGTTCCCCCAACCATGAGGCGATTGAAAATGTACCACTTAAGCCGTGTTAATTTGAGGAGCTTTCATATTTACAGGTTATCTTTGAAGGAACTGTGGGTAGAGGCCATCAGTCGGACATAGCAATCGATGAAGTCAAGATGGAGAAGTGTGGACCGGGCGGCGGTGATGGATGTAGGTTTTTATATTTTTATTTAGTTCTCAAGGTAATGCTGTGTTGTAAGCTTTCACACAAGATTTTAATATGGCCTATTTCTACCAAATGTAATAGAGTTACACCCACTGAGACATCAGGGACGAATATGTTAACCATAATCGACGTTATGTAAAAAAGAAATGGCGGAAACAGCTGCTAATACGGCCAGGGGACGCGAATTAAGACTCTTAGCTTACGTTTTGCTGTATAGTACCTAAAGAAGAATGTTTGAAGACGAGTCCAGTTTCTCAGTTGCTACTGTTCTACTGCAGACGGTATATTTGAGTGACATCATTCTCCTGATTCCAACGGGCACTTTTCCCGCAGCTCCAAAAGCTTACCATAAAAGAAAAATAGCTGTGTGACAACTTTAGATCAAAAAGACTAGCCAGGGATTAGAAGCTAACAAAACAGCTCACGGAGCAGGTAATGAAATTTTATTTTGCGAATCTGACTAATTTCATACTCATTTTCACTTTAGCAACAGAAGGACCCCCTCCTCCTCAGCCAGGAACTGCCGCACCACCACCCCCACAAACACCAGCTCCGCCAGCCGGTACGAAATAGCGCTCATTTCTTTATAAGGAATTCAACCCCATCACGCTTTAACACTATTTAGTTCTCTTCCGTCAGACGGATGCGGCTTTCGTCCATCTACTCGAATTGTCGGTGGTGAAGATGCTCCACGGGGGACCTGGCCCTGGCAGGCGATGTTGAGGTGGTCTCCTACTGGAGGTGTGTTCTGTGGTGGTACTTTGGTTGCTCCTAGATGGGTTGTAACAGCCAGTCACTGCGTCAAAGGAAGCGAAGCAGGCTCCATATATGTTAGGTAGGAATTCAAAATACTACTCTTATTGACTAATGACTAATTCATACTGATTTGGCCATTTATGAACTTGTTTTCAGTTCAAGTTTTAGTTGACATATTTTTTGGGGATGCTCTCATCTTTCACACTGGCACGATCATGCATAGCTTTCATATACGAGGTTGTTACAAATACAACGTTAAAAGAAAATTTAGTGTTTAAAATTGACCTTTTATCGAATGAAATGTTTCCTATCTTTTCTCCGCATGGAGGCTCGGTGCTCACAAGCAGTCAGAAATGACAGGAACAGAACAGGACTTCACTGCATCCAAGGTGATCATGCACCCAGCATATCACAAACCAATCGGCATGAGCCATGACATTGCTCTACTTAAGCTGGACAGACCGGCCGTGCTCACAAGGTAAGTTCATCCCTGATTTAGTCAACACCCACAGTGATGTTGATCGTCTTTTTGCCAAGCGGACTTTCTGCTTCTGAAGAAACATGGAATTTGGTCATTGAAAACGTCCACAGACCATCTGTTTTGTTTTTACTCAACCCCACCCCCTTGTGTCCGTGCTCGTTTCATTTTTTTCGCTTTGCTTGAATTGGCATCAATCTTAGAGAACATAGATCTGTGACAAGATTATGGCTTGTGTACTTCTAATATTCACAGATTTTCTTACTATAAAGGAAGTCACTTTTTACAAGCGCCTCTCAAACTAAAAGTTTGGGTTTCTGATCTTAATTAGCATAGAATTTACGATTTTATTTCTCCGTTTTCTCCGTGATTTTAGTTTCGATCAAGAAAATATATCAAATACTCAAGACAGTGTTTGACGACATTACCAAACACCTCGAAGCTAGTGAAAAATACCCCGCGGCGCGTCATATTTTCAACTCTCTTCTCGTTGTTTGGAAATGTGGTCATTTACGGTCTTGAGTGGTTGATATATTACTAGAAACTGTTTAAATGTTTATAGAATGAACACATGGACCCTTTTTTATTCTAACGTGAAGCGCATTTCAAACTTGTTAGGTTCGTGAACCTTGCTTGCCTGCCTCAAGCTGTTGCAGCTCCAGTTGAGGGCAAGAAGTGCTGGATTACAGGCTGGGGTAGAACATCTTCAGTCGGAGGTTCTAGCGGAAAGGTTCTACAGCAAGCTTCAGTACCGATTGTAGGAAGAAACCGATGTGAGTTTGCTTACCTGGGACAGATCCACGACTCCATGATTTGCGCCGGTTTGGACCGAGGCGGCATTGATTCCTGTCAAGGGGATAGTGGGGGACCTTTGGTGTGTGAGAGTGGCGGAAGGTTCTACCTCCAGGGTGTAACGAGCTGGGGACGGGGGTGCGGTCGGCCTAACAAATATGGCGTCTATGCTAAAGTAACATACCTGTTGGACTGGTTGAATAAGGAGATGGCCAAGAGTTGATTTTCATTATTATATTGTTCGGCTCCTCTGTGTAGCAAATGCTAACTTTCATTACTACTGATGTGTGGCGAATAAAAACGCTAAGACGCATTTGTTTGAGAATGTTTTACTCATTATAATAATTTAAAATTTTCTTTAAAATTTCACATCTTCCTTTCAAGTTTGGTATGTTATGTTAAAAGCTAGCAAAGTTCGCATCGTAAGCAGATACACTCGTCACAGGTCTAAGATTATTTTGCAATGGCGGTGGGTTCCACTATCGTTGGGAACGGATATATGTTTATTGTCTTCTCTTCAACTGCTTAACTTCAATATAACTGCTTAACTGCTTAACTTCAATTTTCCCATCAGTTCACTTAATTATATAATTTATTTCTTATGTAACAAACACTCACCCATAAGAACCAGGCCCCAGTTGTTCAAAGGCTGGGTAACGCTCTCCGCCGGAAAAATCGCTATCCAGTGGATAGCGTGGTTTGTTTTGTTAACACTTATCCGCTGGATAGCAAAATGTCGAGTGAATAGCGTTATCCACCTTTCGAACAACCCGGGCCTGATGATTAAGAACCCCCAGGTATAAATTTTGGTTTTCAAGTTTCCATTATATATAAGAAGCCGTTTAACCTAGAAATTGAAATTGGTTGTTATTTGATAATTAAGAGACCACTGCGTTCACACGGGCATAGTCGACTAAAACAGTCGATTACGAAAACAGAAAAAAGTTCCACGAAAGCTCGAAACAGTGTGGGGAAAGTCACATGAAGCACACGCCAAAGGTTAAAATGAAACTAAAACTTATTTCGTGTATTAAATGGACTGAAAATCTCCTGGATATGTATCTTGACAGTAAAACGTAGCGAAAGTAACTGTACCGGGTACACTCGAGGAACGTGCATGCAATGTTTGATAAGTGTAGCTAAACTTGTTCGAACAATCTTGAACGTTGAAAATGACAAGTTCCTTCTCCGAGAAGCGACATTAGGGAATCATGGCAGCTGTGTTTAACACTGCTAAGTCCTAAACTGTTTTGTTAAATAGAGCGCTCTCACGTGAGGTCTGTAGAAATCGTTGAACTTTGCTTTTATACGAATTCATCAGTGCAATTGGACACTGCGTTTTGCTCGTATATCATTCTTGTTTGAACTAGTTTGACCACGTGGATTTTGTAATAGGATAAGTTTAGGTCGTTTAGTGCTATTCTTACACCTAAGCACCTAATCTAGGGTAACAAGCCCGAAAATATCGCTATTTACTGGTTTCACAAAGGCCACCTTGGGGACAGAGGAAAGCGGCCGTTGAAGAGAGCTGGCCGTTGCAGGTTAAATGCTCATGGAAGCATATAAGTATGTAACAATCAAAATGTATGTCAATAAAACAGAAACCAAACAGAAACAGAGAACAACGACGCGCGGTAAGGATCAAGTGTCGTGCCTTTTTATAATAAGAAATGGGGTTTGTACACACCATTCGTCAGTTGTTGATTAACTGGCCGTTTTCGAGAGGTTATTTCGGTAGTTGGGGCGTGCTTTAGTGGCCTTTGCCGTTGTGGAGAGGTGGCAGTTGTATAGAGAGGTTAAAATAAGAGTAAATGTATGGGCCGTCCGTTGGGACAAAAAAGTGGCCGATATAGAGAGGAGGCCGTTGTAGAGAGGTGGCCTTTAGTAGCATTCGGCGTGCGTTCTGTGACGACATGAGGCATTTTGTGTAAATTGGTCATATCAGTTACTCGATCAAAATATTCATCGCTAGCAAAAAGTACATTTGGAAATGAAAAATCCGATCGGAATAAGCATGCTGTGCACCCTAGAGTTATAATGGAAAATGACAGCAAAACGACTGAATAAATAAAATTAACATCATGGCTTTATGAAACGAAGGATAACACATATTAAAAAGAGACTTATTACACTCCAAAGTTCTGACAAACGAAGCAAGATGTCTGGTTAATCGTTGTAGGGAGTTTGGTTAGATGCCAGATGTCAGATATGTCGTGGGAAGATCATCAAGCAAAAAAAAAAAAAAAAAAAGAAGCAATTGCAGCACAAATCACATATGCCCAACTTTTATTGACGATTCCTTCAACTTAGAATATCTAGTGTGTCATTCACTTCTTATCCTACAGGACACTTATATCTTTAGGACATGAATCAATTGTTCGACATTACAGAGGTGAGCCAAGGCAGAAGATATTTCACTTTGGCGTACACACCAAACTTCCCAGCTTCGGCGCAGCCATAGCCCCAGCTAGTGGCGCCTTGCAGATAAAATTTCCCGTCCTTTTCGCACACCATTGGTCCACCACTATCCCCCTGACAAGAATCGATGCCGCCTTGGTCCAGGCCGGCGCAGATCATGGAATCGTGGATTTTATTTGGATATGCCCTGTCGCAGCGCCCGCGACTCACTACTGGCACGGATACCTGTTGAAGATACTCTGGAGACGAGCCTCCTGCAGCCAGTCTGCCCCAGCCGGTGATCCAGCATGTTTCTCCGTCTACAGGCGCCTCCACGTTGTGTGGAAGACAAGCGAGGTTCACATACCTAAGATCAGTTGAGGAAAAAATAAAGTAATAAATGAATTGCAAAATGAATTCCATTTCGGCAATTTCTGTCTTGGAAAATCTCTATAAAGCGGACGCTGAACTGAATTTTCCATGCAGTTGAAAGGAAAGCCAACAACTTGAAAGTTGGTTAGGAGCCTGGAGGGTCACAAGGGTGTCCTTGTAATTACTGAAAAATAGGCAATAGAAGTTTAAGTGTAACCTTTTTGTTTCGAGCGATCCAAACATACAAGCACTAAAGGCGCTTGAGGCATCACACCCCCCTCTACCCCCTTGAGATCTTAGAAAGATGGTGATGAAAGGCACTTTCCATTCAACCAAAACTTCCGGAAAGTTTCCAAATGGAGGTAAAGAGTACGGAAATTTCCTTAGAAAGTTTCCGAAATTCGAAAATTGACGAATTTGGGAAATGCAAACCATTCGACCGAAAATACCTTAAACTTCAGAGAAAAATAAAATGGAACAGAAATTTCAGGAAGAGATTTCCGCAAATTTGGAAAATTCTGGAAAACGCTGCATGTTCAATTCGCCACTGCAAGTTGCGGAACTTCTTACGCGAGTTTTTGGCCGAATGGCCGGAAATGCGCAGCTTGTGTAAAACCTAAATATTAGAAACTTTTTAAATTAACGTCATGGCTTGTGCTATGTTATTCAAGTCAAGATTGGCTTGCCTCAATACCTGGTCTGCGACACCAAACCCGCGGGGCTGAAGAATATGACAACTGTTTGCGAACAAAACACACACCTGATGATAGATGCGAATGCAGCCATAACACTACTGGAAAAAAGAGCTGAAAAAATTTTGAGACTTTGAACGGGATTCAAAAATGTACACCTGTTAAAAAGAGCGGGTTTTTCCAGTTTTAAGAGAGCGATGTCGTGACTGTAACCTTTAGGTCTGTGATATGACGGGTGAGTGAAGACTTTGGTTGCAACGAAATCCTGTTCACTACCAACATCTTCTGAACGCATATGGGCTCCAAGCCTTGAAACGAAACAAAAAAATGAATAAATTGATAGTTACTCCTTTCCAGTAGACAATAAAGGTGACAAGTATATTTCAAATATTCATGTCGCACCTTGAGACACATTCACCCATTTTCTGTTAAATAAACCCCAGAGCGTAAAATAAAACTGCTTGTATTACCTAACAAACACTGAACCGCCTGACTTTCCTTGGACACAGTGAGTGGCAGTAACGACCCACTGAGGAGCTACCAGTGTTCCACCACAGTATGGGAACCCGGAACTGGTCCGCAACATGGCCTGCCAAGGCCAGTCTCCATGCCTAGCAGACGAGCCGCCGACGATTCTAGTGCCGGAAGGACGAATACCACAGCCACCTACAAAAATGCAAGATTGAAATGGCCATTTAAACTGGTCAAAGATCAAGTTTTCGGTCTCCGACAAGGCTGAATAAAGATAACAACAGCATCTGATCGAAACAACAGAACAAGAACACGAAGTCGAACTAGAGCGTTTTGATATGGCATGATGTAGTTTTATATATATCTTGAGAAGCGCAAAAAACTCCGCTATGGCCATGTGAGTCAGGAGTCATTGTTTAGAAAAGGGTTTGAAAGTTAATGTTTTATGGAATAAATTGTAAAACTTTAGACTTCCGAACGCTCGTCAATGCAGTCATAAAACCGCCTTATGATGCAACAGTCCTTTCTTGAAACTCCCGTTATAGTTCCGAGTCCGTCATGTGACAAGATTTACCACAGCTACTTTGTTTGTCCTCTCACCTCAAATTGATACTTTGAAAAATTTAACGAATAGATGTACCGTGCGTCTGTTCAGTACTAGATCACAAACGACGTCAAAATGAGGTAAGAAAAAATGGCGCACACGAGCCGTTAGGCGAGTGTGTCGCTGATGTTCTTACCACATTTTGGGTCCTCCGTGATCAAATACTGAACAGACCCACGGCAACATGAAATCTACTTGTTTTATATGATAATGAAACAAAAATAAAATGTTGATGACGTCATTGATACGTCTGTCCTTCAATAGATCATCAGTAAGAACCAATCAAAATAAAACCAACAATCAGGGATATTTACCCTTTTAGTCAACACGAAGTAGACTAGACCCGGTACAGTATTGGTCAAGATATATTTTTCTCGCTCCTTCTCACTCTACACAGACGAATTGATTGGCGTAATACTTCATTTACTGCCCACCCGAAGTCACTAAAAGAGAAATTATCTGATCTCAAGCGTAATACGGATGGAACAGCCTGACTGCGCGCGGGACTGAACAACTTGAAGGGTTATTTGTGATTTCGAACTTAATTGGATGTTCCTTGATACTATGATTTATAAGCTGTATTTGTCTGGTACCAGTGTCAAATGGTACAGTGCAATCAGTTGTCTCACGATATAATGCGACCTTGACACTTTCGCCGTACAGCACCAACTTTAGGGCCTTTTTGGTTTATACAGTCTGCTTTGTTTATGTGGGTAGTTAGTAACATATTTAAACGGAGCATCAGAAAGTAACGGCTACCCGAAAGTAGCGGCCCCTTTTGCCTGCTACATCTCAAATTGACTTACTTTCGGAGTTCTACGGTGACACATTAAACTCAGTGGAGTCGTGTGACATTCAACCTAGCTATGATATTTATTGTGGATGTCATTCAGCAGCTTACCACTTCCACCACCACCACCTCCTCCACCACCTCCTCCTCCTCCTCCTCCTCCTTCTCCACCTCCCCCACAGTTGACTATTTTGATCTCGTCGATGGCAATGTCGCCTTGCCAACCCTTCCCGCGGACACCTTCAAAACCAACCTGTAAAAATAATGGAGAAGTAACTGAAATAGCGATATATGGCATAATGAGAGGCTTAGAAGCAAAGCGGGCTCGATACACTCATAAAGCTAAGTAACGTAGTTGGTTACAAAAAGCACTGTCAAAGCGTGTTTTCTTTGATTGTGCAGCAGACGCAATTTTAGTTGCAAATAAGTAATTTGCAGTTATTAACTTTGGAATAGCCCTGTTTTCTTCTGAACCCTCAAGTGTGGTCTGTAGATATATAGGTTATTGACCAAGCGTGAGGTCAAGATGGCTGGATATTGGCCAAGTTCTTTTTTGCGTGTGCATGGACCGAGAGAGAGTCGAGGTCCATAAAGGCGCAAAAAAAAAAAAAAAAGAACGAGGTCAATATCCAGCCATCTTAACCGAACAAGCTTGGTCAATAAGAGTTAATTTTATGGATAAATAACACTATTTTCTTGTTGGACGAAGCAAGTAATCTCGAGCAGGCAAGAAAGCGCCATCTTGCCCGCTCGGGTAGCCAATCACAGCGCAGGACTCAGTTCATCTTGCCCTCTCACGGATTTAGCCATGTAATAAATCATAACCGTATACAACCTACAAATGCAGTACATTATAAAACCACACGCTTGCTTACGACGTTAGCTCTTTCTTGAACTTTTAAGTCAGCCTTTCTCCACGTGTCACCTTGCCTACCAGTTTTTCTGAACCGTTCTTGCCCGTTCACATATACTATCAGTTCACCAATGTCATTCCCATTCATGTGATAATAGAACGAGATACATGTCGGACCATTTCCCAGAGGAGGCCTGATCTCTAGTTTGGCTTTATCACCCGGCCTACGAGGGCTTGATGCCTCGATGTAGGCGTAAGAACCTGTAAATGAACAAATCAAAGCCTTTTGTTTCGTACAGTTAGTGGTCTTCTCATAAACTTCCCAGTCTTCTAACTCCTGCCGCCTGCTGGGGTGTGACGATAAGGCGCCAGATTCTGTTTGGTCAAGAATTTCATAACTTAGACCAGTACAATTTTTAACAAGAGTTTTATCGGGCACATTTAGTTGTGGTTTGCATTTCTCCTGGGCTTTTTACGACAGATGACTACAGGCCCCGTATAGGGCGGCACGCAGGAGAGGGAGGTATTTCAAAATGCTACTGAGGTGTAATGCTACCCGTGCGTTGGCGTCGTCCGCCCATATTTATTGGCAAAGGTTAGTGCCGTTTTCTGTTGAGTGATAAAATTCAAGTAATCCAGAATTGCTCTGCCGGTTTTGCGACTCGTTTAAAATCTTGCTACCCGGTCCTCTGCTCTCCCTTGTAAATATTCATACAGGTCTACCGCACATATTGAGACTATCACTTACTGACTTAAATAATTCTGGAACAGAGGGAAGATTTTCCTGTCAGTTATTTCAACAATATGCACGAATCCTTACGGGTTTTTGTGGCGTCTTAGAAGGGATGGGGTCTGATTGGGATTCCCGTAGTTATTTAAATACAAACACCAGCACAAGCAGCTCCTTTAACAGAAGCAGAAGACACTTCTTTCTGACGCGGACTTAACCTTTTTCCGGCCCGACGCCTCTAGATGGTCCTGTTCCACTCGAAGGGGTAGCAGAACGTCTTATGGTCCAATCAAAATTGTCATCAGTTCTTTGTGAGCCACATGGTTTGTCAAAGTTGCAGTAATAGCCTTGAAGAAGCAAATGCTACGTTAATGATGCAATTCTGTTTCAAGATTCGAAGCAACTATTTTACTGTATGTTTTTAGTAATATTTGTAAACAATCAAGGAAACAAGGTTCAGAGTTCAAAGTACATATCATAATTTGTAGCAATTTACAGAAGGCAATTCTGAATTCTGAATTAGGACCGGATCGGTGATCTCGCAGGTTTGCAGATGCACCCTGCGAACTGAACAAGCTTAAAGCACACTGCTGCGATGTGCTTTAAGCTTGTACAGTTCACAGCTTTCACTGCAAAACTGAAATATTGGCCGTTAGGCGATAAAACTGATATCATGATACATGGCTTTTTCATAATCATGGTGAAGTATACTAGCTCTTTAAAAAATGTTATTCAGTGCAAAATTAAGAATTTTTGCCAGAAAATGGAAAGAGAAGATGAAAAGAGCGCGTTTCAATACTTCGTGTGTCAGTTATTCTTTTCATTTTTGTCTCATTTTTTTTATATCGGTGGTACTTTAGCATGTTCTGTTTTTGAGTAAAATACACTTTGAGATATCGACAGAGGATAATCTTAGAAATACTTAACTTACCAGCTCCAAAAGCCAGGTTCGCAAGTAGTACAGTAAACAGCAACATCTTGAAGACCAGCTTATTGGTGAACATGCAGTGAATTATATGAGTTTTTAACGATTTTATTGTAAGTTGATATGCTCAGTTATCGATCAACTTATTTGTGGCCTAATGGAACACGCACTTCCTTTAAATACAACCTTTTTGCGCTTTTCAATAGCTGCATTAGCCCTTAACAAAAGAACAAAAATGGAACAATTAAAACATACTGAAATATTTAAACACATGGAGCTGCTGATGAGTTTTCACAATAAAACATTATAGTTATATTTGTCTTGGCCCAACCTGAACAAGTAAAATATACGTTCAGTGTTAAGCGTTTGTTTACATATCGTAGGATTTTTCATGAATTGACAAACAAATACAGTAACTTCTGAACAGGGTAATAACTGGTGTTAAGTAGACTAATAATTATACCTGTTAGTAAGTAAACATTTTTTTCCATTAACCTTGGTCACCAAGTTTTGCCATAAAGGCAGCGAACTTAAAAAAAAACAAAAAACATTCAATTTTACTGAAAAGTATCAGGGTTTTGTACCGGCAATTGTCTTGATGTCCATACATTCTATGAGTTTGTAACGTCCAATGAAATAAATTATTTCGGACAAAAACAAATATCCGAAAATATAACCGTCCGAGATTTTTAGGCGTCCGAAAATTTAAGCGTCCGAAATATTTACAGTACAGTATAAATCTTTTTAAACAAATAAAATCAGCAAGATTCTACATGGGAGGTTTGTATGATAATTTCGCCAGTGGAGAATATTTTTTCGGACAAAAGTTTTGCACAAACTTTTCGTTTTGTAGATAAAAACCGCAAAAATCGCAAAAATTAGAACCAGGAAAATTTTGTGCTACACGGTACTTTAATAGGCGCCTTTTAAGTGGTTATTTGCTTAAAACTAATGCAAGGATCATTAGCTCTAACAGGTTAATTTGAGTCACTCAAAATCTAAGCATTTTTATCTTGTACCTTTGAATTCCAGTTAATAGAAGCAACAAAAGAAAGCTAATGAAACATATTACAAATATTTAAACAGATTTATATGCTCATTTGTCTTTACAATACGAAACGTTTTCGTTGCGCAAAGGTAGCAACCTTCTGCTTTTTTATTTATAGAAATTAAAACAAGTGAATATCGATAATGCTTTCAGTAGATATTGGTTAGAAAATTGTGCAATTAAAAAACACATTATATCAGAATGAAAATGTCGTGATTTTGAAAACGAATAGGGCGACTGTCAAAGTTGATAAATTGTGCGAGTTAAAATGTTTCCTAGGTAAATTAGAAGATTTCGACCTTATAATGAAGATTATTTATCCTCACCAATCGCAACAGCAAAAAAAAAAACCGTTTGGGCTTGAGGAATGCAATCAGTCTTTCAGAAATTGTCAGCTTGCATTTGGAAGGGATATTGCGTCTAAAAATCATAGGGTGAACGTAGGAAAAGCTCATGGTAAAAACGTTTTAAACATACCCAGCACGAAAAAGCGAACAAGCTATACAGTTTTCAAATATAAATAAACATGGAAGCTTAAAGCACACTGTAACAAAAATCGCCAAACAACTTCATAGTGGGAAATTTGTGATCGGAAGAGTTTTTTATAACAAAGAAATTTCGTTGTTAATTACGAATTCTGCAGCTGGTAGCTAAAGGAGTAGAGCTTATTTTCATAATTTTCGACATTTACTTTGAGCGCCCACAGTTTTTACTTTTTATCTGCGACTATGACAAAGTTTTCTTTCCATTCAGTTGAGTTATTCCTGTGACTCCTGTGTGTTGGGTTTAAGTTATTATTAAAATATTATTATAACATTATACTAAGTTATAAGCCACCATACAACAGCCTTGTCATGCACAACTCCTTTCTGTATACGATTGCCCACATGTGGAACCGGTTACCAGCTATCACCAAATCCTCGACCACTTTGGCACAATTTCGTTCTCGTTTGAATGGTGTGGAGTTTGCAAGGTGCCAGAGTTTGAAATGTATTTTCTAACTCATATTTTTAATATTAGGACTAGTTGGCCTTAGAAATATTTCATATTTCAATTCTGAATTCATCTTAGCAAATATAGTAATTGTAAGTTGTAATGTTATTGTAAATAGTCGTGCGTTTTTATCATGAGCCCCTGGCTCGGGAGATTAGGCAACCACTCCCTACGTTTACGACTTAAAATAAAGTTACCTAACCTTACCTCAACTTAAGTTGCTACTGCGCACGTATTTCATGTTCGGCTACCCTCTGTTAGCGCAAGCAAAATTTCCCACAACTGATAAACATTGATTTTCTTGAAATTAACATGTGTGGGTAGCCCTACAACAAATTTTACTAGAAAAGTATACGATTTTGAAAACGACAAAACAAGCAAATAGGAGATAAAGCTCAGTTCAAATACATGTATTTTATCTTTACCCACAACATGACAAGAGCTCTAAGGTTTATTTACAACGCTGGCCATTATTTTTGAGCGACAGATCTAGATTCTCTATTTCAGTTGTTGCTTGTATCCTTATAGTGTTAAGATAAGGCGGCGAATTTCATGGATGGATTGAAAACTGTCCCACAAAATCACAGTCTTATTAAAAAATTATTGGAATTATTATTACAAGGCGTAGTGGCCTCATGGTTAGCGCACTCGACTCCGAATCGAGCGCTCCGGGTGCGAACCCTGGCCGGGGACATTGCGTTCTGTTCTTGGGTAGGACACTTTACTCTCACAGTGCCTCTCTCCACCCCGGTGTATAAATGAGTACCGGCGAAATTAATGCTGGGGGTAACCCTGTGATGGACTAGCATTCCATCCAGGGGGGAATAGATCTAGAAATACTACTAGTCGCTTTATGCTACAGAAACCGGAGATAAACGCCGGCTTGATGGGTCACTGCACTTGGCTTGTATGTAGAATATTAAAGAATTGCCTAACATGTATACAGCGACAGTTATTAAGTGGCTGCCTACTAAACACGGAGCGATCCTATACAACGAGGTTGAGGTGTTCAGCCTGCAAATCACAAATCCCAACGGACGACCAATACTCCCATTTGACTGGCTTATTCACTCAGGTCTAATTTTAGCGCGTTGTGCGTTGCCACAAAATTCTAGAGAGCGACGGGTGTAATTTTCTGTTTTATTTTACACGTAAGCAATGCCTTTTGAACTAAATGAACGGTAGCTTCAGGAGAAGAGTTAAAAAAGAAAATTGACATTTTTTAATTTCAACTTCATAATTTTGTTCCTCTACTCGCGAAAGCCTATCGTGCGAATTCGAGCTGTTCACTCAAATTTATAAAATGCCGTGTTTAGTTCGTTTGGTGCCAGAGTGTCTTTGCTCCTTCAAGGATTAACGCGGTTGAGAAATAAGGAGTTGAAAACTAAAACTAAAACAAGCAGATTGCGAAAGTAATATATTACATCTACGGTAATATGGTTATTCTTCAGCCGGTTATCTAAAAGAGATTCCATAAGGTGAACATTGGCTGCTAATGTACTCTTGCTGCTAATATTCAGTCGGCCCTTTACGAACTCAATTTTTGTTTTTATTGCATTCAGTCATGAGTCTTCCTTTTCCTTTCTAACGTCGATATTCAGCCGAAATCTCACTTTGCCATTTTTCAAGTTCTCTTGTTTCTTCGTAGTACTTTTTGTTTCCAATTTCTTTGCTCTGAATATAGAACAGTTTGAGGAATAATTCAGCGTTGTTCAATTTGCCTTTTGTCTGCACCATCATAACGCTCATAAATCTGAATAAGTAACAATTATTCACCGAAGTGGAGGTGAATAGTACTTGCTAATCACCTCCGAGTTAACCAATCAGAGCGCGCGAAAAGCACTGTTTACTTGTGTGCTATATACTAATTTTAAATATCCCACCAAAATCCGTCTGTGTTCACAGACTAACCAAAATCACCTCTTACGAGATTTGTTTTCGTTCTCGGCATGCTGAGATAAATGGAAACAGATAGCTCGTTGATCGCAGGACTCAGCTTTGTTATTTTAGTTAGTGGCGAAATCTGAATGTTCCTTCTCAAACTCATCAATGATTCATCAAGTTTAAAGAAAGGAAATAATGATCGTGACAGTGTTTGGATATGTGATGTTAATTAGCATAGATTTTTACGATTCCAATTCTCCGTTTTCTCGTTAGTTAGTTTTAGTTTCGATTGAGAACACATATCATCAAGACAGTGTTTGACCACATTTCCAAACACCTCAAACTTTCGTCAAAAATACTCCGCTACGCGTCGTATTTTCAACTCTCTCTCGGTGTTTGGAAATGTGGTTAAACACTGTTTTTCCTGTTTGATATATTACGTGAAGTGACGAAGATAATTCATCGTTTTTGTTCTTCCAAAGGCATCTTCTAAAGGTTAATATAAATTCTATTTTCACTGTATTTTTATTATTTACCTTATATTATTCTACGTAAATGACTCCGTTGTTTTAACGAAAAAAACGATATTTCTCCACGACTTCTATGTTATACGACCGCTATTTCGGCTTTCCACCATTGTACAAAAAAGCCAACAAAGTGCTTCAAAGGTGGCGTGTCCTTACCTTTTATAGGATCGCTCCGTGTTTAAGGGTGTTTCACCAAAGGTCCAAACATGCTAAAATACCACGAACTAATCAGGCAAGAAAAACTTTGCTGAAGATTTTCTACTGAATCACTTGAGTACAGCTTGTGACAAAAACACGCTGCTGCTAATACGACCTTAACGTACTTAATACTGAACAAGTTACCACTACACGGTTACGCATAATTGGTTTCTAAGTACTCAGTTACGCTTTTCAGCCTGTAAAACGGCTTCACAGTGTTAACGAAGAAAAGCTACAAGGGCGCATGCCGAGAGCATGATGGCGCTGACCAAATCGCTGCTGCAGCAGTTGATCTCGCACTTCTTCACGTCGGCTAAAGGTGAGAGGGCAAGCGACTCACACGCGCACCATGCACTAAGATCATCGTAACTGGATGAATGGATGCAACCTTTGGCGTATAACGTGGTTGACTCATTATTGGATGTTGTTGCCTCCATCACGAGTTTGCCGCAGCGATTCATACCTGAAGCACAGGTCTCCTCTTTTCTGAAAATAGCACACTTGACGCAACTTGTGGTTGGATCGCACGTGTACCACTTCAGGCCATATCCTTCAAAAAATAAGCAAAAAGACATAAAAATAAGTTATAGGAATAAAACCGACATCCGATTCACGTACAGATGGTAGGCAATCCGTGCGAAGATAGCTATATCATAATTCCTTGGAGAAAAGTCAGTGGGGAGAAGCATGACTCGAACAAAACTGAAAATGTCGGAAGAATTGGGATAAATACCGATCATCGTGTGAAACTGTTTAATTTTCCCCTAAACGGAGTGCGTAAGATAAGCAAGATCAGGACTATCAGAGTTGTTCGATTCAGCTTCAGTATGGCGGCCAGGGCAAGGGTGGAGTTCAACCAACATTATCTTCCCAGGCCGCTTGTCTAGACGAACAACCAAGATTTAACTCTGACAACTCAATTATCAGAATCAAAACTCAGGCTACGAAAAATTTGAAGCCCAGAAACCGGGAAGATTTCGAGCCATCGAAATGATCCAAGTAGCTGAATTAACTGTTTCAGTTGCTTTGAACTGGGGCGCTGGCTATGGGTCGCTAAGGCTGTATCTGAAGTATTCTGTCGTTCCTTTCTTTGGCATCTCAATTCTAACTGATTCATTCTCTCACCTCAAGGTGGCCGAACACAGCTTTCGCGCGCGCGCACGGATTGCAAAAAACAAACATGCCGTCAATAGAGCGATCATGTTATTTACTCAACACCCGCACTAACTGTGTTATTAGGGAGTTTAAGCAAATCACTAAGGCTGGTGCTACTACGGCTGCCGTGACTGAAAAGGTCTGGGGAGAGTACGTCTCGGTGGTCTGCCAAATTTTAAGTTTAGCGAGTAAAGCGAAATACAAAGATGAAAGAAACATCGGCTAAGGAGTTTAAAATCTCTTTTACTTGGTTTCTCACAGCGAAATTGCTTCGCTCAAAGGACGATGGCCGTTATTGGGTAGGACGAACAGATTATTTCTGAGCGAAAGCGAATGCCATACACTTTGTACCATAACAATTTGATGGATGAAATATATAATTTCAGAGACAAATATCTCAAAGAATATCGAGTGAAGAACACAAATATATCAATACCGGCTCAAAGAAGCAAAATAGCATTGTATAGTTACCCAGATATAAAACATCTTCACTAAACCCTCAAAGCAAACTTAACCGAAGAAAAACAACCTCGTGCTCAACACGAATATTTCACTTGACTCGCTTCTCCATTCCAACACCTTTGCCAAAACTTATCGTAAATTCAGGATACGGATTTACAAGCTTATGAAAGGCAACCTTGACACAATCTTTGACTTAAATTGAGTTTAAAGGATATAGTATCCAATGGAATTCTTAAAATGCCGAGATGTCCGTTGAAAAGGGCCAGAGAAGCGAAATAAACCCGACGTAGTTACTAGTAGCCACTACGGCAAAACGTCCCGACTCACGTAGTCAGGTTTCACGCTACGGCTGAATGCAACCGACGTACATGCGCAGTGTCCCATTTTGGGGGAAATTTACTTCCGGCAGCCGTATCAGAGCCAGCCGTAGTGATTTACTTAAACTCCCTATTTTTCTCTATAATTGAACGCAGTGTATCGAGGGTTTTAATCGTTTATTACAAAGACATGTTGGAAAAGGTAACGATGCAAAGAACTCAGCAATTCTCAGCGTTATCGTTGTTACGGAAAGAACCCAGTTAAATGCAGCGCATGCGTAGTAAGTCAAAAAATTGCGATTGAATGAAAAATTGCTCTCTCGGAAGTGCGCCTTTTTCTCAAGAACCACTCATTAGAATTTCACGAAATTTGGCACGAAAATACTTTAGGAAATAAGTAACTGGAATATAAAAAAATGGAACTTTAACAAAGGAAATTCTGGATATTCCGGTAAACCCTCAACAAGGGATAATTAAGGATCTCTCTGTTAAATTATTATCAAAATGTTGTTAACTTGTGAGTATCGTTACAAGCTTGCTGCATGCAAATTATAAAGAAAATCTAATGACTAGATTTTCTACAAATAAACTATTCCGATTTTAAAGGCCTGTTTATATTTATTCATGTTGCCATAGCAACGGTACATACGTCAGCTTAACTATCAAAAAAAACAAAGTTTGTGTTGTTAACTTGCTTGCCGCCGTTTTTGGCGACCGAGGGATCAAGGGTTTTAGAGAAAAAGGTGAATGAAACACAGGTATCAAAAACTGTGTTCAGCCTCCTTAAAACGACTTTGGAAAGGAAAACGTAACCCACAAACCTGCAATTGAAGAAGAGCATCTCCAACAGCTCAAAGCCAGTGGGTTTTTTTTTCGCTTTCTTCCCCACTCTCGCTGTTGAGAAATGTGTGGTTTCATATTGTTCTTTTCTTTTGCCGAAGAGGCCTTGAAGGACAAAGCTCGGACCACTAAAAGCTTCAACTTCGCTGTTGATGCAGCCGGGCGAAAGTTTGCAACCATGGCCCATGATGAAGTTTCAAAAAACCATCGAGGTGGTGTCAATGAAAAACCCAGTGACGAGAAAGAAACAAGAATCTACGACGGGCGGAAACGGAAGACCAAAACGATGGCTACAAGGCTCTGAAGCTCTACCTTGAAAAGATCAACTCGAATTGCAATGCTTTTTTTCAGTATCCGAAGGCAAATTTCAGTCCTGAAGATGACGTGTGGTTCGAGCAAAGGCCACTTGACTTCAACACCCTCGCAAACATGATGATAAAAATCTGCAAAGGGGCCGGCCTGTCCAGAATATACACAAACCACAGCATCAGAGCGACGCCCTAACACTGTGGTCCAACGCTGGCGTTCTTAATCGACATATCATGTCCATTTCAGGCCATCGAAAAGAACAGTCCCTTGCCCATTATAACTCTCGACCATTCGTTTCACAGCTTCAAAATTGCAGTGATGTGTTGTCAAGGGCGCTTTCGGCTCCAAGTTCTGGTTGTGTATCTACGGCTTCCTCAGCGGTGCAATCCACAGTTCGAGCGAGCAGTGGTTCACGTCAAGAAATAAATCTTCCACAAGTTGCAAGAGAAGACGCACCATTTTTGCAACATTGCACTATTGAAAATGTGCAGTTTGTCTTTAAGTCTTAATTCTTTGGAAAACCGATCATATTTAACTTACTTCAGTTGAAAAACGCTTCTACCGACAGTCATTTCTGATTGTCGTCAGTTCGATATTTAGGTTAACTGAGCAGTTAATGTTGTTTGTTTGTCAGAGATCGGGAAAACGTAAAGTAACTCATCGCAGTCCAAGAAAGATGTTGATGTGTCGCTTTTTGATGTTTTTGAATGAACATTTCCGCGCGGTTTATCGTGCTTTTGACTTCATGTAAGCAGGGCGAGATTCAATAAAAAAAGTTTTTGAAAAGTCTCAATGTTGTGAAAGAAATGGTGCATGAGCGTGCAGCGTGCAACTATCGAGTTATATATGCACTTGGAATGTTTGCTAAGCACTCAAGAAGCCAGAGTCGTACTCGGCTATCGCCTCGTGCGACTCTTACGCCTCTTTAGTGCTTAGCAACCTCCCGCGTGCATATATAACTCGATAGTTGCACGCTGCACGCTCATCATTTCTCAAATATATAGCACATTCGCTGCCTAAGTTTAACTTCAAACTGGAAGTAAACGGACGTTACAGAAAACGCCTTAATACCTATGTTGTTGCGCGTTGTCATATTTATTAGAGTTGATATCCCGCTAATCCCTCCTTATGAAATTGAGTCATTACGAAATGTGGTAGCCACTAAATAAACAATTCATCTGAATTTTCTTCAAGTGAAACGTTACAAGTAATTTTTTTCTCTCATTGAGGTTTACTATTTTTCAGTTCTGGAGGGCTACAACGAGCTCGTTCTTTTTGGTGCTTAAAGGACTAAAAGTTGACTATTAAACTCACAAGTCATTACTAAACGTGGTAGCCACTAAATAAACAATCACCCGAATTTTCTTCCAGTGAAACGTTACAAGTAATTTAGCTGCTTCATTGGAGTTTACTATTTCTCAGTTCGGGCGGGCTACAACGAACTCGTTCTTTTCGGTCCTTAAAGGACTAGAAATTGACAATTAAACTCACAAGTCATTACGAAATGTGGTAACCACTAAATAAAAAAATACCCAAGTAAATATTCTTCAAATGAATCTTTTAATGGCCGTTGTCAATGAAAAAGCCAACCTAGACGTAAGATAAGTTTGGTGATGTTTCTGACAGGGTTGTTAAAAGAAGGGAAATTTAAATCATTGAACACAAAGAAAGTCCAAATGCATATGTCGCATTTCGGTGTTGGCCAATATCTTTTCAATGGCATGGTACAAGAAAAAGATGAGAGTTTATACGAAGGAAATACAAATGCCAAGTGAGATATTCATGGTATATCACCCGAAAGGGTTATAGAACTTGCATAACTGGACAGACATTTTTAACTGCTTTGGTACCGTGCTGAATATTTTTGAATCGATGATATATCAAATCCCCACCTACATCAACTCCATCATATCCTACGCCTGTCCCAATTTGCAATCACTTATTCCCACTTTAAAGTAGCTCAGTCACGGTTTACGCATATTGAAAAGTTTAGCCTCAATTTTTCAAATTCGTCTTTTGTAATCCGTGTCAATCTTCTCCATCCTTAGCCATCCTTGTTACTTTATGGTTTATAATTATCTCTTTTGTGTTTTTCTATCTCATTAAGCTGTTATTTTCAGGTTTCCTACTATTTAAAGATAATTTTGTTTGTGGCCAAAATAACTCAAAATACCGTGATTGAGCTCCTTTAATGGAGAAAAAAAAAAAAACTGCTTCAAACACGATCAGTATCAGATGACCTAACCAATTAGCTTTATTCTAGATATTCTTTACTACGAATATATCTTGCGTTACAACGCGAATAGGAGTAGTACTTACGAAACAACGCAGACATTCTGCTTTTTGATTTATTTAAGACAAATTGAGATGTATCAAGAGGCGCTGCTAATTGCGTGTCCGTATGTTGAAAAAAGTTTCCCTAAAAGCTAATGCCGGTGGTAAACAAGACATAAACTATAAGGTACATAGAATGGTTGTTAAATGGTCTACCATTTACATAGCTGCCCACACAAATGATATTACATTTTATGCGTTTTAACACTAAAAATGTTTTTCAGGTCTGTTGTGTGTCACTCCACTAAATTGTTAAGTGCTTACTTATTTCTTTTATGTGCCATTTAAACTTGTGAGGATTGTACAATTAATAATTAAGCATATATCTTAAAACGCATGCAGAAATATATGAAAGAAATGAGTTTTAAATTCTGGCAAAAAAAAAAAAGATGGATAACTTAAAATTTACAACGTTTCGGCAGTGAAAACGTAATTTATTTTTAGCCCAGTTAAATTGACATATTCCCACAAAAGGTGAATACACAAGCTAAAAACAGATAAAATACACTGTACATAAACTACACAGTAAAATGTTAAATGTACTACGATTTAAATAGCTGATTACTGCCTACTGTAAATGTTGTGAAATTGCTTCATGAATTAAAGTCCCAACTGATAAGCTCGCGTTTGCCAAACTGAAATTGCGCTTTTACCTATTTAAACATTTTATCTTTCTTGACAAACATCTAGTAACATTTCGGGCACTGAAATGCCATCAAAGAAATGCTGAATTCAGATTGAAAATTTCTCGGTAATTGTCCCCTTATATAATTATTGTTACATTTTCAAGAAGCGAACTTTTCTAGCTGAATTTAAATGCTTTGGCCAAATAGATCTTAGAGCTTTGGAGGAAACACAATTTAAAACCTTAGCCAGTATCAATATTCTCTCATTGAAAGGGAAAAAAAACTGACGTACTTCTTCTCTGTAGATTATTTACCAATGTTTTGAATGCTTTTTTTCTGCCAACGTGCTGCGCAGATAGTCTATAAGCATACTATTCTCCAAAAGAAGCTGTACTGTTCGTTCCACCTGTAAAATTACAAACTACATGTAAAGTCTGTGTTCAAGCCTATAGTGGCCCATCAGGCTGGTGCGGTGCTTATCTTCAGTTTGAAGTTAAAGTGCACCAAACCCCAAATTTTTTTTTTCGCTAAAACGAACCTATTTGTTATTTGAAATACTTCTGCAAAAAAAAATGGATTCGGTTAAATCCTCGATTTTCTGTGCCCCGACGAAATCTCGAAAATAGCTCTAAAACACCGCCATTTTGTTTCGCGACCGAGTTTGAGGAGAATGGGTCCAGTGGCTGTTGTGACGGCTATCCAGGAAGGTTGAGTATCTCACGTCCTCTCATTTCCTTCAGGATGGTGTAGTACACATTTGAAAAGTGCTCAGAAACGCTTACCAGAAGTGCTATTGGCTGTTGCAGCAATATCCCAGATACAAAGAGAGATATATTGTACAATTTACTGGCGATGAGCGGTCAATGCTACAATAGAGACGTAAACGGTGGTTGATTTAATCGAACCGAAACAAGCGAACTGAGTCCGTGAGAACCATTGAAGAACTCTCACTGGAATTTGTTCTTAAAGCCAACTAGCAATTCGTAGAAGTACTACCGACAACCTATATTTTCCAGTCCCGCGGTATTTAGTACCGTAGTACATAGCCGGTAAAGTTGTGTGATCAATCAAGAAGCGTTACGACCGATGTACTAATACGTAAATGTAGAACGCAACTGTACGCTGCCAACCAACCCTTATTTCTCTTTCGATTTAGATAAAAATCGAAGATTAATCCTTAAGAAATACATGATAACAAAACTGTTAGACGCAAGAGTTTTTCGAAGGTTTGGAAATCAGCAGTGCGACAAACATTCTATGCAATAGTTCGTATTCGTAATCTGTGCAATAGCGTCGAAAATATGACCGCGTAACATTATCTGCGAACCGCTCAGGGAACAAATCGTCTTGAGTTTTCTTTACTGCTTTTCGTTTGCCTGCTCCTCCACTTCGTATCTAGCTTTCCATTTCTAATATACAAGCAGCTCGTCCGCAAAGAAATCTTCCCCGTCGTCGCTTGAAATATTGCAAATTGCTCTCAAAGCTCTCAGCAGGTGAGTTCACAGTTCTCGAACGTGCTCGATCGAAGTTTATTTCGGATTCTTCCGAATCGAAACTTAACACTGATTCCAGTGACGAAAAAGAAATGATTCTGGAACAAAACTTGGCCGTTTTAGTCCCAAAATATATTGAAAGGATTAGTTTTGTTTTCCATTTTCTCGAGCAAATACAGAGAGCTGATTGAGGTGCCATTGTGTTTGGTTCCTGGATAGACTTTATCAGCAACCGCCGCCCCAGATTCCCTAAAACGCGGTCGTCCAACACTTCAAGCGCGACTTTGAACGGGGATAGAAAATCGAAGATTCAACCAAATTCAACATTTTTTTCGCCCAAATGCTTCGAATGACAAGTGGATTTGTTTTAGCGAAAAAAAAAATTGGGGGGTTAGGTGCACTTTAAACAAACCTAAAGATGTGAACTTGAAGTGTATAAAAATATATATATATATATTCAACGACTCTTACCTTGGAACTTTTTCTGATAATTAATGCAAGTTAGGAGTTCGATCTATCCTATGTTGTGTATGACATGTACACATGCAGAACAGAAATGATATTACTCGCCAGTTTAAATATTACTTGCAACATTGCTAGGAAAAGTCAGCATGTTTATTGTTAGGAGCCTCAGAGCCTTAATATTTTGGAGTCTCTACACTCCATCTGGATTGCCGATGGTTTGTTATCAACTCCCCACTCTCATCAACTCCTTCATTACCCTGGCCTGTTCCAATTTGCAATCACCTATTTCCTACCTAGAAAAAAGAAAGTATGCATGGAACACTCTGCTTATGATCAGGGTTAGATAACCTAGCCAATTAGTTTTATTCTAAATATTCTACGAATGAATGTTGCTTAAGGACGCGTATCAGGGAAGTAATTTAGGAAACAACGCAAAAACTCAACCATCTAATTTACTGAAGAAAACTTGAGATGTATCAATAAGAACAAAGTTTCCTTAAAGCTAATGCGGGAGTAAACAAGCCAACTAAAGTACATAGGATAATATTTAGATGGAACTCCATTTAAATTGCTGCCTAAGTAAACGATTTTACACTTTATGCTTTTCACCATTAAAGTTGTTTTCTTTTAATATGTTGTGTCATTTTACCAAATTATAGCCGCTTACATTTTCCTTTATGAGCCATTTAAAATTCTGAGAACTGTACAAATAATAATTAAGGACAGTAAATGAGTTCTGAATTCTGGCCAAAAGGTCAACTTTAAGTTTACAATGTTTTGGCACTTGTTGAACCCAGTTCAAATGCAAGGCTTAGGTTTGGGTTAGGGCTAGGAGTAGAGTAATGAGATAAGGGCTAGGTGGGGTTACGATTAAGATTAGTGTTAGGCCGGTGAAGATGGGGATAACAATCTTCAAACAATCGTAATGGCTCACCTCTTTTATGTTTAAACAGTTTTCTGCGAACGTGCTGACAACTCTTCCTTGTCTTTACAGAATTAAACAAACTTACATAATGGCTTTTAAGTATATACAAACACGCTGAAAATACATGGTTTTTACAAGTTGAGTGAGTGAGTAAACTATATAAACCAAAAATCTTCCTACTTCAAGGCATTTTCATTTGAGGCTGAATCCAGAACAATCAAGATGGATATCGTGGTAATTTTGCTGCTATCTGCTTTAACGTACTCCGCTGCAAATGGTTTGTACATTGCTGAGTTTGTGTCTCTGAATTCAACTGTTATCTCCCTAGCTTCATTTTAAATCACAATTGGTTTACGCTCTTTCGATACTCTTCCAGTTCAGTGACTGGCGTTTTAACTGATCAAACAGGTAAAATAATGAAAAAGAACCTTTCAATTACAAAGGAAATCAAAACACTGAAAACAGTACTACTCCACGAGATTCAAGATTTAGAGTGGAAGGCGCAATTTTTCTCAAAGCCACCTGGTCACTGAAATGTTTTCCTCGATATGAATTTACTAGACGAGGGACTCAGCAATCTTTATGAAGGATTGCCAGGAAGTCGTCGTGCTGCGGAGGTACGAAAGCTCTGAGCCGTCAAGGCTGGGCTTTGGCTAGTTCCAAAAAAAGTATCGCTAAAATCTGTTTAGAATAGTTTTCTTTTTTTTTTTTTTTTCACCTTTATGAAAAAATTTTTTAAATGCATAACCCGCCCTTGTTAGAGTAACCAGCTGAGGATTCTTAAGTTTGATTAGTGTACAAAACCCAGTATTAATCACTAACAGAGAAAAATGTTCCACGTGCCCATCGACTTATCAAGTCTTTTGTAGTAATAACTTACTAATTCTTTCACTCAGATTGCCGTCGTAAGACAGAGAATGGAGACTGCTGTAATTTCCCGTTTGTGTACGGTGGTAAAACATATCATGATTGCACTACTGATGGATGGCACCGGGAATGGTGCAGCCTGACCGATAATTATGACAATGACGGACAATGGGGAAACTGCGCACCGGCAGGTAGAACATTTGCTTTTGCGCTGATTTCTCTCACTGTAAAATATAATCTTTTAGCATCCTGTTTACATACTCCAAATTTCTTCTCTTTGAGGTTAAAGCCACTTGCTCCTTATAAAAATGTTTGTTCTTCCCGTTGCCGCAGCTGAAGGCGTCAGTACAATCGCTTTTCTGATAAGCTCATCTTACAAACTGGTGTTGTATTTGATATAAGCTAGAACACAAGCTGACCTTGGAAGATTTTTGTCAAATATATACAAATGTCAAATATTTACAACAGTATCGATTCAGTCGTTTGATGCTACTAAATTACTGTAGCAGTTCTTCCGATGCAAAAATTCCATTTCAAGTGCAAATTGTAGTAAACACATTCCTAGTTGTTTATTGTGATTATTATCATTTCTTTTTCTGCAGTTCCGCCGACTACTGGTCCCCCGACTCCAGGTAAATCGATAAAACCTTGTTTAAGCAAAAGACATTCCTTGTTTTTAAGCGTGAACATTATTATTTTTTATTTAGCTGGCTGCGGCATCAAGCCCGCTGGTTCTCGTATCGTGGGTGGTACCCAGGCCCAAAAAGACAGCTGGCCATGGCAGGCTCTACTGGCCGGGTCTGGAGGAGGATCACAGTTTTGTGGTGGATCTCTGATTCATGAGCGATGGGTGTTGACTGCTTCTCATTGCGTCGCAGGAACAAGTGCAAGCCGGATTGTTGTGAGGTTTGTGGTTCTACTTAATTCATGATCAGTAGTTTGGCTTGATAGTTCGAGGACTGTTAAGCCAGAAGCGAGTCGCAGGGAAAGTATCACAGCATTTTATCCGTCGACATCACTTCAGATTCTTTAAGACAAGGGCATGTCTGGGTTGTGCGAGACGTGGTTAAGCGGTAAGCAATGGTTAACAGCTCTTTAATAATCAACTTAATTCCTATCAGGCGAGACCAAATCCACACATCATTTGACGGCTGCTCGCCTTAAGAATTAGCTGATATCGAGGGTTCTGTTCTTAGGGCTTGAGTTCATTACAAACATCTTTAATACGTCATTGCACCACAAAAAAAGGATACAAATTATTCACACGAGAGCAGGGAAGGGACCCCCATATAGAAAGAACGGGATTACTCGTCGAAAATTTTGAAAAGAACCTCTACGAGGTACCCAGATCCTATTTTGTTGGCGTGGCTTGAAATGTTTTTCACCCTTAAATAGAACCAATTCTGAAACAATACGTTATCGCCTGTCATATTTTTCTGGTTCAATACCCTAAAAGGAAAAGCTCCTTTTGTGGAGCATTTGAGGCTGAACACTCTAACAGATATTAAAACCTCGATTTTAACCCCTAGAGGGGACTACGAGCACCCTGCCCTTTTTATATGGGAGTCACCCCCAGGACGAGAGCAGGCCCCAAACTTACCACAATGACGAATCGCTAAGGTTTTAGAACTGCAAGCCATGCGCTTTGCCAGAAGACTTTTACGAGTACGCGCCAAGCGATCAAATGTCCTCGGGGGCGTCAGAAAAAATACCCGTCCACTATAAATACTCATGATTAATATAAATCTACTAGCGTCCTATCATGAATGTCGTTCTCTGATAGCTACCCGCTGTAAAAGTCGCCCGACAACTCGCTCTGAGAAGGTTTATAGCTAACTGTAAATTTACCGATGTTTTTCTTCATGAATAATTCATCAGTTGTGGATTGGTCAAGTTGTAAGATTTCAGCAGGGTAATCTGAAGGTCCCCGGTTCGATTCCTGGTGTGGAACCTTTTTATCCCAGTTACTAAAGAATGCTCTATGTTACTATAGATGTTAAAAAATAAAAATGTTCAAGCAATAAAGGTAATGTAATTATACAAGAAAATAAGACGGTGTGGAAATTTGACTGAAATAATTCGTGGAAAGAAAAGAAAAACACTTCTCGAACGTGAAACCCTCGCATATGATTTTTGGCAAAGCTTCGGTTAAAAGCCGCCGTCAAAGTTAGCGATGGTTCGAATTCTATGCCCACTTTTGTTGCACACCAAATACAGTCGAACCTCTGGTTGCGACAACCCCTTTCCAAAATGCCAAACGTTCCCAAGTCAAATCACTATATTAGGAACCTCTCGTAAGCGACCGCGACCACTTTTAGAGCTAAAAGTTTGAAATTTTCTTTTGTTTTTAACATCCCGTAAGCGACCACTTGACAGATAATACAGAGAAAATTGGATAATAAGGTGTTGTATCATGATCGCATTCTTGGGTAGTACAAGAGACGGAAATGTCTCAATGGGAAATATCGGATTTTTTCTCGAATTTGACTTTTCACATTAATAAAAAAGAAACATTTAAATCATGGGGTCAGTCTCTGCAGTTACCATATGCTAATGAGGCAAAATTTTGACCCAATGTGGTCTAAGCTCTCGCAAGCGACCACCTCCCATAAGGGACCTCCTAGGCTTGACATTTTGGGTGATGGCTTACGGGAGATTCGACTTGTCGCCTCTAATTTGGGAGTACTTCTTCGACTCCAAATTGCTTAAGATCAGTTCATCGCTTTGGCAGCCATTTTGTTCACAATGGTCAGGAAAATATCGACCCTCTCTCGAAATACCATGGTCAGCGGGATTACCACCCCCAAAAGGTCTACTACTCATCGACTGACTGACTGATTGAACGACTAACTGACGACTGAGTGAGTTATTTCTTCCCCGGCTAATTGCAGTACCTCGCTCTAGCTAGGCTATAACTCGTTAAAAATATGTTGTTCCACTGCATTGCATACGCAAGAAACCGTCTCGAGCCCTGCCGGGTGCATAAGTGTCGATTTTTTGAAATTCATCATCTTATTCATTGCTTTTCGGTAGGTTGGGTGCCTACAAAATAAACGACATTGGACAAGAAATAGAGGTTGAAAAGATCATAATGCATGAGGACTACCATACACCCGTGGGGTTAGCACACGACGTAGCGCTCCTGAAATTGAAGACTCCAGCCCAACTCCGTTCAGGTGTGGGGCTAGTATGCCTCCCAGACTCGGGCAATGCCCTGGTACCAGACAAGAGGTGCTACATTACAGGCTGGGGAACATTAGCATCCGGGGGATCTCAACCAGATTACCTTCAGGAAGCGTCAGTACCAATTGTTTCTGATGCCAAATGCAAGGCCTCCTACGGTTCAGACAAGATTCACGAGTCCATGATCTGCGCGGGCTTAGACGCCGGAGGGGTGGATGCCTGTCAGGGTGATAGTGGAGGTCCCATGGTCTGCGAGTTTGGTGGCAAGTGGTACCTGGAGGGAGCCACTAGCTGGGGGTACGGTTGCGCTGCACCAAATTATTATGGCGTCTATGCTAAGGTGCGCAACATGAAAAGCTGGGTCGAGGATAAGATGAGCAGCAACTAAAGAAAAAGTAGATTAGTGACGCAGCTGTGAAGAAAAACAAATGTAGACATACCAGGTAGACCAATAAAGACAACGAGAGCATTAATCTATGTCCAAGTGTTTATTAATGTAAGTATTTACAACAAACTTTGGAGGGTCTCAATGGGGTTAACCGTTAACCTTCAAACGGACCAGAAAATTAAGAATTTGGCGTGAAAATTGGAACTTTTTAACCGTTAGCCATAAAATATGATAACCGTGAAACAATTAAGCTCCGAAAGTAAAAGTCTCAAGATCTCTTGTCAAGACCTTTTCGTGTCTTGTCTTTTGACTTGGTAGTAAAGGGAAAAGCCCGGAGACCTAGTACTAGCTATATCTATCCCAGAATGAACCTAAGACCTTAAATATCTTTTACAGAAAACAAATACATTTTGGACATTTTTAAACAATAAAAATTCATATTTAACTGTTTAAAACATTTAACTGTTTAAGATAATGGCTATTAATTTCGAAGATATCTGTTAACCATAAGCCGTAAGAAAGCCAAATTAAAACATTTAACAATTATTCCACTGGCGCCCGTTGGATATATGAGAAAGTAGACAGTATATAACCATCAAATATCCAACAAACGCGAGTGGAATAATTGTTTTATTAAAAACGCTGCCAATATATAGAAAACTAGACCAAAATAGAAATGAAAACGCCCAAAAAAATCAAGCGCACGCTTGCCATATTTGTAGAGAGTGGCAAATAAACAATAGCCTCCATTTGACGCGGCAATATGCTCACGGGATATTTGTGCTTGGACATGATCCGATACGATCAGATAATGTCCAAGGAGAAATATCCAAGCATATTTTCGCGCCAAATGGAGGCTATTGTGTTTACTAACCCTCAATTATCTCGCAACACCAACACGGTACATGAAGGAATTTGATTTCCGGGTAAAATATCTTATGGCCTCATGAGGAAGAATTCTTTGGGAAGAGTCTAGTTTTACACTAAATTCATTTTTTTGTTATCTGCGGAAATTGAATTAAACACGCGTAGTTTAAATTTTCGTAACGCTGCAATCTTGTCAGGATAAAATAATATTCAGTTCACTTTGGTTACGTATCAGGAGAGTTTGATCGAGCCATGGTTGGTATTTGGGTGAGACATAGTCCAAACGAACCTCATATGCTTTATAAGCCAAAAAAGATACGATAAGAAGCTATTTACCGTATCAAAATTTGGCCAGGTGACTGTAGAGTTTTCAAGCCACTTAGACACGCCACAAAGGCTAAAAGACATCCTTCTAATCGGAGCAGCTTGCTACACCTTCGCTTGCTGTTCTCCCGCTCACACGTACTCCACAATTCCCAGATGTACATGCACTTGTCGGTACAACCGCTGTCCTAATACACTACGGTGACTATTAAAGTCTTATTTCGTAGAATTTGTTCGCGATTGTCAGTTTTTCGGAGGTTATGAGCCCATACGATATATCTAGAGCAAAATTCAAACTTTCATAAAAGCATGCCTGTCAAAATCGATTGGCATAGAATCATTAAGTCCCTTGACCAATCATATGTCATAAAAATGGCACCCAGTTTCCTGCATCACAACTTTTAACCCGAACTCGATTGTTTCAACGCTGAACCTTCTCCAGACTTTTGCAGAGCATATGGAGACCTGAACACTCACTAATTACATTTTTAGGTCAAGATCACTCCATAACATTTTTGGGAAGTGACAGCGCACCATAGCCATTGTACTTTCATGTAAACATAGTGCTGATTGAGAGAAAAATATATTGAAGAACTCTCATACATTTTTAGTGAATCCTAAAATAACACTCAATAATATTTATTGATAATTGTAAATGAGCTACGCTGTTTTGCCATTAGCGACTGCTGAACACAAATTTAAAAACGAGCAGTTACAAGAGCCTTGCTCCAAAGGTTTTTCTCTGGGTTCTCCGGTTTTCCTCCCTCCACAATAACCAAAATCTCCAAATTCCAATTCGACCAGGATAGAGGACCCCTCAAGAAAGCCAGCTGAGGGTGATGTGGCTTCTTCTCTTAACATTCTAATTTATATAATTGATTGATTTATTTATTACTTTGCCTCCTTTGCACAAATGGCCATTGCAGCAGCTGATGTCAAATATGGTGATCTTCACAGCGGGATTATCAGACTTGCGCAAGTCAGATGAATCAATATTACGCTGGGATGAAACAGTGCAATGTTTGGCGTGGAACGACACTGATACGTCGTAACTTTTTCCCTCTACCACAATTTTGCCACATCAGTCTGCAGCTTACACGCGCGTCACCTTTTTTTTTTCTGTTCATTATTCGGAAATTCAACAATTTCCGGATTTCTTGAAATTTTTCCACGAATTTTCCGTAACATTTGTCTCCGTTTCAGAATATTTGGTTGAATGGAAAGCGCCCTGCATGCACTGATCGCAAAATGGAATAACAAAATTGTCAGCTCACATTATGAAATGGGGCAAGTACAAAAATGTGGTTCATGTACAATTTCGTGTTATTGATGGATTTTATTAGTGTGAGCATTATGTTCTACATTTGGAAGTAAAAGACAGGTGACAGGAACTGAGGTGTGCATATGTAATGAATGATGTAGCGTGTCTAGATCTGTTTGCATATGAATTATGTATTTCTATAAACCACTGGATGTAACTTCTCAAATCAATAAAAATTTATAGAATGCCAAAAAAAAGGACGCAAAGATTTTACTGAAAGGCTTCTTGCCATATCAGAGTTGCAGCCTATAGCATTTGAACAACTCAACCTTGCTTTCGCAAGCTTACATAATAGCCGGGATATTCTTAAGACATTCTGTGTGGCCTGTTTACAACCTAAGTTCCAAGGGCTTTGTTCTAAGAACAGTTAGTTTAAAGACACCAAGTATATGATTGGCTTTACGTTCACAAAAATGGAGCTCCTCCTAGGCAGAAAAAAATCTATGTTTTCCTGAAAAATGAGCCTTAACAACTTAATTAACCGTCAGAAAAATACATCAAACATGGTTGGTGCAATGGTAAGCGCACATCCCACGAGATGATTATATCGGCAAAAATCTGAGTTTCTCGAACAGTCAGAATATTAGATTCTTAGATTCACCTCTGGAAAATATACTTAGATTTAATATCGTGTAAAATTTTTGATCGTTTCCTCATACTGTCAGCGTACAATAAATTTACTTTATTTTGCCCTTTCTACTCTCTTTTCACTGAACTTTATTTTTTACAATACTGTATTCACATCGTCGAGTGGAGAAAAACAAATACAAATAAAAGAGCAAAATGTCGGCTATTAGTGTGTTGCTCGCGCGTGTTTCGTTACAATGGAGAATAATTTCCACTAAATAGTGCCTAGCCTTTTAACTTTGCCGACAGAGTCATGTAAGCGATGGGTCGGTGGGAAAATAAAAAGTATTGAAAGGTTTTAAATCTACCGGAGTAGTGTAGGCAACCTTCTCCATTGGTACAGGGTACAAGCAGTAATTAAACACAGCTTAACAAGTTCTCTTAGCTGGAAAGACCCATCTTTAGTTTGAATATTTCTATATTTTATCACAGAATAGATCGATGAAATCAAGTAATAAAAGTACTAGAAACCTGTATGATCTGTTGTTAGTAGTAAATATTGCCTGAAAAAAACCTGTTATTCCTGAGAAATAATAAAATAAATTTATATGGCGGCAATATTATAAACAAGCTTTTTTTAAAGCTTTAGGGTGATTATTATAGGGTGGGTTGAGCTAGAAACAAAGCGAAAACGACATAAATGTACTTAAGTCTAAATAATCTAGTACCTAAACATTTGAGTGACTATTTCACAAGAAATTATAACGTGCATAACTACAATAATTGTAGAAGAACAGATTTGCACCTGCCCAAAACTAAACTTAGCCTGGCAAAACGAACTTTTAGATATTCGGGCTCAGCCTTTTTTAACCTCTTACCCCGTAGCATTCAAAACGCCGAGACACTTTCTTCTTTCAAAGTTTCAATTGACGCCTACAATTTTTAAATTATATAGGAACTAGATTTTTATAAATTATTGCATGCTCGTTCATACTCTATACTTTTAATTATTACTTGTATTTCTAAATTTATATCTTGTATTTTTAAATTATCACGATGTCTTGTATTTTTAATTATTATATTTTTAGTCCAGGGCCCCTCTGGATATCAGCCTCGACGCTGAATGGGCCACCCTGGCTAAATAAAGTTTACCTTTACCTTTACCTTTAAAGCGTTGTGCATCAAACTAAAGCCATAGGTAACTTACATGCAGGTATTTTTCAGCCTCTGCGCAACGGAAAATTATTTTACACGGAAAATCATTTTAGAGAATTGAGGTAGACTGAAACCACTGAGAAAATATGCTCTTTACAGTATCTAACACAAAATAGAGCGACAAGATCAGCTATTGCTTATGACTTCCGTTGTGCTGGTTGAGAAATAAATACTGTTTTTCTAGTGATCCCACCGTAGGATAATAAATCGTTACCATTCTACAGCGATTTAATTCTCTTTTACATTAAGTATAGCAGCATGCATATCAGGCAAAAGCTGTAATAATATATTGAAGCTGAAATTAAATGAAAGACTTAAATGCGATGAGGATCTGGATGGGAGTACTCGAGTCTCAGATATCAGTTTGACGTTTGAGTCTGTTTCTCAGTTACTATCCGTAAATTTTGCAGATCTTTCATGTCAGCTAGCGCTATCAGTTAAAAATAAGGGCCGTTCACTTTCTCAGCTGATAGTTAAAATTTTGACCAATTCTCAGCTGTCATTTAAGCCCCATTCAAACCATTTGCCTCTTTCTAGCGATCAATGCGATGTTCTCTCATTCACTGCGGAGATTTTTGGCAATCGTCATTTAAACAAAGACTGACGTAACTATGGAGTTGCCAGGAAATGGGATGATGATATTGGTGCACTGGGCGTTTTTACGCTTTTGGCATCGCTGCAAAAGGTACTAGACGTAAGTCTATTTATTTTCTCTTTTGATTCGCACATAATTTTTCCCCTGAAATTAATCTGCATCTTTCTGGTTGAGCCACGTTTATCCTTGCTGACCAAGCGTTGTAGTGAATAAAAAGCCTTGGTTCTAGCATGATCTAAACTTTACCTCGAGACCGACAAATGGGGCACTATAATGAAACCTAACATGACTCATCATTTGTTTCACCGATGCGAAACTAAATGTAATAAGTTAGCTTGGTTAAAACTACTTATGATATAAATGCACTGAACCTACGAAAACGGTGCTATAATTTACTGCTTAGTCTAGCAGGGGGTTTCCAATTCAGTAGAAGTGTCTTAAAAAACTGTTAAGATTGATTGCAATTCGCTCCAAAAGTACAATTTTCTTCAACTTCCTCTAACAATGACAACAATTAACTCTTATCTTTATCGTGGTGTACTACCTCAGCATTTTGTGTGTGAGCGAAGGCATTCAATGATAATTCTAGCACTGTTCTAAGCAAAAAACCAACAAAAATCACCCCGCACGGTGTAGCTTTATCATTGACTTGGATAAAATGAATGAAGACCTCGGGATCATTTTTTGCTACAAGTTTCCGTTCCACGATTGAAATTTTCCAAAAAAAAAACAAGTGCATACACAAGCTAAACATGGACAAAATATATCGTACACAATGTACATAGTACAATGCTAAATGTACTACGATTTAAATATCTGCTTACAGAAATGATTTCAGATTAGTCTTTTCTGTTCCCACCTTTTAAGCCCGCGTTTACCAAAACAATTTCGCTTTTACCTATTTAAACATTTCATCTTTTGTTGACATTTAGCTAGGAACATTTCGAGCACTTAAAAATTTTAACAAATGGAAGAAAATGTCATCAAAGAAATGAATTTTGACTGAAAATGTCTGCAGTGGGTAACTGTCTACATAGTAGCTATAGTTGTAACATTTTAAGAAAGTTAACCTTTTTAGCCGAGTTTATGTGCTTTAGCTACAACTGTAATTGAGCTCAAAACTTTGTAGCCAACGGTAATCTTGTTGATCAAGAAAGAAAATGATGTAATTCTCTGTAGCGCAGTATTTCTCAATCGTCAGACTCCCGATTGCTTAAAAAGCTATTTTTCCGCGAAGGTGCTGTGCAAATAGTCAATAAGCGCATTATTTATCAAGGTCTATCGAAGGCGGTACTGTTTTCTTGTCTAATGGCCTATCAGGCTGGTACTTATCTACAGTCTCCAGGTAAACAACCTTAAGAGCTGTGTACTTAAAGTGTATACGGCTCATACCTTTGTATTGGACCTAAATTTTCTGATAATGCAAGTTAGGAGCTTGATCAATTCTTGTCGTGTATTTCATGCGCGCATGCAGGACAGAAAAGATACTACTCGCTAGGTGATTAAAATTGAACAATTGTCATTGATAGGAAAAACATGGACGAGCCTCTTTATCGTGTGGATACCAAAGATTTTTTTCTCAGGATTCGGGTCGACCGGAGAACAACACGTTGCCCAACATAGAATCCCGGCCGGTGAAGCCTCGAGAAAAATCTCTTGGGTCACTATAAAGACTTGACAAAAAAAACGGAGAACGCGCATGAAAAGCCAGTAGCACCCACGATATAAGAACCTTGGAGCATCGTCTCTCCATCTGGATTGACTGAATAACTTGCATAACTGGACATACATTTTTAAATGCCTTGGTGCTGTACTGAATATTTTTGAATTGATGCTCTATCAACTCCCCTTCCACTTCATCTCCATCATACCCTAAACCTGTTCCAATTTGCTATCACCTATTCCCACCTTAATAAAGAAAAATATAGTAAACTGCTTCAAAGACGATCAGGATCAGATGACCAAACCAATGAGCTGTAGTCTAGATATTCTACGAATGAATGTTGCGTAAGAAGCGTACAGGAGTAGTGTTTTAGGAAACATCGCATGAACTCTTCTTCTTTATTTACTTAAGACAAGTTGAGATGTATCAATAAGTGAAACTTCGTGCCTGTCCGTATGTTGAATAAAGTTTCCCTAAAAGCTAGTGCCAGGATGTAAACAAGACAAATTATAAAGGGACATAGAATAATTGTTAAATGGACCTTCATTTAAATAGCTGCCTACATAAATTATTTTACATTTTATGCGTTTCAATACCGAAAATGTTTTTAAAGATGTTTTATGTCTTACTCTAAAAAAATTGTAAATTGCTTTTGCTTTTATTATTATTTTTTTGGCACTTCCTTTATGAGTCATTTAAAATTCGTAAAGCTGTACAAATAATAATGGAAGATATATCTAGAAAATAAAACGTAACTGAGATGAAAAAATGAGTTTTGAATTCGTGTTAAAACGTTTCCTTAGTGAAAGCGTACTGTTAACCCAGTTCAAGTGTTTCAACCTAAGTATATGGGCCTTTAGAAAACTTGAGGGTGGAGAGGGATAACAATCTTCAAACAGTTGTAATGGTTCACCTCTTTTATGTCTAAACAGTTTTCTGCGAACGTGCTGACAACTCTTCGTTCTGTTCACAGAATTAAACAAACTTACATAATGGCTTTTAAGTATATATAAACACGCTGAAAATACATGGTTATTACAAGTTGAGTGAGTGATCATGAGTAAACTATATAAACCAACAATCTTCCTCCTTCAAGGTATTTTCAGTTGAGGCTGAATCCAGAACTGACTCAAGATGAATATCGTGGTAATTTTGCTGCTATCTGCTTTGACGTACACCGCTGCAAATGGTTTGTACATTGCTGAGTTTGAGTCTCTGTATCCAGTTGCTATCTCCCTTCATTTTAGATTCACAATTTGGTATAAGAAATCTCTTCCATAGGTTGACTTAGTAGTCAAGGGATTAAATGTACTTTTGGAAAGGTTGATCTCTTTCGGCAATTACCGGCAATGTGCCTAAACAGGGAAACATTTGTGAGGAAGCAGTGGTGGTACAGAGTAACGAAACTTCTGAGCTCAAGGCTTGGCTCTGACTAGTTTCAACCAAAATGTCCCTAAAATTTGTTTAGAATATTTTACCATTCTTAATTTAAATCACTTGTTGCTTATTAACAAATAATAATCGGTCCTCGGAAATAGACGCAGAAGCTCATCTTATAATTTGGCTTTGTAGTTCACTTAGAAAACAATCTTACTTGGAAGATTCTTAACAAATATATACAGTTGGATCATGTCAGTCGTTTTGAGTGTATTAAATTACTGCAGCAGCACTCCTGATGCAAAAGTTCCATTTGCAAATTGTAGTAAACACATTCCTAGTTGTTTAATGTGATTGTTATTTCTTTTTTCAGCAATTCCGCCACCTGTTCTTCCTCAGACTCCGGGTAAATCGAAAAAACCTTCTTTTAGCGAAACTTTCAAGATTTAAATTTCGAAAGCAATGGCCAAAGCTCAAAATAGTACCAATCAATGATAGAATAATAAAGATCAAGATGTTAAAATTATACTAAATCGGTTTGTTAGCGCAGGCTATATATTTAAAAAACGTATTCGTTAAGGCGATCTCACTTTCTCTTCTGTCACTAGGCGTAAGCTGCGGTACCCGACCCTTTGGTTCTCGTATCGTGGGTGGTACCCAGGCCCAAAAAGACAGCTGGCCATGGCAGGCTCTACTGGCCGGGTCTGGAGGAGGATCACAGTTTTGTGGTGGATCTCTGATTCATGAGCGATGGGTGTTGACTGCTTCTCATTGCGTCGCAGGAACAAGTGCAAGCCGGATTGTTGTGAGGTTTGTGGTTCTACTTAATTCATGATCAGTAGTTTGGCTTGATAGTTCGAGGACTGTTAAGCCAGAAGCGAGTCGCAGGGAAAGTATCACAGCATTTTATCCGTCGACATCACTTCAGATTCTTTTAGACAAGCGCATGTCTGAGTTGTGCGAGGCGCGGTTAAGCGGTAAGCAATGGTTAATAGCTCTTCAATAATCAACTTAATTTCTATCAGACGAGACCAAATCCACACATTATTTGACGCCTGCTCGCCTTAAGAATTAGCTGATATCGAGGGTTCTGTTCTTAGGACTAGAGTTCATTACAAACATCTTCATTACAAATTACAAATTACTCGCACGAGAGCGGGGAGGGGACTCCCATATAAAAAGGACGAGATTCCTCGTCGGAAATTTTCAAGAGAACCCTTAAGAGGTACTAAGATCCTATTTTGTTGGCGTGGCTTGAAAAGTTTTTCACCCTTAAATAGAACCAATTCTGAAACAATACGTTATCGCCTGTCATATTTTTTTTGGCTCAATACCCTAAAAGGAAAAGCTGCCTTTGTGGAGCATTTGGGGCTGAACACCCTAACAGATACTAAAACCTCGTTTTTAACCCCTAGAGGGGACTACGAGCACCCTGCCCTTTTTATATGGGAGTCACCCCCAGGACGAGAGCAGGCCCCAAACTTACCAAAATGGCGAATCGCTAAGGTTTTAGAACTGCAAGCCATGCGCTTTGCCAGAAGACTTTTACGAGAACGCGCCAAGCGATCAAATGTCCTCGGGGGCGTCAGAAGAAATACCCGTCCACTATAAATACTCATGATTAATATAAATCTACTAGCGTCCTATCATGAATGTCGTTCTCTGATAGCTACCCGCTGTAAAAGTCGCCCGACAACTCGCTCTGAGAAGGTTTATAGCTAACTGTAAATTTACCGATGTTTTTCTTCATGAATAATTCATCAGTTGTGGATTGGTCAAGTTGTAAGATTTCAGCAGGGTAATCTGAAGGTCCCCGGTTCGATTCCTGGTGTGGAACCTTTTTATCCCAGTTACTAAAGAATGCTCTATGTTACTATAGATGTTAAAAAATAAAAATGTTCAAGCAATAAAGGTAATGTAATTATACAAGAAAATAAGACGGTGTGGAAATTTGACTGAAATAATTCGTGGAAAGAAAAGAAAAACACTTCTCGAACGTGAAACCCTCGCATATGATTTTTGGCAAAGCTTCGGTTAAAAGCCGCCGTCAAAGTTAGCGATGGTTCGAATTCTATGCCCACTTTTGTTGCACACCAAATACAGTCGAACCTCTGGTTGCGACAACCTCTTTCCAAAATGCCAAACGTTCCCAAGTCAAATCACTATATTAGGAACCTCTCGTAAGCGACCGCGACCACTTTTAGAGCTAAAAGTTTGAAATTTTCTTTTGTTTTTAACATCCCGTAAGCGACCACTTGACAGATAATAGAGAGAAAATTGGATAATAGGGTGTTGTATCATGATCGCATTCTTGGGTAGTACAAGAGACGGAAATTTCTCAATGGGAAATATCGGATTTTTTCTCGAATTTGACTTTTCACATTAATAAAAAAGAAACATTTAAAACATGGGGTCAGTCTCTGCAGTTACCATATGCTAATGAGGCAGAATTTTGACCCAATGTGGTCTAAGCTCTCGCAAGCGACCACCTCCCATAAGGGACCTCCTAGGCTTGACATTTTGGGTGATGGCTTACGGGAGATTCGACTTGTCGCCTCTAATTTGGGAGTACTTCTTCGACTCCAAATTGCTTAAGATCAGTTCATCGCTTTGGCAGCCATTTTGTTCACAGTGGTCAGGAAAATATCGCCCCTCTCTCGAAATACCATGGTCAGCGGGATTACCACCCCCAAGAGGTCTACTACTCATCGACTGACTGACTGATTGAACGACTAACTGACCGACTGAGTGAGTTATTTCTTCCCCGGCTAATTGCTCTACCTCGCTCTAGCTAGGCTATAACTCGTTAAAAATATGTTGTTCCACTGCATTGCATACGCAAGAAACCGTCTCGAGCCCTGCCGGGTGCAGAAGTGTCGATTTTTTGAAATTCATCATCTTATTCATTGCTTTTCGGTAGGTTGGGAGCCTACAAAATAAACGACATTGGACAAGAAATAGAGGTTGAAAAGATCATAATGCATGAGGACTACCATACACCCGTGGGGTTAGCACACGACATAGCGCTCCTGAAATTGAAGACTCCAGCCCAACTCCGTTCAGGTGTGGGGCTCGTATGCCTCCCAGACTCGGGCAATGCCCTGGTACCAGACAAGAGGTGCTACATTACAGGCTGGGGAACATTATCATCAGGGGGATCCCAACCATATTACCTTCAGGAAGCGTCAGTACCAATTGTTTCTGATGCCAAATGCAAGGCCTCCTACGGGTCAAAAACGATTCACGAGTCCATGATCTGCGCGGGCTTAGACGCCGGAGGGGTGGATGCCTGTCAGGGTGATAGTGGAGGTCCCATGGTCTGCGAGTTTGGTGGCAAGTGGTACCTGGAGGGAGCCACTAGCTGGGGGTACGGTTGCGCTGCACCAAATTATTATGGCGTCTATGCTAAGGTGCGCAACATGAAAAGCTGGGTCGAGGATAAGATGAACAGCAACTAAAGAAAAAGTAGATTAGTGACGCAGCTGTGAAGAAAAACAAATGTAGACATACCAGGTAGACCAATAAAGACAACGAGAGCATTATTTCTATGTCCAAGTGTTTATTAATGTAAGTATTTACAACAAACTTTGGAGGGTCTCAATGGGGTTGACCGTTAACCTTAAAACGGGCCAAAAAATTAACAGTTAGGCGTGAAAATTGGAATTTTAACCGTTAGCCATAAAAATTGTTAACCGTAAAACAATTAAGCTCCGAAAGTAAAAGTCTCAAGATCTCTTGTCAAGACCTTTTTGTGTCTTGTCTTTTGACTTGGTAGTAAAGGGAAAAGCTCGGACACCTAGTACTAGCTATATCTATCCCAGAATGGACCTAAGACCTTAAATATCTTTTACAGAAAACAAATACATTTTGGACTTTTTTAAACAATGAAAACTCATATTTAACTGTTTAAAACAATTGACTGATTAAGACAATGGCCATTAAGTTCGAGGATTTCTGTTAACTGTTAGGAACTAAATTAACCGTAGGCCGTAAGAAAGCCAAAACATTTAACAATTATTCCACTAGCGCGCGTTGGATATGAGAAAGTAGACAGTATATAACCATCAAATACCCAACAAACGCGAGTGGAATAATTGCTTTATTAAAAACGCTCCCAAAATATAGAAAACTAGACCAAAATAGAAATGGAAACGCCCAAAAAAATCAAGGGCACGCTTGCCATATTTGTAGAGAGTGGCAAATAAACAATAGCCTGCATTTGACGCGGCAATATGCTCGCGGGATATTTGTCCGCGGACTTGATCTGTTACTGTCAGATAATGTCCAAGGACAAATATCCAAGCATATTTTCGCGCCAAATGGAGGCTATTGTGTTTATTAACCCTCAAATATCTCGCAACACCAACACGGTACATGAGGGAATTTGATTTGCGGGTAAAATATCTAAAGGTCTCATAAGGAAGAATTCTTTGGGAAGAATCTAGTTTTACACTAAATTCATTTTTTGTTATCGACGGAAATTGAATTAAAGACGCGTAGCTTAAATTTTCGTAAAGCTGCAATCTTGTCAGGATAAAATAATATTCAGTTCACTTTGGTTACGTATCAGGAGAGTTTGATCGAGCCATGGTTGGTATTTGGGTGAGACATAGTCCAAACGAGCCTCATATGCTTTAGAAGCGCACCAAAAAAGATACGATAAGAAGCTATTTACCGTATCAAAATTTGGCCAGGTGACTGTAGAGTTTTGAAGCCACTTAGACACGCCACAAAGGCTAAAAGATATCCTTCTAATCGGAGCAACTTGCTACACTTTCGCTCGCTGTTTTCGCGCTCACAAATAATACACAATTCCCGGATGTACATGCACTTTTCAGTACAACCGCTGTCCTAATACACTACAGTGACCTTGAAAGTCTTATTTCGTAGGATTTGTTCGCCATGGTCAGTTTTTCGGAGGTTATGAGGCCATACGATATATCTAGAAGGATTTAATGAATGGGCGAAGTTCTTTCATTAAAAACAGCAAAATTCAAACTTTCATAAAAGTATGCCTGTCAAAATCGGTTGGCATGGAATCATTAAGTCCCTTGACCAATCATACGTCATAAAAATGACACCCAGTTTCCTGCATCACAACTTTTAACCCGAACTCGATTGTTTCAACGCTGAACCTTCTCCAGACTTTTGCAGGGCATGTGGAAACCTGAACACTCACCAATTACATTTATAGGTCGAGACCACTCCATAACATTTTTGGGAAGTGACAGCGCACCATAGCCATTGTACTTTCATGTAAACATAGTGCTGATTGAGAGAGAAATATTATGAAGAACTCTCAACCTTTTTTAATGAATCTTATAAAATAACACTCAATAATGTTTATTAATAATTGTAAATGAGCTACGCTGTTTTGTTATTAACGACTGCTGAACACGCTATGAACACGCTATGAACACGCTATAAACGACTACTGAGGCGCCCTCTGTAAATTTCAACTATGGTCATTAGGACCAGAAAAATTTAAATTCCTCAAACGTTCTCAGATGAATAGTCTAGATAAGTAATTCACAAAAATATAATTTTCAGTTCAATTCGATTCGTATTTTAGCGCTGGGGCCACCATCTTGGTTTCGCCCCTTTGAGAGGGCTTTCAGCGGCCATTTTAGGGCACATTTTTAACAATTTTCCATACAAAGAAAACGATATAAATTCGGATAAAAACCCTTTATTCGAGACAAGCAAATGTTTCTTGTTACGTTGAGAGGCTGTTTTGGCAATTTCACCATCAAATGATTTTTTTAACAGAATTTTAGACTTCTTCTCTTTCGGACTACTCATGAAGCGCCATAAAAAAGGCGAAATTTAAAGGAAAACATCGCCAAAAGTACATCACTTGAGATCCCAAAACTACCCTCCACTTAAAAAGCAATGTCTCACCTGTAAAAATATGCAATTAAATTTTGGGCAGTTAAAACTGTAAAATGTTAGAAGAAGAAATTTAAGCAGTGCTTTTGTCAACAAAGACCGCCGTCCTAATTAGCACAATAACGTGAAAATAACGATGCACAGAGAAAATAATGATATATTCCTCTTACCTCGCGACATGTCGACAACTGGATGTTCCACGATACCTCATGTTATATTATCAGTAGGTTTCAGCCACATTTTCGGTGATTAGTGTACGAAATCGCTCTGAGACATCACAACGGTTAAGCAGATTTCAACTCTCCGAAGCCCTCTTCGTAGCATCTATCAATATTATTTGTCTTTCGTCTCATAAGCCGCAGTTTACAAGAAGTTTAACAATTTGCTGAGATGCTGACCCAGACGTCTGTTAGCAGCCTTTAAAATTCTCCTCTTAATCGAGGATTCTCATCAAGAACTCGTTTAAGCTCAGTTCTGTTTTGATCTGTTGTGCACCCGCCATTATTCCACAGATTGCGTTACATTTGACAAGTGCACATTCCAACAGGTAGGGGTAGGGTGGGTAGGAAGTGAAAATGTAACCGACATTTTAGGGCCTGTTTACAAGGAGGGAGGGTTGCCCTAGCAAGCGGGTTAACCCTAGCTGGAGGACAAAAGATAGCCCGGGTTTGCAAGCAAAATTTTACAGGTAGGGTAACCCGACAAACCGGGAAAACTTAATGCGCGGTTACACTCAAAGGGTCTGGAAACAATTAGAAAGTTAACCCAGATAGACAGTATCAGGTTCTTAATCAGGTGCTCCAGTTCATCACTGAGGCCCCAGTAGGGGTTTCAGGATACTGGATATTTGGGTAAAAGATGGGCTCCTGGTAAAAAGTTAGTAGGATACAAGAAATTTAGGGGGAAAATTAATGAGGTAGAGCATGTTTACATCAGATAAAGCGGGACACTTGTGTCTTTCGGTGTCCATTTGAGGCCATCGAAACGAGCAGTCCCTTGCACATTACAACTCTCGACCATTCGTTTCACAGCTTCAAAATTGCCGTGATGTGTTGTCAAGGGCGCTTTCGGCTCCAAGTTCTGGTTGTGTATCTACGGCTTCCTCAGCGGTGCAATCCACAGTCCGAGCGAGTAGTGGTTCACGTCAAGAAATAAATCCTTCACAGGTTGTAAGAGAAGAGGCACCATTTTTCCAACATTGCACTATTGAACATGTGCAGTTTGTCTTTAAGTCTTAATTCTTCGGAAAACCGATCAAATTGAACTAACTTTTGAAAAACGCTTCTACCGACAGTCATTTCTGATTGTTGTCAGTTCGATATTTAGGTTAACTGAGCAGTTTGAAGTTGTTTGTTTGTCCGAGGTCGGGAAAACGTAAAGGAACTCACCGCAGTCCAAGAAAGATGTTGATGTGTCGCTTTGTCAGGTTTTTGAATGAACATTTTCGCGCGGTTTATCGTGCTTTTGACTTCATGTAAGCAGGGCGAGATTCATTTAAATAGTTTTTGAAAAGTCTCAATGTTGTGAAAGAAGTGGTGCATGACCGTGCTGCGTGCAACTATCGAATTATATATGCACTTGGAATGTTTGCTTAGCACTCAAGAAGCTAGAGTCGCACTCGGCTATCGCCTCGTGCGACTCTTACCCCTCTTTCGTGCGTAGCAACCTCCCGCGTGCATATATAACTCGATAGTTGCACGTTGCACGCTCATCATTTCTTAAATATATAGCACATTCGCGTGCCTAAGTTTAACTTCAAACTGGAAGTAAACGGACGTTACAGAAAACGCCTTAATACCTATGTTATTGCGCGTTGTCATATTTATTAGAGTTGACCTCTCGCTAATCCCTCCTTATGAAATTGAGTCATTACGAAATGTGGTAACCACTAAATAAACAATTCATCTGTATTTTCTTCAAGTGAAACGTTACAAGTAATTTTTCTCTTTCATTGAGGTTTGCCATTTTTCAGTTCTGGAGGGCTACAACGAGTTCGTTCTTTTTGGTGCTTAAAGGACTAAAAATTGACTATCAAACTCACAAGTCATTACTTAACGTGGTAGCCACTAAATAAACAATCACCCGAATTTTCTTCCAGTGAAGCGTTACAAGTAATTTAGCTACTTCATTGGAGTTTACTATTTCTCAGTTCGGGTGGGCTACAACGAACTCGTTCTTTTCGGTTCTTAAAGGACTAGAAATTGACAATTAAACTCACAAGTCATTACGAAATGTGGTAACCACTAAATAAAAAAATACCCAAGTAAATATTCCTCAAATGAATCTTTTAATGACCGTTTTCAATGAAAAAGCCAACCTAGACGTAAGCTAAGTTTGGTGATGTTTCTGAAAGGAAAAATGGAAAATAGAGGGTTGTTAACAGAAGGGAAATTTAAATCATTGAACACGAAGAAAGTTGAAATGCATATGTCGCATTTCGGTGTTGGCCAATATCTTTTCAATGGCATGGTACAAGAAAAAGACGAGAGTGTATACGAAGGAAATACAAATTCCAAGTGAGATATTCTGGTGTATCACCTGAAAGGGTTATAGAACTTGCATAACTGGACAGACATTTTTAACTGCCTTGGACTATTCTTGAAATGATGGTTTATCAACTCCCCACCCACGTCAACTCCTTCATATCCTACGCCTGTCCCAATTTGCAATCACCTATTCCCACCTTAAAGTAGCTCAGTCACGGTTTGCGCATATTGAAAAGTTTAGCCTCAATTTTTCAAATTCGTCTTTTGTAATCCGTGTCAATCTTCTCCATCCTTAGCCATCCTTGTTACTTTATGGTTTATAACTAGTTATCTCTTTTGTGTTTTTCTATCTTATTAAGCTGTTATTTTCAGGTTTCCTACTATTTAAAGATAATTTTGTATGTGGTCAAAATAACTCAAAATACCGTGATTGAGCTCCTTTAATGGAGAAAAAAAAAATAGAACACTGCTTCAAACACGATCAGTGTCGGATGACCTAACCAATTAGCTTTACTCTAGATATTCTTTACTACGAATATATCTTGCGTTACAACGCGAATAGGAGTAGTACTTACGAAACAACGCAGACATTCTGCTTTTTGATTTACTTAAGACAAATTGAGATGTATCAAGAGGCGCTGCTAATTGCGTGTCCGTATGTTGAAAAAAGTTTCCCTAAAAGCTAATGCCGGTAGTAAACAAGACATAAACTATAAGGTACATAGAATGGTTGTTACATGGTCTACCATTTACATAGCTGCCCACACAAATGATGCTACATTATATGCGTTTTAACACCGAAAATGTTTTTCAGACTTATTGATTGTCACTCCACTAAATTGTTAAGTACTTACTTATTTCTTTTATGTGCCATTTAAACTTCTGAGGATTGTACAAATAATAATTCAGCATATATCTTAAAACGCATGCAGAAATATATGAAAGAAATGAGTTTTAAATTTTGGCAAAAAAAGTGGATAACTTAAAATTTACAACGTTTCGGCAGTGAAAACGTAATTTATTTTTAGTCCAGTTAAATTGACATATTCCCACAAAAGGTGAATACACAAGCTAAAAACAGATAAAATGCACTGTACATAAACTACACAGTAAAATGCTAAATGTACTACGATTTAAATAGCTGATTACTGCCTGCTGTAAATGTTGTGAAATTGTTTCATGAATTAAAGTCCCAACTGATAAGCTCGCGTTTGCCAAACTGAAATTGTGCTTTTACCTATTTAAACATTTTATCTTTCTTGACAAATATCTAGAAACATTTCGGGCACTGAAATGCCATCAAAGAAATGCCGAATTCGATTGAAAATTGTCCCCTTATATAATTATTGTTAGATTTTCAGGAAGCGAACTTTTCTAGCTGAATTTATATGCTTTGGTCGAATAGATCGATCTTAGAACATAATTTAAAACCTTAGCCAGTATCAATATTCTCTCATTGAAAAGGAAAAAAATGACGTACTTCTCTGTAAATTATTTCTTAATGGTCAAAATTTTGAATGCTTTTTTTCTGCCAACGTGCTGCGCAGATAGTCAATAAGCTCACTGTTGTCCAAAAGAAGCTGTACTGTTCATTCCACCTGTAAAATTACAAACTACATGTTAAGTCTGTGTTTAAGCCTAGTGACCCATCAGGCTGATGCAGTGCTTATCATCAGTTTGAAGTTAAACAAACCTAAAGATGTGCACTTGAAGTGTATAAAAATATATCTATTCAACGACTCTTACCTTGGAACATTTTCTGATAATTAATGCAAGTTAGGAGCTCGATCTATCCTATGTTGTATATGTCAAGTACACATGCAGAACAGAAATGATATTACTCGCCAGTTTAAAATATTACTTGCAACATTGCTAGGAAAAGTCAGCATGTTTATTGTTAGGAGCCTCAGAGCCTTAATATTTTGGAGTCTCTACCCTCCATCGGGATTGCGGATGGTTTATTATCAACTCCCCACTCTCATCAGCTCCTTCATTACCTTGGCCTGTTCCAACTTGCAATCATCTATTTCCTACCTTAAGAAAAAAAGAAAGTATGGAACACTCTGCTTATGATCAGGGTCAGATAACCTAGCCAATTAGTTTTATTCTAAATATTCTACGAATGAATGTTGCTCAAGGACGCGTATGAGGGACGTAATTTAGGAAACAACGCAAAAACTCTACCATTTAATTTACTGAAGACAACTTGAGATGTATCAATAAGAACAAAGTTTCCCTAAAGCTAATGCCGGGAGTAAAGAAGCCAACTAAAGTACACAGATAATTGTTAGATGGAACTCCATTTAAATTGCTACCTACATAAATGATTTTACATTTTATTTTATTCCTTTTTTATTTTTTATTTTTATATTGCATTGTTACACACCCTAGTTACAATACTTACACAGCTACGCTACGTACAAGACTAATAGATGTACTTACATTATTTATAATACTTCTTCTAGATTTACATTTTATGCTTTTCACCATTAAAGTTTTTTTCTTTTACTATGCTATGTCACTCTAATAAATTATAGCCGCTAGCATTTTTCCTTTATGAGCCATTTACAATTCTAAGAACTGAACAAATAATAATTAAGGACATTAAATGAGTTCTGAATTCTGGCCAAAATGTCAACTTTAAGTTTACAATGTTTTGGCACTTGCTGAGCCCAGTTCAAATGCAAGGGTTAGGTTAGGGTTAGGGTTAGGAGTAGAGTAATGAGATTAGGGTTAGCCAGGGTTACGATTTCGGTTAGGGTTAGGCCGGTGAAGATGGGGATAACAACCTTCAAACAATCGTAATAGCTCACCTCTTTTATGTTTAAACAGTTTTCTGCGAACGTGCTGACAACTCTTCCTTGTCTTTACAGAACTGAACAAACTTACATAATGGCTTTAAAGTATATACAAACACGCTGAAAATACATGGTTATGACAAGTTGAGTGAGTGAGTAAACTATATAAACCAACAATCTACCGACTTCAAGGCATTTTCAGTTGAGGCTGAATCCAGAACAATCAAGATGGATATCGTGGTAATTTTGCTACTATCTGCTTTGACGTACACCACTGCAAATGGTTTGTATATTGCTGAGTTTGTGTCTCTGAATCCAACTGTTATCTCCCTAGCTTCATTTTAAATCACAATTTGGTTTAAGCTCTCTCGATACTCTTCCAGTTCAGTGCCGGACTGGCGTTTTAACTGATCAAACAGGTAAAATAATGAAAAAGAACCTTTCAATTACAAAGGAAATCAAAACACTGAAAACAATACTACTCCGCGAGACTCAAGATTTAGAGTGGAAGGCGCAATTTTTCTCAAAGCCAACGAGTCACTGAAATGTCTTCCTCGATATGAATTTAGTGGACGAGGGATTCAGCAATCTTTATGATGGATTGCCAGGAAATCGTCGTGCTGCGGAGGTACGAAAGCTCTGAGCCGTCAAGGCTGGGCTTTGGCTAGTTCCAACAAAAATATCCCTAAAATCTGTTCAGAATAGTCTTCTTTTTTTTCCACGTACCTTTATCAAAGAAGTTTTCAAATGCATAACCCGCCCTTGCTAGAATAACCAGCTGAGGATTCTTAAGTTTGACTAGTGTACAAAACCCAGTATTAATCACTAACAGGGAAAAATGTTCCACGTGCCCCCCGACTTATCAAGTCTTTTGTAGTAGTAACTTATTAATTCTTTCACTCAGATTGCCGTCGTAAGACAGAGAATGGAGACTGCTGTAATTTCCCGTTTGTGTTCGGAGGTAAAACATATCATGATTGCACTACTGATGGATGGGACCGGGAATGGTGCAGTCTGACCGATAATCATGACAATGACGGACAATGGGGAAACTGCGCACCGGCAGGTAGAACATTTGCTTTTGCGCTGATTTCTCTCACTGTAAAATATGATCTTTTAGCATCCTGTTTACATACTCCAAATTTCTTCCCTTTGAGGTTAAAGCCACTTGTTCCACATAAAAATGTTTCTTCTTCGCGTTGCCGGAGCTGAAGGGGTCAGTACAATCGCTTTTCTGATAAGCTCATCTTACAAACTGGTGTTGTATTTGATATAAGCTAGAACACAAGCTAACCTTGGACGATTCTTGTCAAATATTTACAACAGTATCAATTCAGTCGTTTTGATTCTACTAAATTACTGTAGCAGTTCTTCCGATGCAAAAATTCCATTTCAAGTGCAAATTGTAGTAAACACATTCCTAATTGTTTATTGTGATTATTATCATTTCTTTTTCAACAATTCCGTCAACTGCTCGTCCTCCGACTCCAGGTAAATCGATAAACCTTGTTTAAGCAATTTTTTAGCATCCTGTTTACATATTCCAAATTTCTTCCCTTCGAAGTTAAAGCCACTTGTTCCTTATAAAAATGTTTCTTCTTCGCGTTGCCGGAGCTGAAGGCGTCAGTACAATCGCTTTTCTGATAAGCTCATCTTACAAACTGGTGTTGTATTTGATATAAGCTAGAACACAAGCTAACCTTGGACGATTCTTGTCAAATATTTACAACAGTATCAATTCAGTCGTTTTGATTCTACTAAATTACTGTAGCAGTTCTTCCGATGCAAAAATTCCATTTCAAGTGCAAATTGTAGTAAACACATTCCTAATTGTTTATTGTGATTATTATCATTTCTTTTTCAGCAATTCCGTCAACTGCTCGTCCTCCGACTCCAGGTAAATCGATAAACCTTGTTTAAGCAATTTTTTAGCATCCTGTTTACATATTCCAAATTTCTTCCCTTCGAAGTTAAAGCCACTTGTTCCTTATAAAAATGTTTCTTCTTCGCGTTGCCGGAGCTGAAGGCGTCAGTACAATCGCTTTTCTGATAAGCTCATCTTACAAACTGGTGTTGTATTTGATATAAGCTAGAACACAAGCTGACCTTGGACGATTCTTGTCAAATATATACAAATGTCAAATATTTACAACACTATCGATTCAGTCGTTTTGATTCTACTAAATTACTGTAGCAGTTCTTCCAATGCAAAAATTCCATTTCAAGTGCAAATTGTAGTAAACACATTCCTAATTGTTTATTGTGATTATTATCATTTCTTTTTCAGCTATTCCGTCAACTGCTCGTCCTCCGACTCCAGGTAAATCGATAAAACCTTGTTTAAGCAAAAGACATTCCTAGTTTTTAAACGTGAACATTCTTATTTCTTATTTAGATGACTGCGGCATCAAGCCCGCTGGTTCTCGTATCGTGGGTGGTACCCAGGCCCAAAAAGACAGCTGGCCATGGCAGGCTCTACTGGCCGCGCCTGGAGGAGGATCACAGTTTTGTGGTGGATCTCTGATTCATGAGCGATGGGTGTTGACTGCTTCTCATTGCGTCGCAGGAACAAGTGCAAGCCAGATTGTTGTGAGGTTTGTGGTTCTACTTAAATCATTATCAGTAGTTTGGCTTGATAGTTCGAGGACTGTTAAGCCAGAAGCGAGTCGCAGGGAAAGTATCACAGCATTTTATCCGTCGACATCACTTCAGATTCTTTAAGACAAGCGCATGTCTGGGTTGTGCGAGGCGCGGTTAAGCGGTAAGCAATGGTTAACAGCTCTTTAATAATCAACTTAATTCCTATCAGGCGAGACCAAATCCACACATTATTTGACGGCTGCTCGCCTTAAGAATTAGCTGATATCGAGGGTTCTGTTCTTAGGGCTTGAGTTCATTACAAACATCTTTAATACGTCATTGCACCACAAAAAAAGATACAAATTACTCACACGAGAGCAGGGAAGGGACCCCCATATAGAAAGAACGGGATTGCTCGTCGAAAATTTTGAAAAGAACCTCTACGAAGTACCGAGATCCTATTTTGTTGGGTGGCTTGTAAAGTTTTTCACCCTTAAATAGAACCAATTCTGAAACAATACGTTATCGCCTGTCATATTTTTTTTTTTTGGCTCAATACCCTAAAAGGAAAAGCTCCTTTTGTGGAGCATTTGAGGCTGAACACCCTAACAGGATACTAAAACCTCGTTTTTAACCCCTAGAGGGGACTACGAGCACCCTGCCCTTTTTGTATGGGAGTCACCCCCAGGAGGAGAGCAGGTCCCAAACTTACCAAAATGACGAATCGCTAAGGTTTTAGAACTGCAAGCCATGCGCTTTGCCAGAAGACTTTTACGAGTACGCGCCAAGCGATCAGATGTCCTCGGGGGCGTCAGAAGAAATACATACATACATATACATACATACATTTTATTTGTTATCAAATTAAAATTACAATTATAACATGCCCACGGATAGCTGAGCTAATGTAGGCGAGTCATGTTTGGACGAGTTATTGATATACAACTAGGTACAACTAAATACAACTGAAGGTAACAAGAGAACTAAAGAGACTAGAATTGACAACAATGACTAAAGACAACTAATAAACTAACTATATTACAAATAATAATTAACAACAGTTACGACGAGAGACTACAGATACACTAAAGCGAAATTATTGAGTATTAATGAATACATACTAGGAGGAAAATGAATTCAGCTTTACTTTTTGAACGATTTCTGTAAGATCAATATAACAGTCTTCTAAAGCTAGAATTTCAAAAGGATTTGTTTTATTTTCCTCTTAAAGACATTTTTTGGAAGCTTTGGAACCCGTCCACTATAAATACTCATGATTAGTATAAATCTACTAGCGTCCTATCATGAATGTCGTTCTCTGAAAGCCACCCGCTGTAAAAGTCGCCCGACAACTCGCTCTGAGAAGGTTTATAGCTAACTGTAAATTTACCGATGTTTTTCTTCATGAATAATTCATCAGTTGTAGATTGGTCAAGTTGTAAGATTTCAGCAGGGCAATCTGAAGGTCCCCGGTTCGATTCCTGGTGTGGAACCTTTTTATCCCAGTTACTAAAGAATGCTCTATGTTTATATAGATGTTAAAAAATAAAAATGTTCAAGCAATAAAGGTAATGTAATTATACAAGAAAATAAGACGGTGTGGAAATTTGACTGAAATAATTCGTGGAAAGAAAAGAAAAACACTTCTCGAACGTGAAACCCTCGCATATGATTTTTGGCAAAGCTTCGGTTAAAAGCCACGGTCAAAGTTATCGATGGTTCGAATTCTATGCCCACTTATGTTGCACACCAAATACAGTCGAACCTCTGGTTGCGACAACCTCTTTCCAAAATACCAAACGTTCCCAAGTCAAATCACTATATTAGGAACCTCTCGTAAGCGACCGCGACCACTTTTAGAGCTAAAAGTTTGAAATTTTCTTTTGTTTTTAACATCCCGTAAGCGACCACTTGACAGACAATAGAGAGAAAATTAGATAATAAGGTGTTGTATCATGATCGCATTCTTGGGTAGTACAAGAGACGGAAATTTCTCAATGGGAAATATCGGATTTTTTCTCGAATTTGACTTTTCACATTAATAAAAAAAAAAAAATTTAAAACATGGGGTCAGTCTCTGCAGTTACCATATGCTAATGAGGCAGAATTTTGACCCAATGTGGTCTAAGCTCTCGCAAGCGACCACCTCCCATAAGGGACCTCCTAGGCTTGACATTTTGGGTGATGGCTTACGGGAGATTCGACTTGTCGCCTCTAATTTGGGAGTACTTCTTCGACTCCAAATTGCTTAAGATCAGTTCATCGCTTTGGCAGCCATTTTGTTCACAGTGGTCAGGAAAATATCGCCCCTCTCTCGAAATACCATGGTCAGCGGGATTACCACCCCCAAGAGGTCTACTACTCATCGACTGACTGACTATTGAACGACTAACTGACCGACTGAGTGAGTTATTTCTTCCCCGGCTAATTGCTCTACCTCGCTCTAGCTAGGCTATAACTCGTTAAAAATATGTTGTTCCACTGCATTGCATACGCAAGAAACCGTCTCGAGCCCTGCCGGGTGCAGAAGTGTCGATTTTTTGAAATTCATCATCTTATTCATTGCTTTTCGGTAGGTTGGGAGCCTACAAAATAAATGACATTGGACAAGAAATAGAGGTTGAAAAGATCATAATGCATGAGGACTACCATACACCCGTGGGGTTAGCACACGACATAGCGCTCCTGAAATTGAAGACTCCAGCCCAACTCCGTTCAGGTGTGGGGCTCGTATGCCTCCCAGACTCTGACAATGCCCTGGTTCCAGGCAAGACGTGCTACATTACAGGCTGGGGAACATTAGCATCAGGGGGATCCCAACCATATTACCTTCAGGAAGCGTCAGTACCAATTGTTTCTGATGCCCAATGCAAGCACTCCTACGGTTCAGACAATATTCACGAGTCCATGATCTGCGCGGGCTTAGACGCCGGAGGGGTGGATGCCTGTCAGGGTGATAGTGGAGGTCCCATGGTCTGTGAGTTTGGTGGCAAGTGGTACCTGGAGGGAGCCACTAGCTGGGGGTACGGTTGCGCTGCACCAAATTATTATGGCGTCTATGCTAAGGTGCGCAACATGAAAAGCTGGGTCGAGGATAAGATGAACAGCAACTAAAGAAAAAGTAGATTAGTGACGCAGCTGTGAAGAAAAACAAATGTAGAGATACCAGGTAGACCAATAAAGACAACGAGAGCATTATTTCTATGTCCAAGTGTTTATTAATGTAAGTAATTACAACAAACTTTGGAGGGTCTCAATGGGGTTGACCGTTAACCTTAAAACGGGCCAAAAAATTAACAGTTAGGCGTGAAAATTGGAATTTTAACCGTTAGCCATAAAAATTGTTAACCGTAAAACAATTAAGCTCCGAAAGTAAAAGTCTCAAGATCTCTTGTCAAGACCTTTTTGTGTCTTGTCTTTTGACTTGGTAGTAAAGGGAAAAGCTCGGACACCTAGTACTAGCTATATCTATCCCAGAATGGACCTAAGCCCTTAAATATCTTTTACAGAAAACAAATACATTTTGGACTTTTTTAAACAATGAAAACTCATATTTAACTGTTTAAAACAAATGACTGATTAAGACAATGACCATTAAGTTCGAGGATTTCTGTTAACTGTTAGGAACTAAATTAACCGTAGGCCGTAAGAAAGCCAAAACATTTAACAATTATTCCACTAGCGCGCGTTGGATATGAGAAAGTAGACAGTATATAACCATCAAATATCCAACAAACGCGAGTGGAATAATTGCTTTATTAAAAACGCTCCCAAAATATAGAAAACTAGACCAAAATAGAAATGGAAACGCCCAAAAAAATCAAGGGCACGCTTGCCATATTTGTAGAGAGTGGCAAATAAACAATAGCCTGCATTTGACGCGGCAATATGCTCGCGGGATATTTGTCCGCGGACTTGATCTGTTACTGTCAGATAATGTCCAAGGACAAATATCCAAGCATATTTCGCGCCAAATGGTGGCTATTGTGTTTATTAACCCTCAAATATCTCGCAACACCAACACGGTACATGAGGGAATTTGATTTGCGGGTAAAATATCTAAAGGTCTCAAAAGGAAGAATTCTTTGGGAAGAATCTAGTTTTACACTAAATTCATTTTTTGTTATCGACGGAAATTGAATTAAAGACGCGTAGCTTAAATTTTCGTAAAGCTGCAATCTTGTCAGGATAAAATAATATTCAGTACACTTTGGTTACGTATCAGGAGAGTTTGATCGAGCCATGGCTGGTATTTGGGCGAGACATAGTCCAAACGAGCCTCATATTCTTTAGAAGCGCACCAAAAAAGATACGATAAGAAGCTATTTACCGTATCAAAATTTGGCCAGGTGACTGTAGAGTTTTGAAGCCACTTAGACACGCCACAAAGGCTAAAAGATATTCTTCTAATCGGAGCAACTTGCTACACTTTCGCTCGCTGTTTTCGCGCTCACAAATAATACACAATTCCCGGATGTACATGCACTTTTCAGTACAACCGCTGTCCTAATACACTACAGTGACCACGAAAGTCTTAGTTCGTAGGATTTGTTCGCGATGGTCAGTTTTTCAGGAGGGTATGAGGCCATACGATATATCTAGAAGGATTTAATGAATGGGCGAAGTTCTTTCATTAAAAACAGCAAAATTCAAACTTTCATAAAAGTATGCCTGTCAAAATCGGTTGGCATGGAAACCTGAACACTCACCAATTACATTTATAGGTCGAGACCACTCCATAACATTTTTGGGAAGTGACAGCGCACCATAGCCATTGTACTTTCATGTAAACATAGTGCTGATTGAGAGAGAAATATTATGAAGAACTCTCAACCTTTTTTAATGAATCTTATAAAATAACACTCAATAATGTTTATTAATAATTGTAAATGAGCTACGCTGTTTTGTTATTAACGACTGCTGAACACGCTATGAACACGCTATAAACGACTACTGAGGCGCCCTCTGTAAATTTCAACTATGGTCATTAGGACCAGAAAAATTTAAATTCCTCAAACGTTCTCAGATGAATAGTCTAGATAAGTAATTCACAAAAATATAATTTTCAGTTCAATTCGATTCGTATTTTAGCGCTGGGGCCACCATCTTGGTTTCGCCCCTTTGAGAGGGCTTTCAGCGGCCATTTTAGGGCACATTTTTAACAATTTTCCATACAAAGAAAACGATATAAATTCGGATAAAAACCCTTTATTCGAGACAAGCAAATGTTTCTTGTTACGTTGAGAGGCTGTTTTGGCAATTTCACCATCAAATGATTTTTTCAAACAGAATTTTAAATTTCTTCTCTTTCGGACTACTCATGAAGCGCCATAAAAAAGGCGAAATTTAAAGGAAAACATCGCCAAAAGTACATCACTTGAGATCCCAAAACTACCCTCCACTTAAAGAACAATGTTTCACCTGTGAAAATATGCAATAAAATTTTGGGGCAGTTAAAACTGTAAAATGTTTAATAGAAGAAGAAATTTAAGCAGTGCTTTTGTCAACAAAGACCGCCGTCCTAATTAGCATGATAACGCGAAAATAACGATGCACAGAGAAAATAATGATATATTCCTCTTACCTCGCGACATGTCGACAACTGGATGTTCCACGATACCTCATGTTATATTATCAGTAGGTCTCAGCCACATTTTCGGTGATTAGTGTACGAAATCGCTCTGAGACATCACAACGGTTAAGCAGATTTCAACTCTCCGAAGCCCTCTTCATAACATCTATCAATATTACTTGTCTTTCGTCTCATAAGTCGCTGTTTACAAGAAGTTTAACAATTTGCTGAGATGCTAACTGACCCAGACGTCTGTTAGCAGCCTTTAAAATCCTCCTCTTAATCAAGGATTCTCATCAAGAACTCGTTTAAGCTCAGTTCTGTTTTGATCTGTTGTGCACCCGCCATTATTCCACAGATTGCGTTACATTTGACAAGTGCACATTCCAACAGGTAGGGGTAGGGTGGGTAGGAAGTGAAAATGTAACCGACATTTTAGGGCCTGTTTACAAGGAGGGAGGGTTGCCCTAGCAAGCGGGTTAACCCTAGCTGGAGGACAAAAGATAGCCCGGGTTTGCAAGCAAAATTTTACAGGTAGGGTAACCCGACAAACCGGGAAAACTTAATGCGCGGTTACACTCAAAGGGTCTGGAAACAATTAGAAAGTTAACCCGGGTAGGCGGGTTAACCCTACCTGGAGTGTTTACAGGGGAAAAAGTTAACCCGCCTGCCAGAGTAACCCTAGCACGCAGATACGGTAACCCGCCTACCGGGGTACCCTGACTGCCTTGTAAACACGACGAAGAAAGAAAGAGGAAATCTGTGAGAACTAGGGTAACCCTCTCTCCTTGTAAGCAGGGCCTTAAGCCATTTTACGCATTTCTCTGGCTAAACTAGTAACTGGCTTCCCAGAATGATTTGAACACGAGCTTCTGCTTGGAAATTTGAGTCATTTTTTTAGGTTATGTTTCGTGGGGTGAGGAGGGGGGGGGGGGGGTTATGCATTGTATTAAAAAAAGAAAAAAAAAAACGATACACAGTATCAGGTTCTTGCTCAGGTGCTCCAATTCATCACTGAGGCCCTATTAGGGGTTTTCAGGATACTGGATATTTGGGTAAAAGATGGGCTCCTGGTAAAAAGTTAATAGGATACAAGAAATTTAGGGGGAAAATTAATGAGGTAGAGCATGTTTAGATCAGATAAAGCGGGACACAGGACACTTGTGTCTTTCGCTGCCGGAAGTGCCATCAAATTTTGCGAAAGGCAACAGACTGACGAATAGTGCGCAGGAAATAATGGTAAGCGGCGTTTTATTGAAACTCCTTACATTTTCTTAGCCATTACACTTTTGCATCAGAAAAGGAAATGCTTAGAAAATTACTGAAGAGCAGTCAAGGACGGTGCCTTCTTTTTTGTTGGCACACGGTCTGTGCATTACGTAAGGCATGGTTTAAACGCCAAGCGCACGCTTGGGTTGGAATTGACGTAATTAACTACTCTACCAAGCGCGCGACTTAAAAAAAAATCCTCTTGCGGTCGAAACAAATTTCACACTAAAATTACGAGCCTGTACTAAAACCAGAAAATCTGTGAAGAAGTATCTTTACCTTTTTTTTTCAGAAAAATGCTACCGTCAACAGTTTTCTTCAAGATTGAAGGCTAATTATCTCGGAAAAATTAATGACCACCCCCAGTTTTCTTTGTGGATTCCAATAACCCTGGCTAAGATCTACTTTTCCCAGGTTTTCTTAATCTAGCGGAAACACGTTTGCATTTGGTAGGCACCATTCGTTATCGTTCGTTTGCCTGAGACACCCCACAGCCGCTGATGTCGTTCAGTTCTGTGGTGGAGCACAGCTGCATGTCTGCACAAGACTAGTTTTCAACTCTATGTAGGGCGCTTTAAAATACCCGCATATATCAAGCGAAGCACTGATCTTGACGCTTAGTTTTTTAAAGACATTATAGATGCGTTTAAGGCACCCAAGTTGAATGAGTCATAAGCAGTTGGATGAGTTAACTGACACTTGTCAAAAACACCTGCAGCTTGATTGTCAGCTGCATATAGCGTATTCTATTTGTAATAAATGAAAATTCTGGTCAAAAACTAATGGCTGTCAATGATATTAGGATAGTTGTTTACAATTATAGTGTGGGATGTTGTGCCTCGATCTCTTTGCAGACACAAAGGTTGTCATGTAAGAAATTCGTGTTAAACGGTACAGAATTCGGGACACATTTAATTCTCTGTTTATTTCTCCAGCCCCGTCTTTATCTATCTAATCAGGGTAACAAGTGTGGGCTTCGAAATTACTAACAAGGAGTTGCGTTACCTAACCTAAAAACCACTAAAATCTGATACAAAACTTTCATATTCCACCTTGATATAAGTATTAAGAGTCCAGAATAAATGATTATAGCAGTTGGCAAACTTTTATTTTATCCTAAATAGCAGACCATTGTTGCGGCCCCATAGCGGGAGACGGGGGGGGGGGGGTGGGAGGGTGTTGGTGTATCCTTTATCCTAGTCAACTTTTTGTCCTAAATATCTTGTATCCTGTTAAATCCAGCTTAACGATTTCCTATTCAATTAATGTCCTGTTTTATCTGATCTAAACATGATCTACTCCATTAGATATTATGAAGAGGGCTTCGGAGAGTTGAAATCTGCTTAACCGTTTTGATGTCTCAGAGTGATTTCGTACACTAATCACCGAAAATGTGGCTGAAACCTATTGATAATATAACATGAGATATCGTGGAACGTCCAGTTGTCGACATGTCGCGAGATAAGAGGAATATATCATTATTTTCTCTGTGCATCGTTATTTTCACGTTATTATGCTAATTAGGACGGCGGTCTTTGTTGACAAAAGCACAGCTTAAATTTCTTCTTCTAACATTTTACAGTTTTAACTGCCCCAAAATTTTATTGCATATTTTCACAGGTGAGACATTGCTCTTTAAGTGAAGGGTAGTTTTGGGATCTCAAGTGATGTACTTTTGGCGATGTTTTCCTTTAAAGTTCGCCTTTTTTATGGCGCTTCATGAGTAGTCCGAAAGAGAGAGAGAAAGAGAAAGTAGTCCGAAAGAGAAATTTAAAATTCTGTTAAAAAAATCATTTGATGGTGAAATTGCCAAAACAGCCTCTCAACGTAACAAGAAACATTTGCTTGTCTCGAAAAAAGGGTATGGAAAATTGTTAAAAATGTGCCCTAAAATGGCCGCTGACAGCCCTGTCAAAGGGGCAAAACCAAGATGGTGGCCCCAGCGCTAAAATACGAATCGAATTGAACTGAAAATTATACTTTTTGAATTACTTATCTAGACCATTCATCTGAGAAAGTTTGAGGAATTCGAATTTTTCTGGTCCAAATGACCATAGTTGAAATTTAGAGAAGGCGCCTCTTAAAAACGAGCAGTTACAAGAGCCTTCCGCCAAAGGTTTTTCTCTGGGTTCTCCGGTTTTCCTTCCTCCACAATAACCAAAATCTCCAAATTCCAATTCGACCAGGATAGAGGACCCCTCAAGAAAGCCAGCTGAGGCTGATGTGGCTTCTCCTCTTAACATTGTAATTTATATAATTGATTTATTTATTTATTACTTTGCCTCCTTTGCACAAATCACCATTGCAGCAGCTGATGTCAAATTTGGTGATCTTCACAGCGGGATTATCAGACTTGCGCAAGTCAGATGAATCAATATTACGCTGGGATGAAACAGTGCAATGTTTGGCGTGGAACGACACTGATACGTCGTAACTTTTTCCCTCTACCACAATTTTGCCACATCAGTCTGCAGCTTACACGCACGTCACCTTTTTTTTTTCTGTTCACTATTCGGAAATTCAACAATTTCCGGATTTCTTGAAATTTTTCCACGAAATTTCCATAACATTTGTCTCCGTTTCGAAATTTTCAGAATATTTGGTTGAATGGAAAGCGCCCTGCATGCACTGATCGCAAAATGGAATAACAAAATTGTCAGCTCGCATTATGAAATGGGGCAAGTACAAAAATTTGGTTCATGTACAATTTCGTGTTATTGATGGATTTTATTAGTATAAGCATTATGTTCTACATTTGGAAGTAAAAGGCAGGTGACAGGAACTGAGGTGTGCATGTGTAATGAATGATGTAGCCTGTCTAGATCTGTTTGCATATGAATTATGTATTTCTATAAACCACTGGATGTAACTTCTCAAGTCAATAAAAATGTATAGAATGCCAAAAAAAAGGACGCAAAGATTTTACTGAAAGGCTTCTTGCCATATCAGAGTTGCAGCCTATAGCATTTGAACAACTCAACCTTGCTTTCGTAAGCTTGCATAATAGCCGGGATATTCTTAAGACATTCTGTGTGGCCTGTTTACAACCTAAGTTCCAAGGGCTTTGTTCTAAGAACAGTTAGTTTAAAGACACCAAGTATATGAATGGCTTTACGTTCACAAAAATGGAGCTCCTCCTAGACAGAAAAAAATCTATGTTTTACTGAAAACTGAGCCTTAACAACTTAATTAACCGTCAGGAAAATACATCAAAGATGCTTGGTGCAATGGAAAGCGCACGTCCCACGAGGTGATAATATCGGCAAAAATCTGAGTTTCTCGAACAGTCAGAATGCTAGATTCTTAGATTCACCTCTGGAAAATATACTTAGATTTAATATCGTGTAAAATTTTTGATCGTTTCCTCATACTGTCAGCGTACAATAAATTTACTTTATTTTGCCCTTTCTACTCTCTTTTCACTGAACTTTATTTTTTACAATACTGTATTCACATCGTCGAGTGGAGAAAAACAAATACAAATAAAAGAGCAAAATGTCGGCTATTAGTGTGTTGCTCGCGCGTGTTTCGTTACAATGGAGAATAATTTCCACTAAATAGTGCCTAGCCTTTTAACTTTGCCGACAGAGTCATGTAAGCGATGGGACGGTGGGAAAATAAAAAGCATCGAAAGGTTTTAACTCTACCGGAGTAGTGTAGGCAACCTTCTCCATTGGTACAGGGTACAAGCAGTAATTTAACACAGCTTAACAAGCTCTCTTAGCTGGAAAGACCCATCTTTAGTTTGAATATTTTATCACAGAATAGATCGATGAAATCAAGTAATAAAAGTACTAGAAACCTGTATGATCTGTTGTTAGTAGTAAATATTGCCTGAAAAAAACCCTGTTATTCCTGAGAAATAATAAAATAAATATATATGGTGCCAAGATTATAAACAAGCTTTTTTTAAAGTTTTAGGGTGGTTATTATAGGGTGGGTTTAACTAGAAACAAAGCGAAAAAGACATAAATGTACTTAATTCTAAATAATCTAGTACCTAAATATTTGAGTGACTATTTCACAAGAAATTATAACGTGCATAACTACAATAATCGCAGAAGAACAGATTTGCACCTGCCCAAAACTAAACTTAGCCTTGCAAAACAAACTTTTAGATATTCGTGCTCAGCTTTTTTTAACCTCCTACCCCGTAGCATTCAAAACGCCGAGACACTTTCTTCTTTCAAAGTTTCAATTGACGCCTACAATTTTTAAATTATATAGGAACTAGATTTTTATAAATTATTGCACGCTCGTTTATACTCTATACTTTTAATTATTACTTGTATTTTTAAATTTATATCTTGTATTTTTTAAATTTATATCTTGTATTTTTAAATTATCACGATGTCTTGTATTTTTAATTATTATATTTTTAGTCCAGGGCCCCTCTGGATATCAGCCTCGTCGCTGAATGGGCCACCCTGGCTAAATAAAGTTTACCTTTACCTTTACCTTTAAAGCGTTGTGCATCAAACGGAAGCCATAGGTAACTCACATGCAGGTGTTTTTCAGCCTCTGCGCAACGGAAAATCATTTTACAGAATTGAGGTAGACTGAAACCACTGAGAAAATATGCTCTTTACAGTATCTAACACAAAATAGGGCGACAAGATCAGCTACTGCTTATGACTTTCGTTGTGCTGGTTGAGAAATAAATACTGTTTTTCTAGTGATCCCACCGTAGGATAATAAATAGTTACCATTCTACAGCGATTTAATTCTCTTTTATATTAAGTATAGCAGAATGCATATCAGGCAAAAGCTGTAATTGAAGCTGAAATTGACTGAAAGACTTAAATGCGATGAGGATCTGGATGGGAGTACTCGAGTCTCAGATATCAGTTTGACGTTTGAGTCCGTTTGTCAGTTACTATCCGTAAATTTTGCAGCTCTTTCATGTCAGCTAGCGCTATCAGTTAAAAATACGGGCCGTTCACTTTCTCAGCTGATAGTTAAAATTTTGACCAATTCTCAGCTGTCATTTAAGCCCTACTTAAACCATTTGCCTCTTTCTAGCGATCAATGCGATGTTCTCTCATTCACTGCGGAGATTTTTGGCAATCGTCACTTAAACAAAGACTGACGCAACTATGGAGTTGTCAGGAAATGGGATGATGATATTGGTTCACTGGGCGTTTTTACGCTTTTGGCATCGCTGCAAATGGTACTAGACGTAAGTCCATTTATTTCCTCTTTTGATTCGCACATAATTTTTCCCCTGAAATGAATCTGCATCTTTCTGGTTGAGCCACGTTTATCCTTGCTGACCAAGCGTTGTAGTGAATAAAAAGCCTTGGTTCTAGCATGATCTAAACTTTACCACGAGACCGACAAATGGGGCACTATAATGAAACCTAACATGACTCATCATTTGTTTCACCGATGCGAAACCAAACGTAATAAGTTAGCTTGGTTAAAACTACTTATGATATAAATGCACTGAACCTACGAAAACGGTGCTATAATTTCTTACTTAGTCTAGCAGGGGGTTTCAAATTCAGTAGAAGTGTCTTAAAAAACTGTTAAGATTTATTACAATTCGCTCCAAAAGCACAATTTTCTTCAACTTCCTCTAACAATGACAACAATTAACTCTTATCTTTATCGTGGTGTACTACCTCAGCATTTTGTGTGTGAGCGAAGGCATTCAATGATAATTCTAGCACTGTTCTAAGCAAAAAACCAACAAAAATCACCCGGCACGGTGTAGCTTTATCATTGACTTGGATAAAATGAATGAAGACCTCGGGATCATTTTTTGCTACAAGTTTCCGTTCCACGATTGAAATTTTCCAAAAAAAAAACAAGTGCATACACAAGCTAAACATGGACAAAATATATCGTACACAATGTACATAGTACAATGCTAAATGTACTACGATTTAAATAACTGCTTACAGAAATGATTTCAGATTAGTCTTTTCTGTTCCCACCTTTTAAGCCCTCGTTTACCAAAACAATTTCCCTTTTACCTATTTAAACATTTCATCTTTTGTTGACATATAGCTAGGAACATTTCGAGCACTTAAAAATTTTAACAAATGGAAGAAAATGTCATCAAAGAAATGAATTTTGACTGAAAATGTCTGCAGTGGGTAGCTGTCTACATAGTAGCTATAGTTGTAACATTTTAAGAAAGTTAACCTTTTTAGCCGAGTTTATGTGCTTTAGCTACAACTGTAATTGAGCTCAAAACTTTGTAGCCAACGGCAATCTTGTTGATCAAGAAAGAAAATGATGTAATTCTCTCTAGCGCAGTATTTCTCAATCGTCAGACTCCCGATTGCTTAAAAAGCTATTTTTCCGCGAAGGTGCTGTGCAAATAGTCAATAAGCGCATTATTTATCAAGGTCTATCGAAGGCGGTACTGTTTTCATGTCTAATGGCCTATCAGGCTGGTACTTATCTACAGTCTCCAGGTAAACAAACTTAAGAGCTGTGTACTTAAAGTGTATACGGCTCATACCTTGGTATTGGACCTAAATTTTCTGATAATGCAAGTTAGGAGCTTGATCAATTCGTGTCGTGTATTTCATGTGCGCATGCAGGACAGAAAAGATACTACTCGCTAGGTGATTAAAATTTAACAATTGTCATTGATAGGAAAAACATGGATGAGCCTCTTTATCGTGTGGATACCAAAGATTTTTTTCTCAGGATTCGGGTCGACCGGAGAACAACACGTTGCCCAACATAGAATCCCGGGCGGTGAAGCCTCGAGAAAAATCTCTTGGGTCCGCTATAAAGACTTGACAAAAAAAACGGAGAACGCGCATGAAAAGCCAGTAGCACCCACGACATAAGAGCCTTGGAGCATCGTCTCTCCATCTGGATTGACTGAATAACTTGCATAACTGGACATACATTTTTAAATGCCTTGGTGCTGTACTGAATATTTTTGAATTGATGCTCTATCAACTCCCCGTCCACTTCATCCCCATCATACCCTAAACTTGTTCCAATTTGCTATCACCTATTCCCACCTTAATAAAGAAAAATATAGTAAACTGCTTCAAAGACGATCAGGATCAGATAACCAAACCAATGAGCTGTAGTCTAGATATTCTACGAATGAATGTTGCGTAAGAAGCGTGCAGGAGTAGTGTTTTAGGAAACATCGCATGAACTCTTCTTCTTTATTTACTTAAGACAAGTTGAGATGTATCAATAAGTGAAACTTCGTGCCTGTCCGTATGTTGAATAAAGTTTCCCTAAAAGCTAGTGCAAGGTGTAAACAAGACAAATTATAAAGGGACATAGAATAATTGTTAAATGGATCTTCATTTAAATAGCTGCCTACATAAATTATTTTACATTTTATGCGTTTAAATACCGAAAATGTTTTTAAAGATGTTTTATGTCTTACTCTAAAAAAATTGTAAAGTGCTTTTGCTTTTATTATTTTTTTTTTGGCACTTCCTTTATGAGTCATTTAAAATTCGTAAAGCTGTACAAATAATAATGGAAGATATATCTAGAAAATAAAACGTAACTGAGATGAAAAAATGAGTTTTGAATTCGTGTTAAAACGTTTCCTTAGTGAAAGCGTACTGTTAACCCAGTTCAAGTGTTTCAACCTAAGTATATGGGCCTTTAGAAAACTTGAGGGTGGAGAGGGATAACAATCTTCAAACAGTTGTAATGGTTCACCTCTTTTATGTCTAAACAGTTTTCTGCGAACGTGCTGACAACTCTTCGTTCTGTTCACAGAATTAAACAAACTTACATAATGGCTTTTAAGTATATATAAACACGCTGAAAATACATGGTTATTACAAGTTGAGTGAGTGATCATGAGTAAACTATATAAACCAACAATCTTCCTCCTTCAAGGTATTTTCAGTTGAGGCTGAATCCAGAACTGAATCAAGATGAATATCGTGGTAATTTTGCTGCTATCTGCTTTGACGTACACCGCTGCAAATGGTTTGTACATTGCTGAGTTTGAGTCTCTGTATCCAGTTGCTATCTCCCTTCATTTTAGATTCACAATTTGGTATAAGAAATCTCTTCCATAGGTTGACTTAGTAGTCAAGGGATTAAATATACTTTTGGAAAGGTTGATCTCTTTGGGCAATTACCGGCAATGTGCCTAAAAAAGGAAACATTTGTGAGGAAGCAGTGGTGGTACAGAGTAACGAAACTTCTGAGCTCAAGGCTTGGCTTTGACTAGTTTCAACCAAAATGTCCCTTAAATTTGTTTAGAATATTTTACCATTCTTAATTTAAATCACTTGTTGCTTATTAACAAATTATAATCGGTCCTCGGAAATAGACGCAGAAGCTCATCTTATAATTTGGCTTTGTAGTTCACTTAGAAAACAATCTTACTTGGAAGATTCTTAACAAATATATACGGTTGGATCATGTCAGTCGTTTTGAGTCTATTAAATTACTGCAGCAACACTCCTGATGCAAAAGTTCCATTTGCAAATTGTAGTCAACACATTCCTATTTATTTTATGCACTTATTGTTTAATGTGATTGTTATTTCTTTTTTCAGCAATTCCGCCACCTGTTCTTCCTCAGACTCCGGGTAAATCGAAAAAACCTTCTTTTAGCGAAACTTCCAAGATTCAAATTTCGAAAGCAATGGCCAAAGCTCAAAATAGTACCAATCAATGATAGAATAATAAAGATCAAGATGTTAAAATTATACTAAATCGGTTTGTTAGCGCAGGCTATATATTTAAAAAACGTATTCGTTAAGGCGATCTCACTTTCTCTTCTGTCACTAGGCGTAAGCTGCGGTACCCGACCCTTTGGTTCTCGTATCGTGGGTGGTACCCAGGCCCAAAAAGACAGCTGGCCATGGCAGGCTCTACTGGCCTGGGCTAGAGGAGGATCACAGTTTTGTGGTGGATCTCTGATTCATGAGCGATGGGTGTTGACTGCTTCTCATTGCGTCGCAGGAGCAAGTGCAAGCCAGATTGTTGTCAGGTTTGTGGTTCTACTTAATTCATGATCAGTAGCTTGGCTTGATAGTTCGAGGACTGTTAAGCCAGAAGCAAGTCGCAGGGAAAGTATCACAGCATTTTATCCGTCGACATCACTTCAGATTCTTTTAGATAAGCGCATGTCTGAGTTGTGCGAGGCGCGGTTAAGCGGTAAGCAATGGTTAATAGCTCTTCAATAATCAACTTAATTTCTATCAGACGAGACCAAATCCACACATCATTTGACGGCTGCTCGCCTTAAGAATTAGCTGATATCGAGGGTTCTGTTCTTAGGATTTGAGTTCATTCCAAACATCTTCATTACGTCACTGCACTATAAAAAGAGGAGACAAATTACAAATTACTCGCACGAGAGCGGGGAGGGGACTTCCATATAAAAAGAACGGGATTGCTCGTCGGAAATTTTGAAGAGAACCCTTAAGAGGTACTAAGATCCTATTTTTTTGGCGTGGCTTGAAAAGTTTTTCACCCTTAAATAGAACCAATTCTGAAACAATATGTTATCGCCTGTCATATTTTTTTTGGCTCAATACCCTAAAAGGAAAAGCTCCTTTTGTGGAGCATTTGAGGCTGAACACCCTAACAGATACTAAAACCTCGATTTTAAACCCTAGAGGGGACTACGAGCACCCTGCCCTTTTTATATGGGAGTCACCCCCAGGACGAGAGCAGGCCCCAAACTTACCAAAATGGCGAATCGCTAAGGTTTTAGAACTACAAGCCATGCGCTTTGCCAGAAGACTTTTACGAGTACGCGCCAAGCGATCAAATGTCCTCGGGGGCGTCACATGAAAAACCTGTCCACTATAAATACTCATGATTAATATAAATCTACTAGCGTCCTATCATAAATGTCATTCTTTGATAGCTACCCGCTGTAAAGACGCCCGGCAACTCGCTCTGAGAAGGTTTATAGCTAACTGTGAATTTACACGATGTTTTTCTTCATGAATAATTCATCAGTTGTAGATTGGACAAGATTTCAGCAGGGTAATCTGAAGGTCCCCGGTTCGATTCCTGGTGTGGAACCTTTTTATCCCAGTTACTAAAGAATGCTCTATGTTTATATAGATGTTAAAAAATAAAAATGTCAAGCAATAAAGGTAATGTAATTATACAAGAAAATAAGACGGTGTGGAAATTTGACTGAAATAATTCGTGGAAAGAAAAGAAAACCACTTCTCGAATGTGAAACCCGCGCATATGATTTTTGGCAAAGCTTCGGTTAAAAGCCGCCGTCAAAGTTATCATGGATCGAATTATACACCCACCTTTGTTGCACACCAAATACAGTCGAACCTCTGGTTGCGACAACCTCTTTCCAAAATATCAAACGTTCCCAAGTCAAATCACTATATTAGGAACCTCTCGTAAGCGACCGCGACCACTTTTAGAGCTAAAAGTTTGAAATTTTCTTTTGTTTTTAACATCCCGTAAGCGACCACTTGACAGATAATAGAGAGAAAATTGGATAATAAGGTGTTTTAGCATTATCGCATTCCTGGGTAGTACAAGAGACGGAAATGTCTCAATGGGAAATATCGGATTTTTTCTCGAATTTGACTTTTCACATTAATAAAAAAGAAACATTTAAAACATGGGGTCAGTCTCTGCAGTTACCATATGCTAATGAGGCAAAATTTTGACCCAATGTGGTCTAAGCTCTCGCAAGTGACCACCTCCCATAAGGGACCTCCTAGGCTTGACATTTTGGGTGATGGCTTACGGGAGATTCGACTTGTAGCCTCTAATTTGGGAGCGCTTCTTCTACTCCAAATTACTTAAGATCAGTTCATCGCTTTGGCAGCCATTTTGTTCACAGTGGTCAGGAAAATATCGCCCCTCTCGCGAAATACTTTGGTCAGCGGGATTACCACCCCCAAAAGGTCTACTACTCATCGACTGACTAACTATTGAACGACTAACTGACGACTGAGTGAGTTATTTCTTCCCCGGCTAACTGCAGTACCTCGCTCTAGCTAGGCTATAACTCGTTAAAAATATGTTGCTCCACTGCATTGCATCCGAAAGAAACCGTCTCGAGCCCTGCCGGGTGCAGAAGTGTCGATTTTTCGAAATTCATTATCTTATTTATTGCTTTTCGGTAGGTTGGGTGCCTACAAAATAAACGACATTGGACAAGAAATAGAGGTTGAAAAGATCATAATGCATGAGGACTACCATACACCCGTGAGGTTTGCACACGACATAGCGCTCCTGAAATTGAAGACTCCAGCCCAACTCCGTTCAGGTGTGGGGCTCGTATGCCTCCCAGACTCGGGCAATGCCCTGGTACCAGACAAGAGGTGCTACATTACAGGCTGGGGAACATTATCATCAGGGGGATCCCAACCATATTACCTTCAGGAAGCGTCAGTACCAATTGTTTCTGATGCCAAATGCAAGGCCTCCTACGGGTCAAAAACGATTCACGAGTCCATGATCTGCGCTGGCTTAGACGTCGGAGGGGTGGATGCCTGTCAGGGTGATAGTGGAGGTCCCATGGTCTGTGAGTTTGGTGGCAGGTGGTACCTGGAGGGAGCCACTAGCTGGGGGTACGGTTGCGCTGCACCAAATTATTATGGCGTCTATGCTAAGGTGCGCGACATGAAAAGCTGGGTCGAGGATAAGATGAACCGCAACTAAAGAAAAAGTAGATTAGTGACGCAGCTGTGAAGAAAAACAAATGTAGACATACCAGGTAGACCAATAAAGACAACGAGAGCATTATTTCTATGTCCAAGTGTTTATTAATGTAAGTATTTACAACAAACTTTGGAGGGTCTCAATGGGGTTGACCGTTAGCCTTAAAACGGGCCAAAGAATTAACAGTTAGGCGTGAAAATTGGAATTTTAACCGTTAGCCATAAAATTTGTTAACCGTAAAACAATTATGCTCCGAAAGTAAAAGTCTCAAGATCTCTTGTCAAGACCTTTTTATGTCTTGTCTTTTGACTTGGTAGTAAAGGAAAAAGCTCGGACACCTAGTACTAGCTATATTTATCCCAGAATGGACCTAGGACCTTAAATATCTTTTACAGAAAACAAATACATTTTGGACTTTTTTAAACAATGAAAATTCATATTTAACTGTTTAAAACAATTGACTGTTTAAGACAATGGCCATTAAGTTCGAGGATTTATGTTAACTGTTAGGAACTAAATTAACCGTAGGCCGTAAGAAAGCCAAAACATTTAACAATTATTCCACTGGCGCGCGTTGGATATGAGAAAGTAGACAGTATATAACCATCAAATATCTAACAAGCGCGAGTGGAATAATTGCTTTATTAAAAACGCTCCCAAAATATAGAAAACTAGACCAAAATAGAAATGGAAACGCCCAAAACAATCAAGGGCACGCTTGCCATATTTGTAGAGAGTGGCAAATAAACAATAGCCTGCATTTGACGCGGCAATATGCTTGCGGGATATTTGTCCGCGGACATGATCTGTTACTGTCAGATAATGTCCAAGGACAAATATCCAAGCATATTTTCGTGCCAAATGGAGGCTATTGTGTTTATTAACCCTCAAATATCTCGCAACACCAACACAGTACATGAGGGAATTTGATTTGCGGGTAAAATATCTTATGGTCTCCTAAGGAAGAATTTTTTGGGAAGAGTCTAGTTTTACACTAAATTCAGTTTTTGTTATCGACGAAAATTGAATTAAAAAGGCGTAGTTTAAATTTTCGTAACGCTGCAATCTTGTCAGGATAAAATAATATTCAGTACACCTTGGTTACGTATCAGGAGAGTTTGATCGAGCCATGGTTGGTATTTGGGCAAGACATAGTCCAAACGAGCCTCATATCCTTTAGAAGCGCACCAAAAAAGATACGATAAGAAGCTCTTATTTAAAGTATCAAAATTTGGCCAGGTGGCTGTAGAGTTTTGAAGCCACTTAGACACGCCACAAAGGCTAAAAGACATCCTTCTAATCGGAGCAACTTGCTACACCTTCGCTCGCTGTTCTCCCGCTCACACCTACTCCACAATTCCCGGATGTACATGCACTTGTCGATACAACCGCTGTCCTAATACACTACAGTGACTATTAAAGTCTTATTTCGTAGAATTTGTTTGCGATTGTCAGTTTTTCGGAGGTTATGAGCCCATACGATATATCTAGAACGATTTAAAGAATGGGCGAAGTTCTTTCATTAAAAACAGCAAAATTCAAACTTTCATAAAAGCATGCCTGTCAAAATCGGTTGGCATGGAATCATTAAGTCCCTTCACCAATCTTGTGTCATAAAAATGGCACCCAGTTTCCTGCATCACAACTTTTAACCCGAACTCGATTGTTTCAACGCTGAACCTTCTCCAGGCTTTTGCAGGGCATGTGGAGACCTGAACACTCACTAATTACATTTTTAGGTCAAGATCACTCCATAACATTTTTGGGAAGTGACAGCGCACCATAGCCATTGTACTTTCATGTAAACATAGCTAAACATAGACAAAATATATCGTACACAATGTACATAGTACAATGCTAAATGTACTACCATTTAAATATCTGCTTACAGAAACGATTTCAGATTAGTCTTTTCTGTTCCCACCTTTTAAGCCCTCGTTTACCAAAACAATTTCCCTTTTACCTATTTAAACATTTCATCTTTTGTTGACATATAGCTAGGAACATTTCGATCACTTAAAAATTTTAACAAATGGAAGAAAATGTCATCAAAGAAATGAATTTTGAATGAAAATGTCTGCAGTGGGTAGCTGTCTACATAGTAGCTATAGTTGTAACATTTCAAGAAAGTTAACCTTTTTAGCCGAGTTTATGTGCTTTAGCTACAACTGTAATTGAGCTCAAAACTTTGTAGCCAACGGCAATCTTGTTGATCAAGAAAGAAAATGATGTAATTCTCTGTAGCGGATTATTTCTCAATCGTCAGACTCCCGATTGCTTAAAAAGCTATTTTTCCGCGAAGTTGCTGCGCAAATAGTCAATAAGCGCATTATTTATCAAGGTCTATCGAAGGCGGTACTGTTTTCATGTCTAATGGCCTATCAGGCTGGTACTTATCTACAGTCTCCAGATAAACAAACTTAAGAGCTGTGTACTTAAAGTGTATACGGTTCATACCTTTGTATTGGACCTAAAGTTTCTGATAATGCAAGTTAGGAGCTTGATCAATTCGTGTCGTGTATTTCATGTGCGCATGCAGGACAGAAAAGATACTACTCGCTAGGTGATTAAAATTTAACAATTGTCATTGATAGGAAAAACATGGATGAGCCTCTTTATCGTGTGGATACCAAAGATTTTTTTCTCAGGATTCGGGTCGACCGGAGAACAACACGTTGCCCAACATAGAATCCCGGGCGGTGAAGCCTCGAGAAAAATCTCTTGGGTCACTATAAAGACTTGACAAAAAAAACGGAGAACGCGCATGAAAAGCCAGTAGCACCCACGACATAAGAGCCTTGGAGCATCGTCTCTCCATCTGGATTGACTGAATAACTTGCATAACTGGACATACATTTTTAAATGCCTTGGTGCTGTACTGAATATTTTTGAATTGATGCTCTATCAACTCCCCGTCCACTTCATCCCCATCATACCCTAAACTTGTTCCAATTTGCTATCACCTATTCCCACCTTAATAAAGAAAAATATAGTAAACTGCTTCAAAGACGATCAGGATCAGATAACCAAACCAATGAGCTGTAGTCTAGATATTCTACGAATGAATGTTGCGTAAGAAGCGTGCAGGAGTAGTGTTTTAGGAAACATCGCATGAACTCTTCTTCTTTATTTACTTAAGACAAGTTGAGATGTATCAATAAGTGAAACTTCGTGCCTGTCCGTATGTTGAATAAAGTTTCCCTAAAAGCTAGTGCAAGGTGTAAACAAGACAAATTATAAAGGGACATAGAATAATTGTTAAATGGATCTTCATTTAAATAGCTGCCTACATAAATTATTTTACATTTTATGCGTTTAAATACCGAAAATGTTTTTAAAGATGTTTTATGTCTTACTCTAAAAAAATTGTAAAGTGCTTTTGCTTTTATTATTTTTTTTTTGGCACTTCCTTTATGAGTCATTTAAAATTCGTAAAGCTGTACAAATAATAATGGAAGATATATCTAGAAAATAAAACGTAACTGAGATGAAAAAATGAGTTTTGAATTCGTGTTAAAACGTTTCCTTAGTGAAAGCGTACTGTTAACCCAGTTCAAGTGTTTCAACCTAAGTATATGGGCCTTTAGAAAACTTGAGGGTGGAGAGGGATAACAATCTTCAAACAGTTGTAATGGTTCACCTCTTTTATGTCTAAACAGTTTTCTGCGAACGTGCTGACAACTCTTCGTTCTGTTCACAGAATTAAACAAACTTACATAATGGCTTTTAAGTATATATAAACACGCTGAAAATACATGGTTATTACAAGTTGAGTGAGTGATCATGAGTAAACTATATAAACCAACAATCTTCCTCCTTCAAGGTATTTTCAGTTGAGGCTGAATCCAGAACTGAATCAAGATGAATATCGTGGTAATTTTGCTGCTATCTGCTTTGACGTACACCGCTGCAAATGGTTTGTACATTGCTGAGTTTGAGTCTCTGTATTCAGTTGCTATCTCCCTTCATTTTAGATTCACAATTTGGTATAAGAAATCTCTTCCATAGGTTGACTTAGTAGTCAAGAGATTAAATGTACTTTTGGAAAGGTTGATCTCTTTGGGCAATTACCGGCAATGTGCCTAAAAAAGGAAACATTTGTGAGGAAGCAGTGGTGGTACAGAGTAACGAAACTTCTGAGCTCAAGGCTTGGCTTTGACTAGTTTCAACCAAAATGTCCCTAAAATTTGTTTAGAATATTTTTACCATTCTTAATTTAAATCACTTGTTGCTTATTAACAAATTATAATCGGTCCTCGGAAATAGACGCAGAAGCTCATCTTATAATTTGGCTTTGTAGTTCACTTAGAAAACAATCTTACTTGGAAGATTCTTAACAAATATATACGGTTGGATCATGTCAGTCGTTTTGAGTCTATTAAATTACTGCAGCAGCACTCCTGATGCAAAAGTTCCATTTGCAAATTGTAGTCAACACATTCCTATTTATTTTATGCACTTGTTGTTTAATGTGATTATTATTTCTTTTTTCAGCAATTCCGCCACCTGTTCTTCCTCAGACTCCGGGTAAATCGAAAAAACCTTCTTTTAGCGAAACTTCCAAGATTCAAATTTCGAAAGCAATGGCCAAAGCTCAAAATAGTACCAATCAATGATAGAATAATAAAGATCAAGATGTTAAAATTATACTAAATCGGTTTGTTAGCGCAGGCTATATATTTAAAAAACGTATTCGTTAAGGCGATCTCACTTTCTCTTCTGTCACTAGGCGTAAGCTGCGGTACCCGACCCTTTGGTTCTCGTATCGTGGGTGGTACCCAGGCCCAAAAAGACAGCTGGCCATGGCAGGCTCTACTGGCCGGGTCTGGAGGAGGATCACAGTTTTGTGGTGGATCTCTGATTCATGAGCGATGGGTGTTGACTGCTTCTCATTGCGTCGCAGGAGCAAGTGCAAGCCAGATTGTTGTCAGGTTTGTGGTTCTACTTAATTCATGATCAGTAGTTTGGGTTCATAGTTCGAAGACTGTTAAGCCAGAAGCAAGTCGCAGGGAAAGTATCACAGCATTTTATCCGTCGACATCACTTCAGATTCTTTTAGATAAGCGCATGTCTGAGTTGTGCGAGGCGCGGTTAAGCGGTAAGCAATGGTTAATAGCTCTTCAATAATCAACTTAATTTCTATCAGACGAGACCAAATCCACACATCATTTGACGGCTGCTCGCCTTAAGAATTAGCTGATATCGAGGGTTCTGTTCTTAGGATTTGAGTTCATTCCAAACATCTTCATTACGTCACTGCACTATAAAAAGAGGAGACAAATTACAAATTACTCGCACGAGAGCGGGGAGGGGACTTCCATATAAAAAGAACGGGATTGCTCGTCGGAAATTTTGAAGAGAACCCTTAAGAGGTACTAAGATCCTATTTTTTTGGCGTGGCTTGAAAAGTTTTTCACCCTTAAATAGAACCAATTCTGAAACAATATGTTATCGCCTGTCATATTTTTTTTGGCTCAATACCCTAAAAGGAAAAGCTCCTTTTGTGGAGCATTTGAGGCTGAACACCCTAACAGATACTAAAACCTCGATTTTAAACCCTAGAGGGGACTACGAGCACCCTGCCCTTTTTATATGGGAGTCACCCCCAGGACGAGAGCAGGCCCCAAACTTACCAAAATGGCGAATCGCTAAGGTTTTAGAACTACAAGCCATGCGCTTTGCCAGAAGACTTTTACGAGTACGCGCCAAGCGATCAAATGTCCTCGGGGGCGTCACATGAAAAACCTGTCCACTATAAATACTCATGATTAATATAAATCTACTAGCGTCCTATCATGAATGTCATTCTTTGATAGCTACCCGCTGTAAAGACGCCCGGCAACTCGCTCTGAGAAGGTTTATAGCTAACTGTGAATTTACACGATGTTTTTCTTCATGAATAATTCATCAGTTGTAGATTGGACAAGATTTCAGCAGGGTAATCTGAAGGTCCCCGGTTCGATTCCTGGTGTGGAACCTTTTTATCCCAGTTACTAAAGAATGCTCTATGTTTATATAGATGTTAAAAAATAAAAATGTCAAGCAATAAAGGTAATGTAATTATACAAGAAAATAAGACGGTGTGGAAATTTGACTGAAATAATTCGTGGAAAGAAAAGAAAACCACTTCTCGAATGTGAAACCCGCGCATATGATTTTTGGCAAAGCTTCGGTTAAAAGCCGCCGTCAAAGTTATCATGGATCGAATTATACACCCACCTTTGTTGCACACCAAATACAGTCGAACCTCTGGTTGCGACAACCTCTTTCCAAAATATCAAACGTTCCCAAGTCAAATCACTATATTAGGAACCTCTCGTAAGCGACCGCGACCACTTTTAGAGCTAAAAGTTTGAAATTTTCTTTTGTTTTTAACATCCCGTAAGCGACCACTTGACAGATAATAGAGAGAAAATTGGATAATAAGGTGTTTTAGCATTATCGCATTCCTGGGTAGTACAAGAGACGGAAATGTCTCAATGGGAAATATCGGATTTTTTCTCGAATTTGACTTTTCACATTAATAAAAAAGAAACATTTAAAACATGGGGTCAGTCTCTGCAGTTACCATATGCTAATGAGGCAAAATTTTGACCCAATGTGGTCTAAGCTCTCGCAAGTGACCACCTCCCATAAGGGACCTCCTAGGCTTGACATTTTGGGTGATGGCTTACGGGAGATTCGACTTGTAGCCTCTAATTTGGGAGCGCTTCTTCTACTCCAAATTACTTAAGATCAGTTCATCGCTTTGGCAGCCATTTTGTTCACAGTGGTCAGGAAAATATCGCCCCTCTCGCGAAATACTTTGGTCAGCGGGATTACCACCCCCAAAAGGTCTACTACTCATCGACTGACTAACTATTGAACGACTAACTGACGACTGAGTGAGTTATTTCTTCCCCGGCTAACTGCAGTACCTCGCTCTAGCTAGGCTATAACTCGTTAAAAATATGTTGCTCCACTGCATTGCATCCGAAAGAAACCGTCTCGAGCCCTGCCGGGTGCAGAAGTGTCGATTTTTCGAAATTCATTATCTTATTTATTGCTTTTCGGTAGGTTGGGTGCCTACAAAATAAACGACATTGGACAAGAAATAGAGGTTGAAAAGATCATAATGCATGAGGACTACCATACACCCGTGAGGTTTGCACACGACATAGCGCTCCTGAAATTGAAGACTCCAGCCCAACTCCGTTCAGGTGTGGGGCTCGTATGCCTCCCAGACTCGGGCAATGCCCTGGTACCAGACAAGAGGTGCTACATTACAGGCTGGGGAACATTATCATCAGGGGGATCCCAACCATATTACCTTCAGGAAGCGTCAGTACCAATTGTTTCTGATGCCAAATGCAAGGCCTCCTACGGGTCAAAAACGATTCACGAGTCCATGATCTGCGCTGGCTTAGACGTCGGAGGGGTGGATGCCTGTCAGGGTGATAGTGGAGGTCCCATGGTCTGTGAGTTTGGTGGCAGGTGGTACCTGGAGGGAGCCACTAGCTGGGGGTACGGTTGCGCTGCACCAAATTATTATGGCGTCTATGCTAAGGTGCGCGACATGAAAAGCTGGGTCGAGGATAAGATGAACAGCAACTAAAGAAAAAGTAGATTAGTGACGCAGATGTGAAAGAGAAACAAATATAGACCTGCCAGGTAGACTAATAAAGACAACGAGAGCATTATTTCTATGTCCAAGTGTTTTATTTTAATATAAGTATTTACATTAAGCTTTGAAAGACGAAAGAAGGGCAAAAGTGTGTGAAATACTTGTATGAACATCACAAAGAGTAATCGTTTTAGACTGTTTCCTCCTTTAATTAAACCTTGCCCTTTTCTGTGGGAAGTTTCCGGCCCTGAGTAGGTTAATGCGTGTCCGATTTGCAAACTCAAATAATTGGTGTTTGTGATTACTCAAGCCGGATCATCGGCTGTGTCACATTTATGCTTAGATGGAGGGATTCAGGGGACCCTCGTTCACATTCAAAAAAAAAAAACACAACGCATAGATGAGTTTTTTTGTTTGGGTATGGGGGGCGTGGGTGGGTGGTGTAAAATGGATGATCCTATTGAATTCTTCAGAGAATGACTTCTTTTTTTGCATAAAGTATCTCGGAAGCTAAAATAGGAGGGTAAAGTCACCATTAACTCAGTTGAAGGCCTGAATGTGCTGTTTTGCTAACGGGCTTAGATTGTGCATTCATCCTGCATATTGGACTTCGCTTGTTGACGACAAACGTACGCATTAGAAAAGTAATGCAATCAATTAGAGTATTTGTTTCTGTATTGTTGGCACTTAAGAGAAAAGTAGTCTTTAAAGAGAACGCTACTAAAGTCTTTATGTTTAGATTTTTGACCCTTTTAAGTATCGTAGCTGTGCAAATTTAAGTCCAGCTGTAGTCAGAACTGCGTCCTCCACAGATCGTGGAAAGCACTGAAAGCGCTTAAAACTTTCTTCTAAACTCAAGCGTAAACGGAATCGGCGTACAATTTTGGCCATGGAAATTAAAAAAGATCAAGCATTATATCGCGCTCAAAGTCCGGGCCTATTTTATTACAAATTTCTATGGATATGCTGAATTAAAGGTTATTCGTGTTACTGATATCTCAGCCGGTGAAATTCCAAAATATATATATAAAGCTTACGTTTTTGCTAGCAACGTATCGGAAATCATGTGTTTGCCGGTACAATAAACGATACGTTTTTGACTCGTCAGAGCGCGCGTAGTATCTCATCGTCATCATCATCATCATCATCATCATCATCATCATCACCATCATCGTCATCATCATCATCATCATCAACATCATCATCATTACCATAATTATCATCATCGTTTCATTTAGTAATGCAGGTTACAAAGTTGACAGCCAAAGGGGCTGATATGGGCCTACAATTAACTAATAAAGTATAATATAATAAATAGAATAATTAAAATTTACCCTATAGTATTGAAATATTGAATGTCCCTTTTGTATCAACTGGTCACATGACCAACTTCTCTTCGACATGAAAGCAATAAACCTATCGGGAATAAAGAGTGTACAGCACGTACGTTTAGGCTGGTATCTGAAAATGGGGAATCATTAATGTTTGAAATTAGGAAGGATTCCGGCTTTCCGATATACGATTTCGTCTTTTCCTTCAAATCCTTGCACAGTAGAATTAATTTCAAATTTTTAGATCTCCATAAGACAGCTCTCGATCTGCCTTGTGGTTACTGGGCTGAAATTTTCTGTAATGTTCTTTTTTTTCCCTCACATTTTATTTGAAGTTTCAGTGTCTTTGAAGTGATAAAAAGCGTTAAATCGACATGAAATCATACTGTCATAAGGCACTGATTTGGAGATTGATACTCGGTCTAGTTAACGCAAATTTTCTGTATACAAGGCCTCTTACTAATTCTGTGAGCCTGGAAGGTGCAGTAAGATTCAGTCAAAATTCCGCCTCATTTCTACATTTTTTTTTTTTTTGAGTAGCGTTCAAATCTTGCTTGAAACCGACATATCGCAGTTTGATATTTTTGCCTGTCAACAGTGACCTAGCAAATCTTTTGAAAATAGAATTTAAACTGTTGGCTTTTGTATGCGTTTCGCCTATTGCTGCACTCATGTGGTGTTACAATTTTGCCCAAGCTAGAGGCAGTAAAACAGTAACCTGCAGTGTTAAAGGATGGGTTTCACGGCTCGGCGCGTGTGCAAACTACTACGTTAATGATTTAATTCCATTATTTATAAAACAATCAGAGGCGTGCTGATAACTCTTGCGGGAAATTTGCCTTTGCAAATTTATCGGTCAGTGGCGAAAACGTGGCGATATAGGTGTGCTTCTCATTAGCATTCCTTTAGTAGGTTCCGAGTCCGTGCATTATATACATTTTCGTTTTCTTCTCAACCACCATGTATTTCGGTAATCACAGACTATAATTTCGTGAAAGCAGAATGATAGCCTTTGTAGCTTTGTACAGCCATACGGCTACACAAAGGCTAGCAGAATGACTGATGCCCAAAATTGACGGAAGATGTCAACAGATTCATTATTGGCCAGGCCCCAGTTGTTCGAAGGCTGGATAACGCTATCCACCGGATAAATCGCTATCCAGCGGATAAGTGGTAACAAAACAAACCACGCTATACAGGCTGTACATACAAACCACGCTGGATAGTGATTTCTGCAGTGGATAGCGTTATCCATCTTTCGAACAACCCAGGCCAGGTTGTTTAAAGGGCGGATGCTATCAACCGGATAAATTACTATAGGGAACTGAGACATTTGTTTACAAACACTGTTTTTGTTATTTAAATGTTCAAAACGTTAAACGAAAGAATTCTTTGTTTCACCAGCCAATAACTTTCTGGTCGGCATATTAATAACAATATAGGTGACATTACTGATATCTTTGCTATCCAGCGGATAGCGTGGATATGGATATGGCCACCGTATCGCCGAAAAGGTCCATTGGGTAGACTACACCATAGCTTGCACATGCGCCGAACCGAGAAACTATCCCTTTAAATTCCATCATGTGCTCAGTAGTATCAATCAAGGGAGGGAGCATTCAAGGAAGGGAGCGGAGAATGAGACCCTCCCACGCAGACGTTCTTAGGCTTGTCACGCGTGACAAGCCTAAGAACGTCTGCGTGGGGCGCTACGGAGAATGCGAAAGAAACTATATCCCGTATACGTCAGAGGGCGTAAACAATGTGCTAATTGATATTTGCTGAAAAGGTTTGAGCTTCACGGAACAAGTAATGTTGCCAGGAGTGTATTCCATACAAATATACCATCGAATACCGTTATACGCCAACTAAACTATTTCAAAATCTCAAAGATAAACAAAGATTTCAAACATTGAGGCGTTGTGTGAATTCGAAGATATTTGAAGACTGCACAATAATCTCTATTTCACTTTTTTATGCAAGGATAATATTCTTGGACACTATACCCTGTTCCTGAAAGTTCACACTCCAATCCAAAATCTTCGCTTTCGTAAAACTGTTCATCCCTGATGTATATGGGCAAATATCCAAATAGATATATTTTTTGTTGCAAATTGGATATAATTTGGCGCCAGATATCTTAATAGAAGATGAGCGAACTAGTCTAATTAATGCTATATGAGCCCCAGGGGCCTTCTTTATTTTTCACGTGATACAATAGAGCCGGTAGACTTCTTAAAAAGATGCTGAAGTTCCAAACATGACAGGTACTTCTATTATGTTTTTGTAACAGGACAATTGAAATCATCAACACTCTTGCTTTACAATAAAATGTTTAATTTTTAGTTAATTAATTTAGTTACCTAGTTACTTAAATGGATCAACAGCCATCTTTGTCATAAATAGCCTCCCTTGAGAGTCTCTTTTTACATTTTACATCTTAACACATCTGCTATACATACCTATCACACTAACAGGTTTTTTTAGCCTTAAAAAAGTAACTTTGAAAGAATTAAAATATTTACACCTAATTCGAGAAGCTGCTAACAAAATTATACCTTGAACTAACAATTGCTTTGCAATGCTTCTCCGGCAGTACCTTTACCGTTTCTTTATATTAATCCTTAGAAACGCAAATATTCTTTATGAAAAATAATCAAATTAAAAAGATTACAGTTCTCACTAATTTTTAACTTTCAGTCTCATAAATAATGTTTGCTCAAGGCGTTAAACGTTTGTGTGTCTCTGGTCTGGATCAACTAACTTTTCTATCTCCTCAAGAGGAACACAACACGACTCCGATTTATCGTATGATCCACAGTGTCCATTCTGGACAAGATGGTCTTCGTTGTCTCGTCCTCGATAGTTTTTCATGTGGTGTTCCATCTGGTAGGCAGCAAATGGGTAGAGGATCATCACTGCAAAGAAATCTTCTATCATGTTTCCGTGGATGTCGTATCTCTCTCGTATCGAGATGCGTATCCCCGCACCATAGGCGAAGAATCCAAACAGCACCGTCCATCCGACGTAACATATCCCGGAAGCGATGTCAAAGAATTCCAAAGCCAGAAGTGCGATCCAAGTGTAGAACGGTATCGCAAGGATCAGCATCTTCGTCCACTTTCTACCTTTCGGCCTTTCCATTTCCGCAGCTGCAACTGACATGGAGTACCAGGGTGCAAAGATGTTCAGGAAAACTTTGATCACGCTCTCGGTAGTTGGAGTACTGAGAACATCCAAAAGGCCAGTGGTGAACTGTGGACCAGTGGGATCAAGGTCTCCAGCTTCTACCTTTACCGCCCTCCACAACGCCACGCACATGAAACAGAGCAGGATGGTGTAGGGAACCCCAGACGCAATGGAAACTGTTTGCAGGGCATTAAGTGCTTTATCACCTCCAACATAAAGAAGAGCAGTTGCTGTTGCACCTTCAGTCAGAGCCCAGAAGATACGCTGGAGGACGGGAGGTTTGGGGTCGCCATTGGCCGAAAGACAGTCTATCACAAGGGAACCACTGTCAGAACTGGTGACAAAGTAAAGGACGATTCCGATCAGGGAAAGGATTGAAAGGAAAGTTCCTATGTCTCCATATTGTTGCATCACGTCGAACCACATATCGTTCTTGCCACGACAGGATAAACGAAACAAACCATTAAGAGACTCGGTTGCAGTTTTTCCGCCGATCGGTGAAGTGCAAGTTATGTTTGCAAGTGCTGCATTTCGTTCCATCTTTAGGCCTGCGCCTCCGAAGACACTGAACCAGAAGATTGAAAAAGCGACCGGTGCTGTGAGTGTGGCGTTGATGAACTGTCTGATGGTTCTGCCTCTAGATATCTTGGCAATGAACATGCCGACGAAAGGCGACCAGGCGATCCACCAGCCCCAGTAAAATATGGTCCAACCATCCATCCATTGCGCGGCCTCCTTTCCGTCCGGGGCATTTCCTAGCTGAGCAAAAGCGTCCGTGTGGAAGCCAAGCTGAATTATTGTCTGCATGTAATAACCGGTGCTCTGGACAAGCAAGTTCAGAGTGAACCAGGGTTCATCAAGGAAGAACACCAGCATCATGACAAATACGCCCAAGATGAAACAGATTTCGCTCAACCGTCGGATGCCCATCTTCAGTCCGCTGATAACGGAGGCTGTAGCGCAGGCCGTGACGCACCAGATGATGATGATCTGGTTTAAGGTGCTGACCTCAATGGAGCTTCTTAAGCGATGAACACCAGCGTTTAGTTGCATTACGCCCAGTCCTAAGCTCGTGCAAACGCCAAACATGGTGCACACAACGGAAAGGATGTCGATAGCATCTCCCATCCATCCATAAATCTTGTCGCCGATGAGGGGATACATACAGGAGCGCATTGTCATGGGAAGTCCTTGCCTGTAACCTACAAAGGCCAACAGAAGACCCACCACAACATACACGATCCATCCGTGAATACCCCAGTGAAACAAAGTTAGGTTCATGGAGTCCTGGGCCCGTTGATTGTCATTGTACCTGTAGACAGGAGAGTATGCGCAAGAGTTGAGTACCAGGAAACTTCTTTTAATTAACACTTTCATACATCTATTGTCGATCCCACTTGAATGACGCTAATGAAACATTCACTGATGATTATCCGGTAACTCACGAAATAATGTCATTCATTCATTCATTCATTCATTCATTCATTCATTCATTCATTCATTCATTCATTCATTCATTCATTCATTCATTTATTCTTCCACTCTTTCTTTCTTTAAAGACATAAAATAATGCCGGCACTATGACATTCATAAAACAATGTACTCTACGTGGATAAACTCAACTTACCTGTCATAATAACGGTTTCCATAATGACCAGGCGCGTAATGCCAGACCGGTTCAGCTGCAAAATACAAGAAACACACTTGGTTAGTAAAATAAAGCAAACATTAAATATTGGGAATTTTCACAAAACAATATCTACCTTAAGAGATTGACTATGCTTTAAAAAATTGGTATCGAGCCGTTAGCCGCACTCTGATCAATGATTGAAAAGAGTTGTATTTATATCGCTACCCGCTCCGCGCTAACTGGGACCATACCGCTGTATATAGCCTCTGTTTCAAAACGAGTTTCACGGAAAACTTTTCACGTGGAAATGTTAGTTTGCATGAAAATTAACCCGCGGGTAAAACACGTTTTCGCACGAACACTCGTTTTGGTAACGAGGCAAACGTGTGCGGGAAAATTGCCCTTTTTCTCGCTTAAATTTCGCGATTTTTGAGTAATTTTTAAGTCTTCTAAATGGTATCTAGAAGATATGAAAGGAGAATTGAAATGTTGCGCTTGAGTGTCAGAATAGGCGCCATTAATGTGTAAATCTAAATTCTCTTGGTAAATATTGTAAGAGAGTAAATGAAATATCACTCAGTTGTGCGATGGAACGCCTGATATCCTGAAGACTGTTTCATTAAAAATATTAAAAGCGTCGCCGGAGAGAAAGTGAATAAGTGGTATTCGAACATTTTTGAAATATTGAAAGTGATTTTCAGTAGATGATGAATACTAGTTCTTTTCGAATATTAGATAAATGAATGCTATTTTACACAAGCGCGCAAAAATGCAGTTACCGTGAGAGGTATTATGCAGAGTTCAGAAAAGTGGGCTTTCATACAAGGTGACAGAATAAGTAAATATTTAATCCCAATTTTTTAAAACTCTTTTGTATCGACTGAACGTTAGGCTTATTTTCTCCTCGTCGCCTGGCGACATGTTTCTTATCTGCTTGCGCGATCACATATCTGGCAATTACGAGCTAGAAAGTGATATTGACCGTTTGACCGTAATCAAGTTGATTACAAATTCTGGGAATTTTTTAAGCCACCATTAACCTCTCCCAAATTATTCTGTTTTTTTTTTTTTGTTTTCATTTGAAAGTAAAATTAGCACTCAATCTTGAATATTGAGGACTTTGCACTTTGATATTACTGCGAAGTCAGTCGAAAGTGAAACACACGTGGCAACGACTGAAAGCACAGGTCTTTCAAGCTCCTTGCTTGATCACCCCTACAGCGTGATAGCAAAAAAATACATGTACAAGAGTTTGTATGGGAATGTTGTAAGGGAATGTAAGATCGTTCGTCCGGCTCAAATTACTTGTCAACCCAGTGCTCGAAGGGATTGTATTTAGCCAAACGATGAAATGTAAGGATATGTTTAGAAAAAATTATAAATATAACTATAACTCGCTGAAGTATTCCGAAAACGGCATAACGTCCCAAAGCAACGCAACCAATACCCTAAGGAAGGAAGGGTTTTCCCTTCCGTTATTCTAGGGGTTATTCTAGGCGCATTTCCATAGAAGCTTTTTTACATGAGTTTTAACGCTGTTTGGCAACGTCGTGTACTCACTGTCACGCGATCAGCTTGGGAAGCCTGTGGCGAAACAAAACTAAAGTTCCCTTGCACCTGACAGTTGGTCTGGTTTCTGACTCTGTGATCAAGCGAGGCCATCCGTTTGGTAACAAGTTCGACGGCCAAATTATTTATTATTTATACTATATCACATGGTTCCCACGAGGACTCTGCGCTCGTTTAAAATTTTACACCACTCGTGAACCACTGAAAAAATGCTATGCTGTCGGCGTTTTTGTCGTGGAGGAGAGGAAATTCAAAACTGAAATTTCAAGAAGTACTTCTTTTCAACAATGCATTCAATATGATGTGATCAAAGTCCACTTTGAGAGGCGAAATTCTCTCTTTGGCGAATTCGTCTTTTGATAAGAATTCGACAGTTAAGCAATTTATGAAAGTGCAAGGTGCTGTTCTGAAGGTAACATTAAAACTTATTTTAGCATTTTGCCTAATTCCATTATATTTTAATCCCCACAGAAAATGAAATAAGTATTTCCACGTGGTTGATAGTAAAATCACTGAACGCTTTTTATTCAGCTGTATATTTGCATAAAAAGCGCGGTTTCCACTGACGTCTATTCACAATAAATATCATGAATGGTGCAAATATGACGCTTGAGGGGCGGGCAGTTATGCGTGACGCCAGTCATAGTAATTTCACTTTAGCATGTGGGAGGTTAAGTATCACCGGGAGAAAGTACTTTTACTTGCTAGTAGTTTTACTGGGCATGTGTCTAGCAAAAAACGAAATTTTATATAAAAAAATATCTATAAATCTTCAAAAAAAGTCAAAAACATTATTTAACTTGTTGAATACTTTTTATATTCACAACTTTTTTTCAAAAATATTGGTGAGAATTTTTTTCGGCCGTTCTCGCGTTTAGTGGCGAAGAAATTATAGTATGTAATTATTCACCCACCGGTTTCGCCCGATTTGATTTTGGCTGCTAAAATACTAGAGGACTTATTTTCTGTCTGAATGGATAGGAATGACTGTATAGTTCAACATACCAACTCCGAAGTAGAATAGGCCGATCCCTATGCCAGCGGCAAACAGCATGGTGAAGTACGACGCGTCTTTGAATTCAGGTTTTTCATCCGGTTTTCCCAGTTTCATGTTGCCGTATTTGGAGAAGTACAGGACGATAATAAACACGGCCCAGGCGTCTTGGGTGCCAATGTACATCCAGGTAAAGGTTTGGGTGATCCAGGTTTTCCACTCTCCCATTTTTTTATTCGCTGCTTCTGGCTCGGTCATACACCACACGACAAAGCCCCAGATAATCAAAGCTGAGACGAAGGACACAACTGGATTTAGACGAATGTTGATTCCAAGATTGGAACTTCCCATTTTGCACCATTTCCAGTTAACGCGAAACCAGCGACATCTATTAGCCGCATCCTCTTGTTCACTGCCAGCACTGCTCGTATCCATTTTTAGTTCGCCGGTTCGTTTTCGACAGTAACGTGTCTTTGATATGACTACCGGTCCTCGCTTCTTTTAGCGCGCTTTTATGCAGGTAATTTATTAATATATTCGAAACTGATATAGACATGACAGGTGGCTCGCTTCGGCGCAGGTGACAACCACGGCTTTGGCAGAGCAGGAATGGGCCGAAATACGTTGTTGTCTTGTTTGTGTGTAATTTTACTTTCGAGGAGTAAGATCAGACCGGAAGACCATTTTCGCCCGTACTATTACTGGAAGCTTTTACGGTGAATTTTTTACCAGCAAAATTATTTTCTGTTCACACCATACACCATGTTTTTAGAGTTAGAAGGATTAAAATCTATTTGCTTCAAACGTAGAAAAGAGAAATTAAACAGAGGGTTAACCCTAACAGCGAAAATTTCAATGCAAAGTCAGGCGTCTATTTCATGGGGTAAATAATTTCACTTGATCACAGGAAACGTTTTTAATTTGAATTATTCCACCGACCTTCGGTTGAACTGTTTCTCGTGCTATGACATGTTTACTTTAGTATTACAATTATCTACGACGACAGTCTCGTGAGCTTTAAGCTCTCAATATTATGATAACTTTTTATTCATTTTTATATTTCTAATTTTCTCGGCATTTCTCGCCTCTGGCAATGTCTCGGCGTACTGATCCAGTCTTCCGATTTCAATTGTAGGCCAAGCCGTTCGGAAATTTGTGATGATCAATTTTACTGTGTAAACAATAAATAACATACTCTTTCATGCACTGATGCGTGGGCGGCTTGCCTTGATTTGCATTTCATGACTGTAACGAACAAAGGCGGGAAATTTATCAACGCCGATCGCTTCCAATGATGTGCTACAATCGCTGAGATCGTTGCAAAAAAAATTCCAGCGGTCGTTGTGATCATACAGCGATATTTGTGGCGACGATAGCTATTAAGATACGTAGTAACATACTAATTCAGTCAGTCTAGCCAACGATCGTAGCGGTCATATTGAAAGAACTCTCCGGAGGCTGTATGTAGAGCGTCTTTCTTTGACCCAGGTCTTCACGGGTATTTTTATTCTGTAGTGATAATGGCGATCGTATGAAAACTTGTAGTGATAAGGATCGCTCAACATTTTTCTGGAGCGACCGTGGGTCGTGGCGATTGTGAAAACCAGCCTTTATCAAATCAAATGTTATGCCAGCATTTTCATTGCTGCGGTCGAAATAGTTTCCACAAGTATGGAACATGATAATCATTGAATTCGATTAAATATGAAATAAAATTCGCAGTTCTCAATCAAGGATTATCGCGCGGACCAAATAAACTAGATCAAGTTGAACCAGTGACGTCAGTGACTGTATTGACATCTTCCCACGTATGAATTGTTAATGCTTTGAGCGAAGTGCAGCTGGATGTGGGCGAAAGCTGAACGATCGAGTTTCAGATGTTAAACTAAGTTCATTGATTTCGTCCGTATAAGAGTTCATTTTTATAGTTGAACGATACCCAAGACAGTTGTGAGAACTCATAGCGTTCACGTTAGTGTAACGCAATCCTAATCCAGTTTGTCTCGAGAATTTTTCTTTTGTTATTTAACTGTACAGAAAGTTAAACAAAAGAGCTCTTTGTTTCACCAGCCAAAAGATGTTTGGTTGGCATTTCAATAACAATAGATGAAATCATTGATATCTTTGCTACACATTAGACGTTGGTAAACTCGTCACGGTCAAACTTAGCTAAACACGTGACGTGTTTCCACGATGGCCCAGTCACGAGCCCGTGACGTATACTTACGTGACGATCAGCATCTGTAAAAGTACAGCCATGTTTGTGTTTATGTATAGACCAGCAACGTTCACATGGATTTCTGGTGACATGTGTGACTCATTTATCCGTGACTCTTCGTAGTTAGGTCTGTGAGGAGTTATAGCTACAGCTATCGCCAACTGTGTGACAGTTTATAGATCTGATGGGATGGTTTATGGTCAAAACTGCGAACACTGGAAACAAACACGAGACCTCAGTTCGTAAGCAGAGCAGTATTTTAATGCCAATTTAAGACTAAAAAGATCTTTTCGAAAGCTGTTGGCTGAAGGAAGACAGCGAATATAATTGCTTTCGATACATAAATTTGTAGAAACACGATTAAGTCCGATCAGCTGCCGGCTCTGCACGTCTCCACACGTCTCTACAGCTTGCGGCTGAGCTAGCGCGGTGGGCTTATTTGTATTTAGGCTATCGAGTTGACCTGACAATATTACCCCGCGTACCTGTTGAAGTAAAAGAGTTCTTCGTAAATATTAAGGTGGTTAGACTTTGTTCTGACTACAACTGCATTATTTTTCTCGCAATATGCAAATTTGCTTTGTTTTCAACTGAGAATGATTGAACTCCATCATGCGGTCGGTTTACACGAGAACAATAAGGGCAGCTTAATTTTGGCAGACTTAATTGTTTCCCTTTGTTTTCGGAAGTAAGCTACTCAAAAGAAAGAAAGCACTCATGTGTAAAGAACACCTTTTTCACATTTTGTGTATGTACTTGTACTTTTCTTAGGTTGTGTTCGGGAAAATCGACGATCCCAAAACGGATTTCGCGTTTCTCTACTAAACAGGATCACTCGGATCATGGTGCATCAAAGGAACTAGCCCAGGTAGCTGGCGGGATTGCTTTTATATCTTTCAGCAGTCAAACGCGAGTGGCGAAGCCGCGAGAGGATTGGTCAAGAGTCGATTTGCCGAATAATGCGGGGCCGCCAAAGTCAAATCGCTCACGAATCCCGCCAGATATTCAGCGCATGTTACAAACGGAACGGGGGGGGAGGGGGGGGAGCGGTGCACTCGGAGAAAAATTGGGTGGGGGTGTGCGGCCTGCTTCCCAAAACCCATACAATATTTATGACCAAAATCTGCGATTTATAACCTGACCCTAAATCAATACCCTGTTTCAGACCTGCCTTACACTTAGTTCCCCAGTTCAGACCGATGTAAAGGCATCGTGCAGGGTTTATAGTCTTATAGCTATATAGATAATGTTGAAAAAGTAGTCTCTTCTAAAAAAAAAAACACGCCCAATTCAAGACCAGAGTACAAAAATCAGACCCTGATCAAATGATCAAAATGGCTATAATCAATACCCAATTTATGACCAAAACGGATAAAAACCATACCCTTTGGGGCCGCACATACCTATATAGACCATAGAAGGGAGTACCCCCCGGGAATGATCTCCTTGCCCTGGGATTCTTCCATTTCCGTGATGCACTACGATCCGAGTGGTCTTGGATTAATCTGTTTAGTACAGAAACGCGAAATTCCTTTTGGGATTTTCGACTTTCCCAAACAAACGCACCCTTTTAAATTTTCGTTAAGTGTACGTACAGGGTGGTTATGACGCGATCATTACAAAAAGATGAGTCAAAAACTGGACTCTAGTGAACCTGGACAAGACCCAACGTTCCTCATCAGGTGGCGGCACTTGATTGATCGTCGTCGCCAGTTCTGACCGCGCTCCTTAAATATGGCCTAACGGGTTGAAGGTGCTCTTCAAAGAGTTATGTGATATTTTAGAGCTTACAATTCCGTATGGAGAAATCAAAAAAAAAATACATATTTAATCAAAGCATTTACAAGTCATCTCATCTGCCGAGAGACGCAAACAAAACTCGCTTGAGGGGAAGAAAGTGGCAGGACGTTTGGTGGGAGAAATCAGATTTCTTTCGCGTCACGCTCGACGGAGTAAGAAAAAAAGAAGAGGCGAGAGGCTGCTCTATAGTCTATCCTATTGTGAGGATGACACTGCAAAATGGAACTGCACTGAGAGGAAACGATTTCGATGCGAAAATTTCTGAAATTTGTGCCATTTTCAAAGCGACTAACCAGGCTTCTCTACTCCCTCCATATAATGCATGTAAGAAGAGACACATTAAAAATCACTTCCATATTTCAATAGTAAGAATTTTCGGTTCGAAATTCGTCCCTCCCATCCTCCCCGCAAGCGGCGATAGATTTATGGTTATCAGCAAACTCAAAAGTAGCGACGCTCCGAAAGCAACGGCTATCCGAAAAGAGCGCCTTGAAACGTGATTGAATTTTTTGTAAAAACAGTGGAAGAAAAGCTTAATTAACCTTAGCTAAAATGATTTGATCCTTTTTTGTGACTCCATTCTCGTCTCCAGACTCCAGAGGCTGCGATTGTTTTCTTCAGCGCTGACCAAAAGGAGGGCAGCTTGTGGGAACGAGAGTGAAATGACCCGTCTCAGCCGATCACAATTATCCAAAGTCACTTATAAAGCTAGTTTATGGAACTACAAGGATTTTTACAAAACATGATCACTCTTCTGGTATTGCTGATCCCGTTAAAACAACTGGTCACAACATCAAATGGGACCATTTTGACATCTTGGTGTCCGGCAAAACCGACTACCATTGTAAGGTTAAGGAGACCTTGTTTATTCAGCAGTTGCAGCCAGCATTGAATGTTTATTGTGCTTTATTTTTAATCAAGAAATGACCCTATTTAGACTTACTGCAAAGGCAATATACTTCTCTGTTCAGGTATTACATAAATCAAATCAATTCAAATAAGATCAACAGTTTTATTTATGTGCCAAACCACTAGCTGGCTGTCTCTAAAGATAGGGAGCCTACCTAATTGGGGAAGTCTAGAAATATGCCCGGAAATATGAGGCATTCTTTTCAACTCTTAATTCTCTTGAACACGATTTTTCCTGTCTCCTCTCCTAATAACTAGAACGTTCTTGCCTTAGCACTCTGTAACACTAGCACTCTTCTGCGCATATGCGGTGGATAGTTTTGTTATGGATTCAAAGTTGGCCTAGGTGAGGAAATCCTTTCCATCGATCTTTTGATGATGATGAACAAATTATTAGCCAATAGGGAGAGTTACAGTTTGACTACTCCAATCAAGGCCACTCGACAAAATTTTCCACAAATTAACGAATAAGAACCGAGGAGGTTAACAATAGTTTCCAACAAATTATCCTTGTAATCAAGCTGTACATTACAAAGGCTACAGATTTGTGGTCATTTTGGATAAACTGTGGAAAAATGGTGTTAACCTCCACGATTTTTAGTCCTTAAATTTGTAGAAACTTTTGTCGGGTGACCTTGGTTAGAGTAGTCGAACTGTAAAGCATATTTTGTCTTTTTGAGTGAACAGTTGGGGGCTAATTTTCAAATTTTCGAACTTTTCCTCTCGGAAATTTCCGTTCCATTCTATTTCGCTCCGGAACTTTCGGTTGAGTAGTTCGCATTTCGGAAATTCGACACGGAACAATTGGACGATATTCTGGGAACTTTTCAAGGATATTACCGGTAGTTTGGTTCTAATGGAAAGTACCTTTTGTGTTCGTTATGTAGCGCACTACGAATTTTTACAATAACTGCAAGAATTATCGCGCGCTCATTGGCTAATTTTCATTGTCAATAAGCGGACAGACACATGAATTTATCATTTATGCGATGCGTCAACGAGCGAGAGCGGACAATTTCTTATTGTAAAAAAACAACTTTTTGCCAGTTTTTCATGCGTCTGTCCTGTTATTGACACTCTGCGGATCCACAGCTACTTTGATAATGTTATGACGAAATTCATGATCAATAACAGGACAGACGCATGAAAAACTGGTGTCAATTTGTTAAATATACATGTCCGCGTCCGGCTACTCACATGTCACGCTTTTGTTACTCGCGTGGTACACATCTTTGACAGCTGTTTGGTTGTTTGTAAAACGCTTATGAAAGGAAGAATTTCAGTGGGGTAGCTAGGGGGCGTCCGCGGGTGCCCGTGATCTCCCTTTTGTAAGCCATTTTTTAAGCAAACAGCCTACAACAGGTGGCGAAAACGACATGACAGTCTGGTGAATACTCTCACTTTGACACAGTGTGACCCCCCTTTGAAAAATCCTGGCAACGCCCCTGAATTTATACCTCTGTTTTCCTTCATTTTCACGTCTTGGAGTTCTTGCGCGCGTAATCTCACCTAGCTCTGTCTCGATTGTGCTCGGCAACTTTTGAGCAACGTTTTGGCGTTTGGAGCAACTTTTTGCGGTTCTAGCAACCTCGAAAAAGTATTGTCTTTTGAGCAAAATATAGGTCTGGAGCACATATCAAGCACGAAAGAGTCAACAATTTTATTAAAAAAAAACTTTACTCTATGCGAATTTCTTGAATGTTTATCAGACTTTTGAAGTTTGAACACATAACCTATCACTTGACAACGTTCGGCAAGACGTCAAATGGATGTTCTGTTTTGTCCCATTAGACGCTTAAGAGTATCGTTAAATTTCGCCCATATTTACGATCAACTTTTAAGCCATTTTTCTTCACCGATGTTAACAATTATTGTGAAGAGCGAAAAATAAGGCTTTTAATCAACGCTTATATAAAAATCAGTTAAGAAATTCAGGCAGCAACTTTTTGTATTTTTGGCAATTTTTCAGCAACGTTCGGCATTCCAGTGAAAACCTTTCCAGGGCCGGGTTGTTCGAAAGCCGGTTAACGCTAACCCACGATTAAAAGTTAGCCGAAGAATTAATTTTTCTTTTATAAAAATGCTTGTTAGTGCTTATGTCTTGTGTATTTAGTTTATTTAACTTCGCCTAACAAAAATACTAACTTATATACAGCAAAATTCATTAGGCAGGGAGACCACTACAGGGTAGCCACTACAGGGTAGCCAATCACAGTGGATCCCAGGGTACTGATAAGAATTAAACTTAAGCTACTCACATATAAACAAGAACAACCAAAAGGAAACAAAAAAGTTCAAATTGCTAGCAACAGCACGACGGCAGGCTCGCTATATTGCACCTGGGACAGATTATTCTCCAGGTTTGTCAACGTCGTACAAATCTAGAGTCCTATTGTAATATTGAAGAAGTAAACGTTTAAATGAGGCTAAAGAGATGTGACTTGTGAGGTGTGAGATGTGAGATGTGAGATGTGACTAGGTAACTCAGTGGGCAGAACATTCCATGTGTGGCACGCGCGTATGAAAAATGATCGTTGATAAGTAACAGTTCTATTTCGCTTAGGAATATAAGTAATAGCATTGCTCAGTCAATGACCTTGTAAATCTCGTTGATTGTCTAGTTACAGGTAAAGCTTCGCTATCTTTGAAAACTATAAGTTGTTTACAACTTTGATAATTGTAGTTTGATATTTTTCAAATTCAAAACTGTAGTACAAACAAATTAAACAGATCAATAATAATTAAGGCTTTCTTGAAGTGTCGATGTATAGTATTTACTACTAATGGGGGACACAACAGAAAAAAAGTTAAAATTATTTACAATTAAATAAGTAAAAAAAAAAAAAAGAAGAAGTCTATATACAATCAATCTGCAAAAATGTATGTATAAGTATAAATAGTACATCAAAATTCTCGCTGACCCTGAGTTGACTGAACCAGGCTTTGAAAAACCCGGCCCAGCATTTTACGAGCACAATCGGGAAAGGCCCACTCTCACCAGTTGAACGTAAATCCAGCATGGAGACCCACTCTCACCTCGTCTTTTCTTATTAGAATTATACATTCTGGCATGCAGTATTTGACAAAATAACAAGATTCATCAGTGGTATTCAAATTGAGTGTTATGTGGTTAAAGTGACACATTTTGCAGATGATTTGACCTGTTTTCTCAGTAACAGATCCTCATATGATTGTTTACGAGATTGCCTCAGTAAATTCTCAGAATGTTCCGGTCTTAAAGTAAATGAGGAGGAGATTGAATTTTTTAGTTTAGGCACAAGGAATTCAGAGCATGAAAGGCTCCCTCATGAGTTTAAAACTTCTATTAAAATTCTTGGTGTACACTTAAGCGTTGATTACAGACTTAAAACATTTTTACTTATTCTCAAAGCAAGCCAATCTTTTTTTGTTTGTTTAGTTTTTACATAGTAATTAATTATTGTAAAGAACCCTTGATCCTAAATTATTATTATTTTTTGTAAGAGCATTGAGATTTTTGATGTAATGCGCTAGGAAAAAATTATCATCGTCATCATTATTAGTTATTATTATTTTTTTTTTATTATGTTTTTTTTAATTATAACAACGTAAGGAGAAAGAAAGCCAACTTCGATTCTGTCCTGAAATCCATCAAAAAGGTATTGAATATGTGGACGTTGAGGGACCTGACGCTCATTTGTAGAATTCAGTTAGTGAAATCATTCGCCATACCCAAAATTATGTCCAAAGCATTAGTGTCCAGTGAACTCATTATCAAAGAAGTTAATTTAAAACTTTATTCGTTTATCTGTAAGAGCAAGGACAAGGTCAAACGTTCAGCTTTAATAAATGATAATGAAGATGGCGGTTTAAAAATGCAGGATCTTGAATCTATGATCTCTGCTCAAATAATCATGTGTGTAAAGAAATACGTTGAGAATCACGAAAGTCCCTGGATGTATGTTTTGGATTTTTATCTCAAGAAGGAGGGTGGGAAAATTTTTGTTACAATACAATTTTGATAGTCGGACATTATCCATGATTCTACCTGTCTTCTACAGAGAGTGTTTGCAAGCCTGGTCTTCTATGACTAATTACGACTCGTCATCTTATGAAGGGATAAATGAATCAGATTATCTCGAACAACAAGTATATTTTAAGTGGGGGGAAATCCAGTTTTCAGCCGTTTTCTATAAGTTGTTGAGCTGGTTTCTAAGGACGGTATTTTTCTCAAAGGTGACAAAATTCTGAATTCCATTTTTTCCTCTTGTTACTCCTTTGCCCTAATGGGTGTTTTCGATGCTATCCCAAAGGAGTGGCGTTCTACAGTTAAAATAAAACCCATATTGTGCTCCCTCTTCTATGGATCAAACTTGTTTTGAATTAATAATTGCGGACAAAATGATCGACCTTGCTAATGTTACACCTAAATTGGTCTACAACGAATTTGGCTCGTTGAAGCAACTGGGTCCTGCCACTGCCGGCGAAGGCTAAAATTTTGAGTACTTTACCTAAATCTTTTCATTGACTAGCAAAAGCTGTATTCTTTAGCTTTTGAAACTAAGTTAGATACCAAACTAAGAGAATTCCAGGACAAAATGTTTTCACTAATAAAGAACTTCAGCCGTTCAAAATGGTGGGATCCCTTTTATGTAGCTTTGTAAGTTTTGTTTTCTTTTTCGTTGTGGTATATGAGTGCAATGTAGTTGTGTAGTATTATTTGTTTGTTTGTTTCTATACTGTATTGTAATTTTTTTTTATTGTACTGTATTGTAATTATGTTTGTAATGGCAAAAGCAAATAAAAAATATTAAAAAAAGTAATAGTACAGAAATTTAGCATGGAATCACGTGGCCAGAACCAGATGCCATCTTTGAGGTTTAAACGTTAAGAGGTAGGTTTTCATTTAGTCATTTACCGCCAGCTTAATTGCCTTGAATTTTATTTTAATTTATGCCTCGTACAAATGCTGAAATCGAATAAAGTAATCCGTTTTCTAAAAATTGGTTATATTTTTTAGCCAAATAAGCAATTAACCAGTCTTTTGTTGGTGTTTCTAGAAAGGCGGCTGATCCTAAGTGAAAACCCAATATGGCGGCGGCTTAAGTCCAATCAGTGTATTTTATGATGCTTTATTGCTTCAGAAATCTACACATGCTAAAACACGTATTATTATTATTATTATTATTATTATTATTTTTTTTTTTTTTTTTTTTTTTTTTTTAGCAAAATTAGCGTAATTTTGAAAATTTCCAATGTAATGGCAGGATGATTTCCATTCGCCCCAATTTACTCCAATCAAGAGAAAATAATCTCTTGCTCCAATGTAAATCGACTAACGTCCGAACGGCGAACGACGAACGGCAAACGTCCAACTTCAAACTGCAGTTAGACGTTTGTGGTGAACGTGGATCTAAATATCGGCTGGATTTCCTCCACTTTCTTGGTTCCGGCCGCGTTCCTTTCTCGGAACAGCGGCTGGTAATCGATCCTAGAGTCTAAAGGTCTCTTATGTCATGTTTAACCTCTCTAGTGTGAGTGTGCGGATGACGTCACGTAAGTGATCAAATGGCTTCTAATCCGTACAGCGCTCCGTAATAATTAAGCAGAAAAGATCCCCGAGTACACAAAATCCAGGTACATTAAAGAAGCGTACAGCGATCTTTATAGATCAACTCCTTGTGCTAGTGAACTAATAAAGAAAAGAATGGTTTTTATTTTCGTGAGATGAATTGCCGATACTTTTGACACGGTGCATTGTATTGATACGATCTCTTCCATGAAAATTATGTCTTAAATGTTTTAACTGTGGTTGAAAACCTCTGCCATTACTTCCAAATTAAACCTATAAGTAAAAATTAAACAGCGAATTCATATCCCGTTATACAGGTTCAGAAACTGAAATTACCATCCTTGATCAATTGATCAACCCAGTTCGGATTGGTTATAAGCGTTTTCCTGGTTTCAAAATACAGTCCATCGGATTCTATAACACAAAATTCCTGGTTTGAGTTTCTGGGAATTTCCATTGACGAATGGATCAGTATTTCCGGAATTTCCGAGAAAAAGATCAACCCAGTTCGTGGCTGATTTTCCGGGAATTCGGATAACTTTCGAGAAAGGTTTAGAGACGTTTCTCGGAATTAAATGACCGGCTTTGAAAAGATTCTATGGATTTCTGAAGCAAAAATAATAACAATTACCAGAGTAAAAAGTTGTATTCTTATTTCCCAGTGTGAACAATTCAATTATTTAAGTTACTGTGTGATTATGCTGGCATTTCTTCTAGAAAAAAACATACAGTCGGCGAAGAAACACGCTGAAGTAAGTAAATAAGTTTAACGACGCTGTATTGACATCAAGCTTTCGATTTCAATCATGCAAAACTAGACAAGTTAGACTGAAAGAAGCTCTTGAGTCAGAAACCATACAGTTTAAACATACATACACCTACGACTGACGGAAAAAACAATGCTGCATCCTGTGTTCAAACTCAAACGCCTGGCAATTTCATAGAATCTGTCTAAATGGTTCTGCCCAGACCGTTTACAAACTCTTGTTATTCACAACTGCTGTCTTACCGTACATTATCGTTTTCTCTTTTTGGACAATACTTCCTTATATCGCAGTGAGCCATAGCTTAAATGGTTCAGTCGATCATCGACAGCCAACAGATCAGCCAACGCTAAAATCAAAACGCCCGTATGGTTGCAAGAGCTACCTTCGCGAATTTGAGTAAAATATGTGTTCTACGGCTTTTTCCGGACCGAAAAGAGAATTCTTTAAATAAGCTGGCTCTTCGATTTTAGACCATAATGTACAGAAAGACTCGAGATATTCCCGGAAAACCATTGCCTTTCGCTGTCTGCTTTTAAGAAGATGGGCTGACATATGCTGCCAAAGTGGCCCTCCAACATGGGCTGTGATTGAGGTCTCGTGATTGCACAGACACCGATGTATTATTTGTAGCGTGAATGGCATCATGGAAATGCGCACGACTTTATCACGCGCTAGTCTTAAGGTCAGGCTGTTATTGCCCTAAAAAGGACAAAGTAAACATTTGAGACGCGTCTGGTGATACGACTTCGTCCAATAGAAAACGACGTCTTAGAACAATGAATTTCCGACACTTAATATCTCGCTCTCGGGCAGAAGTTTCGATCTTGAGTCTTCTTCTTGCCCATCACCGATTCGCTACACAGGAGGTTTCCAAGAAGTGTTCACCATGGAGAAAGTTTACTTCAAATTGTTTGTTTTCTGTGCAACCATTTCCCTTGGTAAGACATTTTTCCCTTCACGACTTTCTTTCCACTAATTCTTTAAATTGTTTAATTATGAGTTCGAGATTCTCAGATTGCGAACATGAAGGGCATTCCTGCAACTGTACAACTAGTCGCTGCGAACTCCTCAGTTACTTTTCTACCTGCTTTTGTAAACAAGGTACACCATACACATATTCCATCGCTGGAGCAAAAACGATAAACTGTTTAGTTTGAAGTTTTCAGCTCGGAAGCTCGTGAGTAGCACATGTAAGCATTTGTTACAACGAATGATAAATATAACTGAGCGATTGAGTTTTCAGTTCGGAAAGTGCTGGTTGACTAAGCTATCAAAGTAGAAATTTGCTTTACTGACGGATTGGTTATAAGCGTTTCCCTGGTTTCAAAATACAGTCCATCGGATGCTATAAAAAAAAAAATCCTGGTTTGAGTTTCTGGGAATTTCCATTGACGAATGGATCAGTATTTCCGGAATTTCCGAGAAAAAGAACATATAACTTTTCGCCGCACTGACGAGGTGCGTATAGAGTTGCTTTCACAAATGAAATTCGTCTGTTATCAAGATTGGAACCTTGCTGTTGCCTTAGTGTAGTTCGCTCATTGGTTTCATTTGCCCATGCTACGATATTCTTCCATTTTGATAGTTTATGTCCCTCTGTAATAACCTTTCAGGTAGCAAATCACAGCGCGCGATTTGATTCATCTTATCCACTTGCATAGTAAGCTACACTGACCCGGAAAAACATAATACATTGTCTAAAAACCGTCATCTAACGATGAGTTGTTGTATGATTCCAGCATATTCGTTCATGTGTTACAAATGTGGTCCAATTAAAGAAGATCAAGAGTACTCCGCGGATCAGTGCGAAAAAGATCAGATAAAGGTCAACTGCACCGGCGACGACAACACTTGTTTCAAGTTCCATGACGAGAGTACCGATGGTATTGTACAGGAAGCGAGAGGATGTATGGAAAAAAGCTATTGCGAAGAGGCGAAGGAAATATGCTCAGATAAAGACAAGATGAAAAAGGCCAAGGTAAAAGAGTGCCAAGCTGCTTGCTGCGTCAGCACTGGAGACACACCCTGCAACGGCGCCTCCATCGCCTCCAACAGCGTGATGACCATGATGATGGTAGCAGCGTTGGGCAGTTTAAAGCTGTTCTAAACACACAATCCACACACAGGCAGTAGTCAACCTTTCTGGTTAGCTGTATCGACTCCGTCTGCCTTTAATTTGTTTTTAGTGAGTAACATTGATTTGATAAAGGCTGGCAGAAATATTTACCTCGTGTATCTAATGGGTATCAAAAAAAGAATCAGTTGTGTTATCGATATTTTTTAGACGTTCTAATATAGATCATGAACTTTGATCATTGGAGTACCTACCTTGTATGCAGTATACCTAGAGCTTAGTACTGTAGATTGCATTGAACTTTTAGTGGCATTTTAGCACTATTTTGGGTTCAAAACTGCGCTTAATAAATGTTTGTCAACTTTGTAAGAAGTTAATATGTTATTTGATGACTCTAATTATTTTAAAAAAATTTTATTTCCACCCTTAGTCTACGCTTAGTCTACGCAAAGTAGACTCATGATTTACTTGACGCAACCTTGCCATTGTCACAATCAGCTCAAAACATTGTGAGCCATACCAAATCTCAGGCCAAAATGGTGAAATCGCAGAATATAATTATCGGAAAAAAAATTGTCCGAGGGTAAGTTTGCGCTGTGATTTACTTAAAAGAGAGACTACCTCACATTGGGCAAACTAATTCTAAGATGCAGCAATTCTAGCGGTCGAAACAACCCTAATTACATATCAGCAGTCTAGTCGATCTGTAACGATTTCGTGGAAGTCCGAAGGCGATTTCTTTTCCTATAGACATATGTATTTTTTGCGCCCACAAAGCTTGCGGCAGTTTTCGTTACAAAATCACCATTCTGCGATGTTTATGCCGACGGCAACACCGAGGGACGATAGAGTGACTGTGGGATGGAATGAGTATATATCCCGTCTTCTTCAGAGATTCGTAATGAAAGGAGGTTTTGTTCTTTAAACAGAAAAATGTGTCAGCATTTTCTAGGAATGAAAGGGAGCTAACAAAAGAAAACAGTTTTAACTCTTTAACCTTTTCCTATGAAAGTGCCCAGCCTGCCAATCATCCGAAATCCCAACGGGCAACCAATGGGTATTTTTGATTGGTTAATTAACCAAGGCGTCACTGAATCGATATCAGTGACCTTTGCAAACCTCTACACGTACCGAGTAACACCTCTCTCCTCCGCAGGCATGGCACTCCGCAGAGGTTCGAAACGTTTTTTATAGAAATCTGTGAGCCGTGCGAGGTAACTGCTGGCGCAAAGCCTGGTAGCCGTAATTCAAGACAGGTACAAGTTTTTAACTGACGATTTTCCGTGAATAAAAGTAAGAACAATTATTCGTAATTGCTTCCGATGTTGTCTTGGACATCACTTTCGTGATCGCTGGCTAAAGCTCAAGAGTTATACCCACAAAGTTACTTCTTACAAGATTTGTCTTAGTTCTCATAATGCTTGGCTTCCCGATGCAAACTTGACACCAGGTCTCTCTCCATCTCGCCCGGTCGGTGCAACATGGCCGCCAGTAATTTCGTGACGTCATCCAGAGGCGCAACCTCGTTTCCTCGAGAAAGTACCCTGGTTGCGGCTGGTCACGTGTCTGCCAGATTTTAGCAGATTCCAGAGATGTGATTGAAGGGAGGGGCTGGAAAGTTAAAGTTTGTCTCAGCACTGAGCTTGCCTACTGAGCCCAGCAGTTAGTGGAATTTGTAACCCTCCCGTTGTGGATCGGCAGAAATCACAGCGAAGGCATTGACACATTCGATATAGGAGTTCAGTGCGTTCAGCGTTCGGCCGTTAGCTCTACATTTAGCTGAATTTTCCCCGTCGATAGTTGGACGGTCTTTGGAATTTGTGGCAGTGAAAAAATTTGGTAAAGAACTTGGAAATGACGACCACCACAACAAATGGACCGCGCGGTTAATTTAATTTTATTTTTCATTCGGCAAAATCACAACGAGGGTATTTACTCGTTCCGTTAGAGTTAAAAACTGTTAAATACGTCGTATGTTCGCCTACAATGGTAGTTTTGAATTTGATTGAAGTACTCTCATCGACAGTTTGACGGTCATTCCATTCTCTTGCGGCGAAAAAATTTTACCAAGAACTTGACATCAACAACGTCTGCGCGCTGACTATCAAAGCTTAACGCCCGGTTCAAACGTCGAACTTTACATGTGCCGAACCTAACAGCCCCAATTAAGTACATGACGAGATCGACGTTTGAATCAATTAGGTTCAACAGATGTTATTTTGGTCGACCCGGGAATTAAGTTCGACATGGCCAGTCGGTCAGTTCGACTACGAAGCGACTCCGATTCAAACGTCGAATTTTTCATGTACCGAACCTAATGCATACATTACAAATACATTAAATAAATTAATTTTTACCCAGAGATCTGTACGTTTCCTATTTTTGTCATGCGCACACACCTTGTTTTGATCATTTGGAACAAAATAGCGGGAAGAGCGGGACGATATGTGTTCCTATTGCTTCGAGAGCACGAAATATACTTGCCTAATTTGCATAAACCACTTCTGCATGCGGTGTTCCGTATTTCAAAACGATGAGACTGTAGCGGGTTGGAAAGTAGCCAGTTCGGTGGCGTACTGCAAGTCATGTTTTTGAGAGAAAATGACAAAACAAACGAGTCTTGAAGAAACCGATGACAGGAACGAACTGGACGAGGAATTGCGATGTTCCTTTGGGAATAAGCCATACTATCAGGCAAACCAAATTTAAAAATCGTCTTCGGTTGTTTAATGCTGATTGCATCTGGGTCGCCTTCTTCGACTAGTTCTACCCTCCTTTATCGCACTTGCAAGAAAAGCAAGCTCTTCATTTTCACAATTTGTCTTTCCCACATTTTTCCGCCATTTTGGTCAGCAATAACCGTCGTTTGCAATAGTGTCTCTTTTATTTTTGCAATTAAGTTCGATTAAATTAGGTTCGACGTTTGAATCAACTGCCGAACTTAATTGTTTGGGTCGACCCAAATTGGTATTGGGTTCGGCACATGTAAAGTTCGACGTTTGAACCGGGCCTAATTTAGCTTAAGGAGTATATTTTTCGATCGGCAAAATCACAACGGCGGCATTGATGCATTCCTTTAGAGTTTGATACATTCAGTGTTTGGCCAAGAGACTAACTCTGAATTTGATTGAATTCATCCAATCGAAAGTTTGACGGTCATTCGATTCTCTTGCATAGAAAAATTTTATGAAGGACTGGACCTCAACAGCATCGGACGCGCTTTTGCAAAATCCAACGGCGTTCGTCTCAAAACTGTTTAGCGATTAGTCCAATTTTCGGTCGAGAGACTAGCTTCTCATTAAATTGAATACATTCCATCGAAAATTTGATGAAGCAGGCTGTTGACGGTTATTTAAAAAAGTAGTGAAAATAAGCAAACTTCCCCCTCAATCAACATCTCATACTCACAGAAATTCAGACAGAAACGAAGCGCCGGTCAGGCAGGATCTCTGACAAATAACTTGCTTAACTTTCAAAATAACGTCTGTAAGGCAGCGCAACTTTCACCTCCATAGACAGTGTTGACAAAATTAAGTCAAAGCTCCACCTTCTGTACGGATTTGATTTGTATACATAGACACGTGACCAGCCGCAACCAGGGTACTTTCTCGAGGGAGGAAGAGAGAGGACCCTGGGAACGAGGTTGGTTTAGATGGACCACTCAATAGACCAATTTCGATATATTAAGATTCAGCCTAACACAATAGACCTCAGCACGAGGCTCTGGGGAATAAACCCCACAAACTCTGTATTTATTTCCCAGAGCCTCGTACTGAGGTCTATTGTTTTAGGCTGAATTTTAATATATCGAAATTGGTCTATTCGCCTATTTCGGCTCCACTACACAGCAAACAATGCGAGCAAAACCGTTAGGTTTATTTTGGTGGTCTTGGCCGAGCACCGGGAACTATAGCAAAACGTTACACTACAACCTCTTATTACATCCAAGTATGCGACATTTAAGATGATACAGAGCTGAGCGACAGTTTACAAAGATAGTACGGTCAGACGGAGGCCAGAGAAAACCTGCCACAAAAAAACCCCAGAGGGGAAAAAAAAACTCGGCATGAAATCGGGGTAGGAACTCTAAATAGTCCATCCTACGAAGCCACACAGGGACGATAAACTTAAAAGTAAATGTCCTAAAAAATAAAGTTAAATAAAATTGATAAAAAAGAAAATAAATAAAATAAAATAACGTTGTCTCAACCGAGATGTCGTCCTAGAATGATATCCCACGTGAAATTCATCTCTTATATAGCCCTCCCTCATGCACATGCTCATTCGACTGGGCTTGCCTCAGTCCCCACTGCTCTCGTGCCGCAGAAACATTAATTCATTTCCGGCTAATTCGTATTCACTCAAACGCCAGAAATCTCATTTAGCTCTACTGTTGCGCAACTGTGACAACGATTTCCAAGAGTTCTAAGAGGACGTATATCCTTCCATTTTCTTTTTCTTTTTTCTTTTTTACCAATACTAGCCTACGTAACATGGAGGTCTGGATTGGATTAACTGACAACTGAAAAATACTCAAAAATTTAACTGACAACTGACATTTGTAGTCAGTTTCTTTCCCATTCTTGTATCCAGAGCTGTCTGTTTCTCTTAGCCGACGAGACCTAGGAACAAGGAAAAGTTGGCTGGGGACTTATAATTTGGCTGGCGTCTGGCCTGTCGATGGACAAAGATAGATTTTCACCAATTCATCACTGGTCTCATTCCCGAGAATATCCTCTGGTTGATCTCCTGAGTAAGACCATTTACTTAGTGTTGCTGTTTACTACAACTACAGACCAGACCTTAAAGATGATTGCCAGTCCGTACTGCGCACTCTCGAGAGTTTGTTTACGTTTTTTGTTTTGAATAATGTAGAACGTCACAAAATGTAACATTTCGCAGTTACGTAAATGAAACAAATTCAGTTTCATGTCAAGCGCTCTTATGGATGCGAAGCTTCATGCTTCGCTCTTTCTGATACCACTTGATGAGACAACTTCGTAGCTGTAAAAATCAAAGAAACTGCATGAAGCCGTTTCTAATGAAAAACATCGATTCTCATTCTATCGAGTGAGACTCACAAACATCGGCTTGCTGAGATTGCGCAGTATGGACTGGAAATCATCTTTTGACTAAGAGAATATTAAAAAAAGGGTAAAAATTTGGCCGGAGGTGACCATTCATATCATGTCTGCTTTGACAGTTCTCCCCGTAAACCAGTTTTAAACTTCCTAACGGTCTTTGATCTTTCGGTGTTGTGATCGAACGGCTAGTTTGGTTTTACATAAGTCAGTTTTATTCTTGACTGAAGGAAACCAGCGCTGACTCGGTGAAAATTCTTAGTCCAGAATAAAATCATGGTCTCAAGAGCCACCTTTTCCTAGAGTCGAGGCCCCGCCGTCTAGAAGGGACGCGCAGCTCTGGAGATGAAAACGCAAACGGAATCGACCCTCGAGTTTTTTCCGTGACAAGAAGCATGAAGCTCGTGGTTTTCGCTGTTATCGCGTCTGCCTTTATTTCTCTCGGTAAGTCGTATCTCGTAGATGGTCTGTATACTGACATGATTCAATTTAGATAATATTGTTGCAAAATTGTGTTCATATCACAAATTTGGCGATGGCTTAATCTTTTAATTAAGGGCAGCTTAGGGAAGTACATCTATCTCTCGAATGTTGTATACGAACCCCTTTTGCACAGCTATGTAGATAAGCAAAAGCTGGAATACATTTGCAAGGATATGAAATGGTGACAAGCGTCCCAACTAGATTCACGAGTTGACCTTTTGTAGCTTACACCAAAACTATCTTGCTCTGGTTCGAAACGGACGCCTATGCAAACTACAAATTAAATCGTGCTTGTCTAGATCTTCAGGATCCGGTGCCGGGTTTACACTATATCAAAGACGTGTACTGTATAGAATATTAGAAATAGTTGCCGTATACTGTTGGAGTTGAGAGTGCATAGAGCACGTATGTCCCGGATGTCGTGTTTCCGGCGCCTTCTCGGATGTAAATATTTTCCATTTTTTAATCAAATGAGAAGATGGTGTTTCTTTGTTTACTAAGAAGGTAATACATCTTTAAGGTCTAGAAAAACGCTGAACGCATTCACGTTCCACTCATGACTCATACGTCCATTAGCAGTTTTGTGGGACCGCAAGCGTACACTAAGTTCGTAGAGAAACATTATCTTCCGATTTGGTGAGTGAATTTTGGTTAGAAGCAAATCCACGTTTAGTTTGCAAGGATTTCATACTAAAAGAACACTGAATCAAGTGTCGTGGAATGAGACAACTATTAGAAAAGGATAAAATAAGTAAAATACACAGTAATTTTTGAGTGATTTGTGACTACCATTTAGTTTAAATCGATCTAAACTCAACTGAACAATATCAAGCGTTGTGTTACAAGAAGGGAGTTTTATATGTTGTAATTCCAAATTGACCTTTCACTGGCCATGTAATCTGTCGGATTTGAAATGATTCTTGCCACAACAATCCTCTCTTGTGTTTATTCAGGATTCATTTTATTTCCATTTTGCGCTGTTTTTGGATCTGTCGCTAAAACAAAGTAGAAGTTACCAAACAGGAACTTTTGGATCCAAGATCAACCACGCGCTGAAAATAATGTCAATATTTGGCGAGTCGCCAGAGTCTCTTGTCTAAAAGAGCAGAACATCACGCTGTAATCTGAGATGATGTTTCGAACTACACCACAATCCGTAGCACACACAAATCGTATTCAGTTATTTTTGACAGTGATCATCAAGCGTTACAGCTGTCTACCGCCAGCCTAATGACGCCCTCCTTCAGTGATAAAAGTATATTGTACCCAAGGTCATTCCGTGAGAGTCCAAATTTTGCGAAACGTAGTAAATATATGAGTTTCAGTACCGGAATGTAACGGACGTATTCCAATTCAGCGGCAGGAAGTACAGGAAAAAAATACAATAAAACCACCTTTCCGTGAGGGTGGCAAAGGTTTTAAATGTATGTCACGTGATGAAGGCAAAAAATTAGTGTATGACGCGTTAATAACAACGAAGACACGCGTGCTGTAATTCGGGAATTTCTCTATTATAAAAATAAACCGTTGTTAAAAGTAGCTAAAAGCAAGTATGACGCATGCATTTTGCTCAAACTTCGCCTGTGATATTAACTAGTACCTGCCGATAGTTTTAGTGGACAGAAAATGAAATATAATCCGAGAATGTTCATTGTGTCCAAGAATTCAGACAATGAATGATGATAGAAAGACGTAAATAACTTACAAGCGCGTTTCGACACAGTTTCTATTCTATTCTACTCAGTTAAGGCAATAAATGACAAAGCAGTTATTTTTTGGTTAGATTTATACCATCTTCAGACTGAAATATGCACAAGAGAGACGAAACAAAATGTAATACTCATGAGAAAAGGCAAAATTCTCCGCTGGAAGTTTATGTTTTGACTTTTGGCGCTTTTTCAATCCCCACGAAAGAGTTACAACTGAAGGACGATTTCAGACGCCGAACTTTTCCTGAGTTGAGCTTAACTGGAATTTGGACGAATCCAAATTAAAAGAAGTACGCCTGATGATTCAGACGTTGAATTTAATAAGCCGAACCAAAGCCGTTACTAGAGAACTTAGGCAGACCTGTACGGGTCCGCAAATGATCCCCAAATTGAACCGCAAATGATCCCGGACCGGAAATGATCCCCATATTGGACCGCAAATAATCCCGATCAAAAAATAAGGAATGGCTTGGATTTATATCAGAGGAAGGTGAGAACATATTCAAAAGTTATGAACTAAAAAACATGTTCTATCATTTTTACAAAAATATATTCCACAGTTGCTGTTTTGTTCTTCGAACGGTTCAGATCGTTTTCACGGTCACGCAATAAAAAAAAATAGTAAATCGAAAGCCAACCAATGGATAGCCTGCAGTGCAGGCGTCTTATTGGGGCGAGTTAGCGTTACAATCTTGCGACCACCTTTTTAGACCGCCATGTTAGACCGCCATGTTAGACGGTGGGGGATGGGGAAGGGGAAAAATGAGAAGAACAATGACCTCGGGCAGACGAGATTTTCCTTGCTCCACCCCTCCCCTATCCTTCCTCTTGCCTATCATTTACCCCCTTGGTAAAACTTTCTTTCTCTCCCCAGTCTTCCACTGCATGAAAAATTCAAGATGGCGGCTAAACTTTTTACGATGTGAGCGCTCGCTCGAAAAAATCTCGCCTGCTCTGCAGGCTAACCAATGGAAAAAGCTAAGAAATTGTGATTTTTGCTATAGAAGATAACTAAATAAGACACTTCTCCAAGTTGTAGGCCTGTGCATTTCCCCAAACTTCAGAAATTCGTCGTAAATGTTTCCCAGAAATTTACGGAGCCCAGTAAGAAAACGCCATGTTGATATACATCCGTGGTACACCAATATGGCGCCCGCAACCTCGTTCCCAGGGTCTTTTCCCTGGCTTGGGGGTGGGGCGCCCCACCCCCAAGCCAGGGAAAAGACCCTGGGAACGAGGTTGTGGTGGCCGGAATATAGTGTAAACATCTGGAACTTACTTTGGCTTTCCAGGCGACTGATTATCAGCACTAAACAAATAAGCATTTATATAAGCACTTTTCCTAATGCTCTAACTTCTAAAACGGCTCAAAATCATGACATAAGTATATATTTTTCAACAAACTCGATCGTGGCGTTGTGTCACGCAACCTCCATAACCCTGAAATTCAAAATGCTCTTATTTCCAAACGAAGCACGCTAATTGTAAACAGATATAAATATACCGCCTCTTATGCCTGATGAGGATAAAAACACGTCACGTGAAGACGATCTATTGAATTTAGAAGTCTTAGAAAAACACATACTTGTAAACATTCCCGAAATCCTGGTGGCGATAGTATTAAATATCTATCAAAAAGCTAACTTGTCAAAACGAAGCGCAACCCTTGGCCTTGCTTGGTTATGAAGCTGAACTTCATAACTATAGCTTGGAATTTTGGCTTTTTAGGATACTCAAGTAGTCATTTCCGAGGAATTAAAGCCAAATTACGGCCAAGGAAGAATTACGAAATAAATTTGTTCAAATTTCCAGTGCTACACACTAGGTGTTTTACAGAGTGATGAAGCGTTGTAGGTTTGTGGGTCTACTCAGGTGACAGCGTCTTCCTTAATAGTTGCTTCATGGTTAGATTTTAGTTTAAAACTTTAGACGAGTGGCGTTAATGGCTGATAAAATGTGATTTAACTATAACACCGAAATATCAATGGTTAACAAAGGAGGATATGTAGCGTATGTTGCACTGATCATAATTTTACTGAGAATTGCAAAGAAATGCAAGCCAAGTCGTGTTTTGATGATTGAGTGGTATATTCATAACATCGTAGTTAGCGACAAAATTTAGTCGAAAGTATGAAAAAAAAGCAAGTTGTGAACCATTATAATTATAATATGGCTTTAATAAAAAACATCGGTACTCATGTACGCCAATTCCCCATCCACACCATCCCACCATCCATGCCATTCGTTATTTTTTAGTCGGGATCATTTGCGGTCCCTATCGGGGATCATTTCCGGTCCGGGATCATTTGCGGTCCAATTTGGGGATCATTTGCGATCCGGGATCATTTGCGGTCCTGGGATCATTTGCGGACCCGTACAGACCACGACGAGAAAGGCAACGAGAACGTCACCAAACAAATGGTTTAATGAGCAAAACAATATCTGTGCACGTGCGTATACCTGTGTTTATTATCCAACTGCAGCGAATACCGTCCAAATAACAGTACAAATATGCAGCGATATTGTACAGTTATTTGTACAAGAGAAAACCTGTTTGCCTTAAAGGTTAGCGCGCGCACGCAAAACTGTCACACTCTCCCTCTTTCATTGTTAAATTTATTGACAACAGCAGTTGGATAATAAATCTCTTATTAGAGTTTTTGGTGTGTAGTGTCGCTGTATATTTTTACTCGTTGTTTGTATTTTGACTCGCCCTACGGGCTCGTCAAAATACGGCACAACTCGTAAAAATATACAGCGATACTACACACCAAAACATCTAATGAGATATATCTGTGCACGTATCTTTGTATATCGTGAAATGACCAAGTTCTGCGTCGACGGAACGTGGACGACGGCGGCTAATTTTTCGTATTTCCATTTGGAATTGAACGCGGACGTTGCATATTAAAGCACGTTTTTAGAACCATTGGCGTGCCGAACAGTTATAGGCGATCACGAATTTCGCTTGTAAAATATAAATTCATTTTTTACTAGGCGTCGTCCTCGGCGTCGTCGTCGTCGTTGCTTAAGCTCCCTACTAATACAGTTCGACGAAAACCAGTCAATATTGTCAGTGGTATTCCAGCGGAATGCAAAACACGGCGGACGACACTATCACACGTCCGTTGCCTTACATTAAGGGTTCTTTTTACGAACTGAGACGGAGAAAGCTGCAGTTAGAAGGAAAAAGTATTGCACTACATTTTAAAACGGTGACAGCCGATAAATGTTTGTTTAATTTTGCCATTCTGCTTCTGTTCTTGTCTGTAGCCGAAAATGCAACATCCAAATACATTCGTTCGTGTCATCGCCTTGAAAAGGGTGCATTCTCGTCGCCGGAGGCTCGATCCTTTTGGTCAGCCCCCAGAATCACAACCTCTGGCCGGATTCGATTTTCTGAGCATGCTCAGAGTATTTGTTTCGTATTCTCAGCCAATCAGATTTGTCAGATTTGTCGGATTTGACGGGAATCTGAGAATTGAGGACATTCAGTTTAGCATCCATCCAGAGGTCGGGTTTGTTTGTCCTGGCCAGAAGGATAGTGGCCTCTGAAGACGGTAATGCATGGGATGGCAGATCTATGCCGCCATGTCATGCTCTATGAGTATAACTGCTCGCAGAATGCTTTATAATAATTTACGCATTAGGTTCGGCCTACGAAAAGTTCGGCGTCAACAACTTTATCATTACTATTATGACTCGCATATTTGCAATTCAGTCAGAATCAAAGCCGTTAAAAAAAACCGACACAGACGAAATTGTCGACCAAGCTATATGCTTTTTGGTCGCCAGGAAGGACATAGTTTTAAGCAGTTTAATCTTAGTTTTTGATAGGGTGTAAAGATCTAAGAGTCTAAACGCTTCAAGAAACTGATCATCTGCGTGGAGAATTTAATCTAGATCAAGAATTGGCCCTTGAAATTACAGGAGATTATGATTCTATGGAAATTGATTACGCCAACTTTAAAGGAATTGTTGCTATGTGTTTCTGAAGGTATCAAACGGCTTTGAGTTGGGCGTGTCCCGTTGTTTTCATTTTCTGTAATTTACAGAAAAAATAACTCCCGAATTTCCTGAACGAGAGAGTTACTTGTAGAGACCTTCGATACTTATCTCGGTCTCTATGTACTTTGTTTTATTCGCAGCCTGTTCCATTCAGTGTTACCAATGTGTTCCTAAGGCGACACCCAGCTGCAGCTCATCTCAAACCCCCCACGAGTGCGCCGCGCATCAAACAAAAGCGACTTGTCCCGAGGGACTGGATCACTGCGTGCGGTCACGTTTCACCAATGCATCGATAGATATAGAGAAACGGTCATGTGCAAGCTCAAAGACATGTGGCAGCCTAAAGCTTTCTTGCGATCATCTCAAGGCAAAAGATAGGCGCGTGAAGTGCCACTGGTCGTGTTGTCAGGAAGACCTTTGCAACGCAAGCGTCTATCCTGTCGCGCAATTTGTTATGCTGGTGATGGTTGCCTGTGTGCTGTACGCGTTTCTTTAACCCATAAGATATCCGATGAAGTAAAAGGCGAGGTTGGTTCCTAAGAAAGAGAGTTTGCGAGCTGCGTTCCACTTTGTTAGGCGGGCGCAGTTCATGACATTATACATAAAGCAGCATAAAGGGCTGTGGAAGATTGGACTGAAAAAAAAAATGTATTCTTAAGTATGCAGAGCCTTATAATTTTACTGACAATGTTAAGATTTTATGCGTGAATTATATTACTGAACAGGTTAATCGGTATCCTCGATATAAACCAGCGCCTCTAGCTCCTTTCTTCGCCTTGTTTTTTCTACAGCGCTGGCAAACTCGTCTTTTCAACGCCACAGATATTAAAAACGTGAGAAGAGGAGCTAGATTGGAGCTATCGTGTAGCGAGAAAGCTGACGTCTCTCAATAACGGTTGAAGGCGGAATAGAACGTTGAAGTCTTGCAGTTACTCTCGCAGACTTTCTCGCGTGGAATGAAGGAGCATACGACGGCCTTTTTCTTGGCCTATTGTGCGGTCTCAATGGTCTTAGTGAATACAACAGTGATTTTTTTATATAAAATTATTTTATATTTTTTTATGAAAGTTGGCCTGCACCTGTTTAAAACCTGTAATATTGTTATTCATTCTTGTTAATTTGTACCTCTTTTGTTCTTAGGGCCAGGGCATTGCTTGTGTTGTTTACCTATTGCTTCGTTTGGCCAATTATAGAGAAACTTGTAAACGGTGCAGGCGGCCCAATAAAATTAAAGCACGGATAACCAGATTTGGGCGTTAGGTTCTGATGTTTAACTGACCTTCTTCAACGTCAAGCGTTTATGCCATAATCATCCTTTGAGTTATTTGCTCTCGATTTCTATGAGGTGACAATCGCAGCATTTGCACCTTAGAATATCATTAGAATTTTACTAATGACGGTTACGTTTGGTTTCAAATTTGAAGATAGCACTAATTGAGTTGATTCCTGACGAAACCCAATTTTACGGTACCCACGTTGCTAGAATGATATGAAACAAGTTTTTTATTTTAATTCTTATTAAGTAAAATCTTTTGCAATAACAATTTCAAAAATAACGTTGTGTGATTTCATATGACCAATCCCCTTGCCTTCATTGAGTTCATCCCATATTTTTTTTTTCTTTCTCGAAGATATTAGCTCAATAGAGCTACTCTGATAATTCGAGTTGAAATAAAGTGTATGTATGTATGTAACCCACTCCACGGAAGAATCGTGCACAATTCCTTTTGCCTTTTTTCCCATCTTTCTTACTTTCCCTGATATAATCACGGCACGAAAAATCGCCTTTACGGCACGTCAAATGTGTTGTTAAAGGTTTTGTAAAGGTCGCCTTTGCACGCTTTTGACGATCTGTGACGTGAATCAAAGATCATCTGTGAATAAACCTTTACCACCAAATCAAAGGCGTGAAAGGCCATTTTTACTCACCTTTGAACGCCTGTGTTTTTAGGGTTAAAGGTGATCCTTTGATACGCCTTTGCGCACTGTCAAAGGCGGGTCAAAAGTGTAATCAAATTTGTCTGCGATTCGAGTCAAAGGTTTGCTAAAGACGTGGTCGAAGATGCCTGTGACGCAGGCCAAAGGTTTGTCAAAGGTACTCTGCGCGTTCCGCGCTCGCGCGTCTCGCCCGAACTTCTCGCTCGCGCTCCTCTTTCGCGCTGCGCGACCGTTGATCACGTTTCGCGCGATCCACATCTTATACGCTTTTTTCTGCTTGCTACACTAGCTTTGTAGCTCCGCATACGAAAGATGCAATTAGATCCGTACTCTTGATTTATGTCTGACAAGTTTTGAAGAATATATCAGCTTTAATAAGGTTATTTTGTACCAAACTATTGACAAATGTTAACGGAAAAGCGGCTCGGAAAGATCATTGCGCCTAATTTTAAGAAAATAAATATGTTCAACTTCATCTCAGTTTCAATTTTTTTCCCCGTTTTTATCAAGAGTAAATACCTCCAAGTACCTTACATAAATGTTTTGGGCTTCAGGTTTCAAAAAGCCACGTTACAGGCTTGGTTTCAAACTACACGTAATGAGACTGATCATGAGAAAAACATTGTTCTGTCTATCGTGAAAACAACAGTCAACAAATCTTCCATGGTACAAAGTGCATTTATCTAACATTGAAGTACTACGGCTAAATTCTCAGTTCCTTAAATTTACTAGACCAGACTAGACAATAGGGAAGACAACCGCAAAATTTCGGGAAAGATATAGCAAACTTCGCACAAAAGTCAACTAGTGTATAAGCGTCCTTTCCAGATGGCACGTACAGTCCGTTGCATGGAACTCCTTATGTTTTGGCAGTTCTCCTTTTCTGCTTCTTGCACTTGCTCATTCTTGCATTATAAGTGGAATGGAATACAGTGTTTTCCACTTCTTTCTCATCAAAGTGGTTAAACTGCCTTGTTGGGGGTCAATGCCAACTAAATCCCCATTATTTCTAGGGAAGACACATTTTGACAAAGTCTAAGGCGTTGACGAAATTAATCAACGCATCTTCACTGGATAAGTCCATCCTGTCGACCACTGCTTGTCCGCATTTGTCTAAACAGAAGCAAACAGACAAAAACGTTGGAAATGAATATTAAGGGTGAATCTTGGCATTCTATTCCTTAAAGTTTGCCTATAGTAGTTTTGCTAATATCACATTAATAAAACGTGACCAATCAGATCATTACTCCTCCTTCGAATAGTTTGTGCTTCTGTCAATAGTAGCCTTTTTTCTGTATTTCTCTCCACTCTACTCAGAGATTTGGTCACACAGGTATGTCATTAAGAGCCAGTTTAACAAGCTAATTTCACCAGCTGAACAAGGGTTATCCCCAGGTAGAATTTCATAAGAGAACAAAGACTTGGGGTCATTTTAAAAGTGTACAGCTTGGCACAAATAAACAAAAAGCCTAGAGCCAGTTTACCAGTCCATCTGTCTGCCTGTCTCTTAAAGACATCTTACAGACCTCTTACAACAAAGATCTTTTATGGTTGCAGAATAGCAATCTAAAAATCAACAAATCTGACATAAACTGTGACAAGAAATGAGGAATACACACACCTTTGGGAATATTGCTGTTCCTGTGTAATTTCCACAGATCTCTTCATGTTCAGTGGTGTAATCTTTTTCCTTATTTTCCTTGTAGATCATATGTGAAAAGGAGCATATAAACATATCAAAATAATTGCACATTTGATTAGTAAACAGCAACTACTTGTACACTTTTTTCCACTGAAAAAAATTCCTGAAATTAAATGATTTAACATGAGACATGCCTGCATGGAATCGCATGGCTCATTCATTGAAACAAAAATCCAGTCCAAGATGATGAATACAACCACTATGATTCCCAGTGCAGCCACATCTCATAGAGGGAAATGGCTATTATCCAGTCAAATTTGCCAACAAAATTTTAAATTGAGTAAAAGCAAATAAATGTCTTTGTCAATTTACTTTTACTAAGTTATTATCAAATCCTCTACGCCTTAAATTCTCTACTGATCCCATCAATAGTTATGAATTAATCATATTATTAATTTTGCTTGGAAAAATTTGGTTTGGAAACCTGATGGCCAAACCAAAACAGTCGATATTGCAGACAACCACTCAAAATTTAGATTCAAAACTCAGCTTTTACCAGTCAAAAACCAACATTTCCTGAGACTGGTTTGCAACATTCTGCAACTTTGATTCATTTACCAAAAAGATTCCCACCCCTTGCATGTTTTCAATAACATTTTAATTACTTAATTTTCATCCAGGTGAGCCAGTTGATGTATTTGTCCCTTAAGAAAGACAACATTTCCTTACTTGCCCTTAAATGAACCAAAAAGAAACAACTTTTTTTTTCACAGAGTGAGACTGTAATAAAAATGATCAATTAAAATAACATTAATAAGCTATAGCCAGGTTTTCAAAATCTATTTATATCCTTTCTTTACTGGAAAAAGATATTAAAAGTTGTGGCTGAAGAAATTATAAGATGGTCTAGGCTACAAAATATAGAAATAACAAATGAATATTCCAGCCTTTTACTTACCAAAATGTTCTGATGTTTGCACACTTTGGAGCATTGCATGATTTAACTGCATCTGAGTTGACTATGAACTACAGAGTCGTATATTGTATCCTCTCCCAGAATTTATTCTGTTAATTTCTTCAGTTCTTCTAGAGTGGCTAGCTGAAGGATAAAAACAACATTCATAAGCAAATTTCCACTAGTCACATATTTATTGGCATTTAATTGTCTACTGCTCAAAAGACCAAGACATGAAACTCTAAAACTACTGGTATTGTCCAGAGAAGTCGCATAATAATATTATTATGGGGTCAGCTTTTTAATTTGCAACTAATGGCAAGTTTGATTTTTTATCAAACATTGTAACAATTTCACCTACTAACGGATAAGCTGGATTATGTGTACTAAAGGCATCCGTGGTCGAGTGTCGATTGATACCATTGATCGATCCTCTAAATTGACTCTCTATCAACACCTGATCGATACTCAATCAACACTCCATTGACACCTCGGTTGACACTCAATCTACATTTCTATTACTCAGTTTTGCAAATGTCACAGGGTAGGTGCATTTGATCACCTGGTATGACACCATTCTTAGCCCTGGAGACAGTTCAAAATGTCAAAGGCTGGCAGGTTTGTGGTGGGGTGGTTGGGCAGGAGATAGTGGAGTTCCAAATGACTGATCCATAAGCCTGATACAACAAATATCAAAACATATTTTTACTACAATTGCTACTGATCTCGCTATCTCAGTGGTCAAAATTTGTTGTGGACTCACTCAGCTGCGCTTTGTGAGTCCACAACATTTTGACCACTGTGATGGTGCGTATCATTGTCGATAAGAGTACAGACCACACTAAACCACATGCAATTTGTTAAATTCAACCCAGTGAAGTCATTTATCAACATTAATGAACAAACATCATCATAATTTCAACTGTGGCAACAAACAGAGCTTTTTTTCAATAGAATGATAACTAGAGACAAAAGCAGAAACTCATCCATAGATTAAATTTTCAGAGTCAACAACTCTTTTAATGGTATAATGAATATGATAATTAAGTCAGGTCGTGATGGATTGTCATGCATGGCTGACTGAGTTTTTCCTTCAATGCAAATTTCCTTTATATTTACATGAGCTTTCTTTCAAGGGAATTGTTTAAGCTCAGAAATTACCAGAGGCATTGTGCACAACCATTTATACGTAAATAGAGTTAAGTTTTAGCTTAATTATTAAGTTACGTTTATTTCAAGCACTGATCATGCTAAAATCTATGCTATGACAGACACTTCAATTTAATGCATAAGACTTGACTGAGTGAGAAAAAAAAATTATCTTTGTCAACTTTTGTAAATAAGTATATGTGAATTGAAAATAAAGTTTGGTCTTTCTTAACGAAGAGCTTTGCCGATCAACTTGATTCAGTCAAGTGCAATTAATCATCGACCAAATTGTTTTCACTGCTGAGGATCTGTCTTGCCATAAATATACGCATTTCACAGCTCTTTATGTAGCCATTGCTGCGTTTAATTTACTTTTTAAACTCCGTTGTTCTCTGAACATTGAAAACAAATGAACGAAATTCAGAGACTTACCTTTTCCTGGTCCAAAACACAACGAAAATTTCACCAAAGCCGCCATAATGAAGCCAAATGAAGAAAAATGTCTGCTTTCCTCACAGCCGACTTCGTTGACCTTTATTCCGATTGGCCAGAAAAATGCGGGAAGCCGCTGGCAGCCGCGTTTTCCCGCTGTTTTCGAGTTGTTTCCTTGTGCCACCTCCAGGTCAAGTGAAAACTTTTTTATTACAAAAATACACATTGACAAAAAAGCAAGCTTTCATTTTATCGTTAAAACAGCGAAAAAAATACGAAAACGCAGGTTATTAGGGCGTTAAAAGCGGAGTCGCAAGATATGGCCATATTTGACCTCGCCTTTGACATGACATGACGTAGGATCAAAGTTGTACAAAGCCATGCCGCCTTTGAACGCCTTTGACATAAGAGATCAAAGGTATGCAAAGCCGTGGTGTCTTTGAACGCCTTTAACGCGCGTCAAAACTGTAGTCAAAGTTATTGACATGTTTGACCTCGCCTTTGGCAGGGATCAAATGTATGGCAAATCCATAAGATATTTGATTCCCTCTTTTACGTGGGTCAAAGGTGGAGTCAAAGTTAAGATCACATTTGCCCTCCTCTTTGTCATGGATCAAATGTATCAGCAAAGCCATGACATTTTTGACACACATTTGACGCGCGTCAAAGTTTGGATCAAAGCTATGATCATATTTGACTTCGACTTTGATCAGGATCAAATTTAGAGTAAATCCAATTTTTCGTGCCGTGAATATAAATGTGGACGTTTACATCGCTTGTTATGCCAATCTTGTTTAGAAGGACCTATACCCCACTGATAAATTTCACTGTTTTTCGTGCTCATAACCTCATTTAGTTACTTGGGAATTGTACCGGAAGAAAGAGAAAAAAATGCCGGCCAGCAGACAGTGGAAATTGCGATTGGGTGGAAATCAATCCATTTCATTCCCCCTCCCCTCTCTTCTCCCCCTTTCAGTAATCCAATTCACTCGAAGCACCTGATATGTTATAAATATATATCTCTATGCTACAACATTGATAAATGCAACATCCCGACCCACATCTACCTTGTGCATTAAATTTTTGCGGGTTCTAATTTTTAGGATTTTTGCGGGGTTTTTTTTTCCACGATACGCAAAAAAAATATTCTCGTAAAAATTTTCTTCGCAACAAGTTACTCCACGGGGACCTTTCCCCTTCTTAAGGTCTACGCACCTGATGCCACACTGTATTGTGGTGTTAGGAAGTAAACAGATGGTTTTGTTGCTGGCTGGTTAGGAAGTTTTAAAAGACCCTGATGGAAAATTGAACTATGGGTTGGTTTTTATTGGGTGCGCGGAACAACTAAAACGTTCTCAGCCAAAATTAAAACGACGTATTTTTGGCTTACTGCCTGAGAATTCTTTCCCCTGATGGATTGCATTTTGACAAGAGAACAATCTCTTAGCTTTATTACGAAAAATTTGCTCATTGGGTGCCTTTGGAGCGGACTTCCGTGTCTTAGAGAAAAATAACAATGAAAACTCTAAGTGTCAAGGTACCGGGCTTTTTCTAAGTAAACAAATAGGGTACACTCCTGGAAGACACTTCAAATAAAAATGATATACACCTAGAGCTAAACTACGTAAGTCGGCGGGAGAATAGTCTCGTATCTCGGTATTGACATCCCAGACAGACGGGGCGAAGAGTAGAAGTCAGATCTAGACTGAATGAGATAGTATCTGTCCTCCAGGTTGGTGCTTATGGCATGACTGAAACAACCGGCTGCCGCGGTAGTAGGAAGAGAAGACTCACTTTCTCGCCCTCGACGACTGATTTGCCTCTTGCATGTCAGTTCTAGAGCTGAGGGCCTTCTCTATGAGAAGTAGGACCTGTTTTCTGTCAGAAAGTCCGTCAGCAGCTGTCCGTCGGCTGCGGTGAGGAGGGTAGAGAGAGGCACCATGAGAGCAAAGTACTTTGCCCAAGAGCACAACTCCTAACTCCATGACCGTTCTCCGCGAACACTAAGAAAGCAAGTCCCTGTACAGTCAATCAACACATCCCAGGACAAATGTAGCCCATGAAATAAAGCTTTTCCCACAGTAAACATGCCCAAGCCAACGCGATTCAAAAGTTGTGTTCGTGAACATTAATTGTCCCAGTTATGTAGCACGTCATCTGGCATCCCGACAAAACAGGCCACGTTACTGCTGATTGCGCGGTCCAGAATCACAACCAAAAACTAAACCTTCTCGTGCGCATTTGCTTTTTGATGATGTCATTTGTTTTTGTCCCTGCTGCCGAAAACAAGTCTAACCTGCAAAATGTGTTTACCCCCTCCCTCCCTCCCCCTCCTCCCCCCCCCCCCAATAACTTGGGGCTATATATATGTCTGCTGACTTTTGTTTTTCTTTTGTTTTGTTTTTTTGTTTTTGCTGGGTTGTAGTCTACGTTGTGAAACAACGGTTACACGGGATTTTGCCAAGGTAACAAAAATGGCACAAGGAGGAAAACCATTTTTCCTTTTCGGTTACATATTAATGACAAACGGAGAAACGTGATTTGCTCGTAATACCTTGGACATCAAAACACCAATGCAACTTACTACATTAAATGTCAAGGGCGCTGCATGTGATCTCTTTGACGGGAAATTTACCTCCAGAAATATTGATCATACTCATTAAATGCAGTTTCCCGTGATAAAAGGGTCATTTACCACGGAAAAGAGTTTGGTGTAACCGAACCCTAAGGGAGCGGATTCCCTGGAAACTAAAGTCCAAACATGTTTCTCATGTAACCGTTTTTCGTCTGCAGCTTGGGATCTTATAACCAGGACTCTACGGTATCTTTACTCGACGTTCATCACTACAAAACGACAAAATGTGTAAATATTCACTGCAAAGCTACATTTCTCTGATTTATCCATAGTGCATCAACTCTTATTTGACTGAAATCCCACCCAAGTTCGCATTGCGGACCTATTTTTATCTTTCACACTGTGAAGATATCATCCCTCTGAAAACATTTTTCTTTTGTCCCTCAAACTACTCTTAAATTTGTTGATGTATGATCGAAACATCTTCGGATCTTCTTCGATCGTCTTCGGCAATCTTCGGTAATCTTCGCAAAATGTTCGGAAGCGTTCGTCTGGCCTTCGGAACAATTTTGGAAAATCTCCGGAAATCTTCGGAAAGTGGTCGGAAATCTTCGGAAAAACGTCATTCATTCGTCGTGTTCAACTCAAGCTCAACTCAACTCAATATCGAGTTGAACATGCGAAGATAAAATTCGTATCCACGCGCGGGCATGTAATATCCTCTATACATTTTACCTTCGAATGTCGCAACTGTGTAGATATGCTCAGTACGCCTATCGGTCTAAAAACTTGCTCAGGTTAAATATGCAATGTCTGCGTTCAATTCCAAAGGAAATTACGAAAAATAAGCCATTGCGGTTCACATTCTCCAAAATACGCAGAACTTGGTCATTTCACGTTGTTGTTCTGCAAATGACAGGTAAGAAATGTACCAAGATTCAAAACGCACACGTGTGCAGAACCATTGTTTTGCTCATTGAACCTTTTGTCGGTGGCGTTCTCGTTGGCGTCGCCGTCGTGGTTTGCTAAAGCTCCCTAATATTTATGCCATACCGGACAGATAACAGTGGGACTTACGAAAGAAAAATAAAACGAGAATTTCCCATCAAACTTGGCCAGCCGAGAAGAGTGGTTCCTACCATTTTCTATTCCTTTCCCCGATCCCCCACATAAGTGAAATCCACCGAAGAGAAGTAGGGCAACGAGCCGGTCGAAAAATTTTTGAGCTCCAGAGATGCTCTTGAATATTCCGGACGGACCGAACCGAAACGGATCTTTCCATTTGACTTTCGACCGAAATTTCCGGGATTTTTGGCATACTGTTAAAAGTACCTCTCTACACACAGACAAAATAAGAAATAAATCTCCCTAAAATTGAAATAAAGTAGTGCTTTCTGCTAACAACGCTCAAACTTGTGCTTGTGAAAGGGAGATTACTACAGTCGTAAAAAGCAATAAGAAACCCCTAAGGGTGTAAAGAGGTTCGAACCTACGAGAATTGTTCAGTGACTGTGTTATGAAACTGCTAGGAGTAAAGCTGGCCAAAAGCGTGTTCATACTCGCAAGATACTAAAACTAAGTAGAAATATATTTATTTTTGTACTGTTAGGGAGTTGTTAAATATATCTCGTAATTGATCAGCATGAGAAGAACTTAAGTTTAAGACCCCGGGTATGATGCTGGGATACGCACCAGACTTCCGACATCACTTTCAGAGCTCGTCATCTGTATCGGCACCGTGACTGGTTCGAAACTCCGCAACACCATGGCGGATAGCTCGGCAAATTTAAGGACTCTTGGCATTTCACACATCTTAATAGGGATCGTACTCGTCTGTTTAGGCGTCGCTGATCGCTTTGAAAGCCTCTTTTGGACCGGTGATTTATATTTTGGAATATGGATTGGCATATGGGTGAGTTCTCCACACGTTTTTCGTGGGTTTGCAAGAATGTCAGACAGCAATTATTGCTTCAGTTAAACGGCTGTCGAGCCCGGAGATTTTTATCCCTTTTGGTCATTAATAGGGTATCGATTTTGGCCATTTTGGTCTCAAATAGGGTATGGTTTTTGCACTCTATAGCTAGTCTTGAACTGATTTGGTATGCTTTTTAGAAGAAGCTACTTTTTCATCATTATCGATAAGACCATCAACAAAAGCCCTTCACAATGCCTTTAAAATCGGTCTCACTCTGAATTAGGGGATTAATTATAAGGCAGGTTTGAAACAGGGTATTGATTTAAGGGTCATATCTGATATATGGTGTCACATTTTCGGTTAGGTCGTAAATAGGATAGAGAAAATCACAGAATTTGGTCTTGGATAGGGTAAGGGTTTTGGGAGGCAGGCCGCACACCCCCAGCTGATTTTTCTGTGATTAACCCCCCCTGCGGGGGGGCACCGAGTAGGATTTTCTGGGAAGTTCAATCACGATGAACACAAATAAGCCGTTACTACCTCTTTGAAACCATACTGTAGTTTCATTCCTCCAACACTGGAGCTTTTTAAAGCTATACATTGTCTATTGTTTGTTTCTTAAATGTAAAATGAGTAACAAGGAATATTGTCACAAACTGATAAAAATATTCTGTTTTCTCTTCTTTTGCAGACATGCATCTCAGGAACTCTAGGCATGTTCGCCAGTCTCAGAGAAACAACGTCTTCCCGAAAAGCGTTTGTAAGTTCCTGTTAGTTGAGAAGTTTTGAAGAAGCCTGGCCAAAGTAACTAACTTAAAATCTTAAGATTGAACGCAAAAAAACACCAAAGCTTGCCTCTGCAAGTTATCCTTTGCATTCCAATATTTCTTTCGACCCTCTTGTACACACATCTATCATTCACTTAGTTAGGGTGAAAAGATCTCAGCAGGAAATTACTTTGCTATGCTTCCTTCATTTCTTTCGGCATTTCACCTCGCAAAATTCTATTGTTCATATCTTGCCATATTGTGCCATATCTTGCAATTTGCTGCTCGGGTGAGAGAAAATAGGGAGTGAGTTATTACAACCAGGCTTGTTTTCTACTCATAAATACGTATTGTTGAAATTTTCAGATGGGCGTCCTCTTATTTTTCTGTACCATATCAGTTTTGCTTGGATTGGCACTTCTCGCCATCTACGGCTTTTTCATTGTCATTCTCTGGAATATTGCCGCCTATATTCCCGTATACATAGCTATCGCCTCAATGTTCGCGACTCTTGGTATTCTTGAGACTGTTACAGGAATCTGGTCAGCGGTATGCTGTTGTCGGTCATGCTGCGCTGTGACTCGGTCAGAACCGGTGAGTCCTATTTTAGAAACTTTAGTTAATCCAAGTGCTCTACGCGCAAACCTGTGAATTTCCCGGTGAATTCCAAAAAGCACCTCTAATGTTTTAAAGGGACCCACGAAATTTTTTTCACAGAAAGTTCGACTGCAGTTTGAGTCATGACGAATTACTTTTTGCTCCTGCATTGTCCGCCTTGTTGGAGATAAAATTACATAATCTCCTCTTTATACTGTGTTCCCATCTTTGTAAATTCCAGGAACAACAATTTCTAAATCCTGCCACTGACGCTGAATCGGTCTCCACCGGTGAATTCATGACACAACGAACTGTTAGTGTTGCTATGGTAATTCCAGTACAAGGAGACGACAGTTGCGATGCCACACAGGAGTGGAGCGGTCTTCTTCCGGCGATCCCGGTACCTACCTTTGGAGCGACGGGGAATCACCCTCAGCCTGTTGGTGCTCCCATGTCAGTTCCGCTGCAAGCGGCAGGCGTCGTTGAGGTTGTTGTCCAAGCTTCTGAATCAGTGGCTCAAGGAGGTCGGCGTTAAATGATTAGCTGCCGCCATAGTAGTTCCAGTGTAAGCAGACGATGGAGTGGTTGCAGTTCAGGCGGACAAGTTTACTTCTGGAGTGGAGGGAGTTCAACGTTGGATTGCTCAAACTGATACTTCTCTAGCGATGGCTGCAGGCTACTCAGCATTGAAAGAAAATATGTTTCTTTTTTATAATAATTTATTTAATGAGAAGTACTATAAAATAATCATTAATGCAGTCAGATAACACTGATGGCACGAGAAGCCTTAACGCATGTGCAATTTACATTTTTGGCTAAAGGGTGAAACTTAATTAAAGCTGAAGCATATTGATGTATCAAGCTTGACTGAAATTTAGATTTCAAAAAATTGCATTGCCACGGACCAAATGTTTCTCTCAGGAAAACACTTACTTTGGTTTGAAATAGGGCACGGGTTCCGAGAAATGAACCTTATCCAACCCACTCTCCCCGCGGAGGAAACCGAAACATTTGGAATAGTGACTAGAATCAGAAAAAGTGTGATCATTTTGCCTCTACACTTAGCCAGGCAGGGAGATCATTGAAGACATGGTTTTCCGAGTACAAAGACACTGTCTTGATGTTCGACAAAAATCCATAGTCGCGAGTTATGTCTAAGAATGTGGCCATAAGATATGCTTCCCGTTTGACAACATAAAAGACATGACCATCAGGCCTCGATGTTTGTGAAAGATCAGAACGCTTGGAATCACCACATGGCCATCCTACGGAGAATTATTGGCTCGGCTAAGAGCTTGGTAGTCACGCAAAAAAAACACATTTTTGTGGTCACGCGATTAAAGGAGCTAAGTCACGGTTTGTGCATTTAAATTTAGCCTAAATTGTCGTTTGCAATCCGTGTTAATCTTCTCTATCCTTGTTTCTTTATGATATTCTATTATCTCTTTGGTGTTTTTTTATCTTAGTAAACTACTATTGTCAGGTTCCCTTCAACTTAAAGGTAATTTGTACGTGGCAAAAATAACTCAAGCTATCGTGATTGAGCTTTTTTAAACCCACGCAACGTTTTTAGTTTTTCTCATTCTAACGGGTAATATCTTACAACATCACGCGTAACAACAACATGAAGCATTTATTATATCAAAACTGATCATGAATCTTTATGTTCCACCTCCATATGCGAGTTTGTGGCAAACAATTACTGAAACAGTTTTTGAACTTTCAATAAATTTTCAATTGTATTTTTTCCTGGTATTTTTCTATTTGAATTTGTAATTGTAGTTTTTTGATAGATTTTAAGGACCACAGTGAGAACTACTGGCTTTACCAGTAATTGTGTTGTCCAATAAAGTCATTATTATTATTATTATTAACAGTCTTCTAAGTCTGTTTGATTGCCTCAGTACTACAATGGAAGCTGATACGCCAAAACGCAGAAATCACCGAAATGTTCTTCAACAGGCTCCAGGCCCAAAACAAAACAAACTAGCTCAAGACAGACACAAGTTTAGTTAGTTTTATTTCGATTGTTTGCTAAATAGAGCATTCAGAACACATTTCTCGTGCATTCATCGTCGCTGAAATTTCCAATGATCATTTCCAATGATCTGACGTCGTATGCCTGAAATAGGCCCACCTGTCATGCCCAGTAAAGCTCATTAGCTCCTTTCTAGAGTTCCGGTTAATCATGCAGTGAATTCCGCGAATAAAACGTTTATTCTCCGAAATGATTTCCACGAATAAGATTAGTCTCGTAATCACAACATCTCCATTGTTTAATAAATTCCGAGAAAAGTACTCGATCAGTCCTGTCAATGGATCGCAATCGGATACCCCCTAAGCGCCGCTGCTTTCAGATAGAACACAAGGTGTAAGTAGTTGTAATGAGTTCTAAAACAATATTCCTTGTCAATGATTAAGTGTTGTATTTGCACCATTTTCCATTTCTATAGCTTTCATAGTCTTGTTAGTCTTTATAGTCTTGTTTCCCTTGTTTTTCTTTCCCTCTGCTCTAGAGTTTCCGGCCCCCAGTATTTACGTGCAAACTTGCCATGACATGTTCGTATTTCTCGGAAACAGATATCTTTTCTCGGAATCTATTGTTGCCCAAGGTCTATCAAGGTCGAGATAATCATATGATCTTCAAAAGGAGCTGATTGGTTAGAATTCTGAACGGTAACCAACACCTCTGTTTTCTTTGCTGCCCTATAAATTACTACACCCAGTAGTTGGTCTATCGTCAAACTGCGCCATAGCGTTTTACAAGTAGAGTTGAGGGAATGATTCAACCTTGCAAGATGAAAGCAGTTCTTGTATTTGCCTTCCTTGTTTCCATCCCTGTCGGTAAGTTACTTCCATTACACTTTTGCCGAATTTGAGCACTTTTATCAAAAGTACGAATTAGCCAAGCCAGCCGAGTAACTAAGATCGAGAGCTTTCATTCTCGTTTTCGTAGATTCCTATAAGTCTGAACTTGTTCCTGGTTTTAATTATGCTTTATAGAAAACTTTTATGTGCTAGTGTGCCATTATCAACGCGGAAAAAATGTGTTTCCTTACCTTCAGCACTTCAAATGATTTTCGCTTCGCTATGACATTCTGTCCTTTACAGTTCCAAGGAAGAAATCATAGGATTTTTAAAGTTGACTTAACTCAAAATGATTGCAAATCATAATTAAGTTAACGTTTGATCATCTTGCCTGTAAATAGTGATGCTTTAGCCATACGTATTTCATTGTAAAACAAATGTTCTGCGTCGCTACCCAGGGATTGTTCGATGTGTATCTGGGACGTATGTTTCGTTTACCCTCGGATAAAGGAAACCAGCTGATGCAGAATTACCGGGAAAGAATATAACTTTCAGTTCATCATGCCCCTTTGATAAAGAAGAAAATTCATTGAGAACATTGAGCAGCTTGCCTAAATGTTACTTGAGTTGAAAACGAAAGAAAATACGAATCATGGCTTTTTATATGACCCTAGCCAGCGCCCAAACTCATTAGCAATTGACAGCCGCAAAACGATTGAACACAGTTACTTGGATCAGTTCGGTGACTCGAAATCTTCCGTTCTTGGCTTTAAGATGAAATGACATGTACTTAAGTTTATATTTCTTTAAAATGTTTTTCTATATCTTCTTTAATTCAGGCAATTAGCGATATTTATTCCAATCGTAGTTCAAGTCATCAAGTTTCTCTTCAGTATTAAACCTTTCTTCTGGGATCTAATATAACTGTTATCTTCGCGCAGATTAAGTACGTGAGTCGGCTTTTATTCCGATGTCTTAATCTTTTGCTTATTTTTTCCAGGATATGGCCTCAAGTGCTTCGAGTGCGTTTCTACCAAGGATTGGGGTGGCTGTGCTAGTGTCAGAAAAGAGGTGACTTGCGATTCAAGTGCGGATCGCTGTGTTAAAGGTATGAAAGAGGGAACACAAGATGATGTCTCAGTCACGGTATACATTAAAGGTTGCGTTGAATCATCCGAATGCGATGCTGATACATCGGACTTTTGCAAGTCTGACACAGGAGAGGTGAAGAAGTGCGATATCAACTGCTGCAGTGGCGATTTGTGCAATGGAGGCAAAGTTCCAATGGTCAGCGCCATCATGCTCTTGGCATGCGCCCTTGTAGCTTTTCTTCGCTAATTTTGAGAAACTATTCAACAGTTAGCAGTGCCACGAAAAAGCGTAGAAAATAACGTTGAGTTACCGATTCCACGTAACTTGTGTTGCATTAGGCACATCGAGTTTTTTTAGTAGAAACTGTTCCAGTCGTTGTAATTTCAAGCGATATTTTTTGCAGTAAATCAGTCTAGTCAGTCTGTATATCATTTATTCAGTTATTTTGTTCTCTAGTAAAACTATCTTTTATACCTTGGAATGAACATAAGTGACCTTTGATGAAGACTCAATCGTATCTAAAATAAAGGATTTTATTTCAAGCCCTGATTGAGTGTAAATTTGTGCTTCGCATTAAGGAAAATGGAATCTGCGTTAAAAGAGAACATCATTCTGTACTTTTAAAACCTTGCTGTTCGCCAAGAAGTCCATGAGAAAAAAAAGAAAGGGCCAGGGTATGCACAGTCAAGTAGGGCTTAAAACTGAACAAGAAGCCAAAGGACCCCAAAGCATCCTAAGCTCATCCTATCTATCGGGCTTCGTTCTGATTAATTCTCGAGGTCATAATCTCGCTACAGCAGACCAATGTGCTGCCGTCTTTTCTAATGTACAGGATGCCACTAACCTGGTTGATTTTATCAGTCAATATTGTGGAAACTAAGACTCAGAAGTACAGCCTGTATTTCGGAATTCGGAATTCGCCGAACAAGCTTTCAGCCGGCCCAGAAAATCACAAACATGAAAATAATAACACAGGCACAAGATAAGCTATTGGAGCTTCCATTTTTTGAAATGAACTAAAACATTTAGAAGATCCGAGTTCAGTCCGTTCATATCTGATATGACGTCTATTGCAGGCGCGACCGCCCGCTCCCTCACCCCCCCCCCCCCCCCCACCTTCACCCCTCCCTGGACCAGCGTAGTAGTTCATTCATGGGCTTCCGGTTAAATTATAAAATTCCGAGAAAACCCCATTTTCCTCAGAAATGCTTTCGGAGAAAAAAACCTTGCATGTCGGTAATCAGGACGCCCTCATTGTGTAATGCATTCCGAGAAACGCAACGCGGTTTTTTTTCTCTTCTAAAAAGAGACCCTTTTAAAAAAAGTAAACACAACTTGAATATGGTTTCCGGATCTTTCCTTGTCAGTGAATGTCTCTTTTATTTGCTAAATTTTCATTTCACCTTAATTTTTCCTTTTCAGAGTTTCCAGTAAATTTCGAGAAAAGAAGTTGTGCAACGGTCAATCAGAGATTCGCGGTCGTGACAAAACACCAGCATGAGCTTAAAGCCTGAAACTATGTACCTTTCTTTTCAGTGATTGTCTGTCGTATCTGCCGCATTTTTATTTCTATAGCTTAATTCTTGTTTCCCTTCTTCTTCGAATTCTTTTTCCCGGTTCTAGAGTTTCTGGTTCCCATTTATATTCAACGTGAAAACTTGCCATGACTTGTTAGTATTTTTCTTTCTTTAGGAATGTAGATCTGTTTGCCCAAGGTCTATCAAGGTCAAATAGTCATAAGCTAATCATGAGATTATGGCCTTATGTGCCCAAGGATACCAAGAGGATTGAGTGAGTCACGTGAGAAATCATAAGATCTCCTAAAAGAGCTGGTTGGTTCGAATTCTGCACGGTAACCAACACCTCTGTTTTCATTGCTGCCCTATAAATTACTGCACAGTGACGAAAACGAGTTGGTATACCGTCAAACTGCACCATAGCGTTTTACAAACAGAGTTCGGGGGAGTGATTGAACCTTCTAAGATGAAAACAGTTCTTGTCTTCGCCTTTCTTGTTTCTATCCCTATCGGTAAGTTACTACAGTCTCCAAACATCACTTTTTTTGACGATCTTTAATGTTCAGCACTTTTTTAAATACAAATTAGCGAAGCCAGTAAGCAGCAAAGTAAATACCGATTTTCAAGACATCAAGAGCTTTTATTCTCTCTTTTGTGGATTCTTTTAATTAAGCCTGAACTTGCTCCTGATTTGTATGCTCTAGAAAACATTTGTTTGCAAGTGTACTGCAGTGACGGATCCAGACCTTGAGCTAGGAGGGGGGAAGGGGTCGGTTTTTTTTCTTTCCTTGCCAGCATTTCTTCCTTCTGCGTTTTTTCTTACCCAAAATAAGGGAGGCCAGGTCCCCGGGTCCCTCTCCTGAATCCGCCACTATATTATTAGCCCAGAAAAAAATGCATTACCTCACCTTCAGTTCTACACATGATTATCATTTGAGGGTCTCAATCGGGGATAGCTTTGATGGTTGACAGTTAAATTTTTTCGATTTTGACGGTTAAATTTAGGGCTTTTGACGGTTATCGAGAGGAAATTTCTTCTATGAAACTTTTGCGTTTTGGAGATCGTCTTGGTCTTTCACGGATGAAATTAAGCGAAATACTGGAATATATGATAGCAATATATAATAAAATATAATTAATAAGCCCAGATCAAACTATTTTTGACAAATCTTTCAAACCAAAGACATTGATCAAAGTTGTTTAAAAGCTCCAACTGAATACTCTTTTCCGTTCGTCCTCACCAACGGAAACTCGCGAGCGGGTTGGAAAAGATAACTACACTGCCGTTTGAAGCTAAAACAGTTCTGATTATCAATCTTGTTTGTCTCACACACTTTTTTTCTAAAACAACTTTAAACAGTTTTACAAAATTAACGATATTTACCCCATGCCAGTTCTATTTAGTTCGTTCCGAAGTCATGTTTCTTTTCAGTAACCTCGGTCTCCTTGGAATATAATATAGTTATAATATATAATATATAATTATATAATATATAATATAGTTATCTTCGCGCAGATTGTGTACGTGAGTCGGATTTTAGTGTTTGTCTTTTTACTTATTTTCACAGGATACGGCCTCAAGTGCTAACAGTGTGCTTCCACCAAGGGTTGGGATGACTGTGCCAGTATCAGAACAGAGGTGACTTGTGTTTCAAGTGCGGATCGCTGTATCAAAGTTATAAAAGAAGTTACTCTAGATGATGTCTCAATGGCGGTATACGGCAAAGGTTGCAGCGATTCACCCGAATGCGATTCTGATACATCGCCTTTTTGCAAGTCTGACGTAGGAGAGGTGAAGAGGTGCGAGATCAACTGCTGCAGTGGCGATTTGTGCAATGGAGGCAAAGTACCAATGGTCAGCACCATCATGCTCTTGGCATGCGCTCTTGTGGCTTTTCTGTGCTAATTTACAATACCATAAAAAAAAGCATAGAAAATAGCTTTGAGTCACCGATTTCACGAAGCTGGGTTTGCATTATGGACATTAAGTTTTTTTCAGTAGAGACTGTTCCAATCATAGTAATTTCAAGCGATATTTTTTTTGCAGTAAATCAGTCAGTCTATATCATTTATTCAGTTATTTTGTTCTTTAGTAAAACTATCTTTGATTCTTTGGAATGAACATGAAGTGACCTTTGTTGGAGAGTCAATTGCATCGTAATAAAAGTCTTTTATTTGAAGCCCTGATTACTGAGTGTAAATTTGTGCCTCGCAGTTAAAACAATGGAATCAGTCCGCGTTAAAAGAGAACATCAGTCTGTACTAGTAAAACCTCGATGTTTGCCAAGAACTCAATGTGGAAAAACCTCTGGCCAGGGTAGATCAGATGAAAATCAAGCAGGGCGTTTGAAAGTGAACCGACAAGAAGAGCATCCCAGGCTCATTCCAGTCTATCTGGCTTCGCTTTGATTAATTCTTGAGGTCATGGCCATGTCATGGGTCAGGCCAATGTGCTACTTTTCTACTGTACAAAATTCCTCTCACCCAATTGATTTTGTCAGTTACCGTTATATAAAACCCGGAAAAGCATAATTCGCAAAAAAGGCTTTCAGATGGCCCCAGAAAAAAACACCCACATCAAAATAATAACACAAAGACAGGAGATAAGCCGTTGGAGTTTCGATACTTTGAAATGCAGCTTTTTAATATTCGTGTCAGTTTTCATACATTACATTGTCAATAACATAAACAACACCACTGTATATTTCCGTTCATCTAATATGAACCAGACCAGCCATACCATAAATGTAGTTCATTTATAGAGTTGCAGTTTAGTCATGAAATTCGAGAAAACTTTCTTCTTCTTAGACATTCATTCCCTAGGAAAAAGCCTTGTACGCCAGTAAGATGAGGAGCCATTACTCTGGGGCATGAATTTCTCACCTTTAGGTTGTTCATGATTTTTTGCTGCCGGCAACAACTTGGGCAATAATTTTTTTAAACATCAAAAATCAAAATATTAACAGTAGAAAACACTTGTTTGACTTTTTTCCCCCATGGCTCACCTTGCCCCATTTTTTTTTTCCAGCAGTTTTTGCTATGCGGTATTTTTGGGAGAGAATTGCCCAATTCCCCCCCCCCCGGTCCCCGCCCCCCATAGAAAATAAATAATGGTCCGTCCCTAATCAGAATGTCTCCATTGCGTAATAAATTCCGAGAATCGGAGAAAAGTTGTTTGTATTCTAAAAGCGGACCCTAAAATTAGTGAAAACAACTTGAATGTGGTTTCCTGATCTTTCCTTGTCGGCGGTCGTCTCGTTAATTTTATCTGCTAAATTTTCATTTCGATTCATGACATTGTCATGCTCGATGAAAAGGTCATTAGGAAGAGTCCAGCAAAACTGCCCAGCTGTCTTGCAGCTTCAAAACTATTTCAAGTACAAGTAAGGGGAAACAGCTCCGATAAGTAATCGTATCCCTGAAAAAAGTGCACAATTCTGACTGTTTTTATTGTTTGTTTGTTTTTTTTTTTTTTTCAGATTCTTGCGTCACGTCGCGCGCTTATTCCAATTTTAAATTACACGCCAGATTACTCCCCTAATAATATACATGCACAAATTTCAGCATGCTGAATTGGCTGAGAGCGCGGCAATTAATCCCATAACGTGCAGAAAGTTGAAATCGAGTGTAGGAAGTTGAAATTAAATTGCATTTAAATTGAGTTGTTTTGATTGTAAATTAAAATGTTTAATTCGCCCCACAAATGCTAATTTATAGTTATTATAGTTTATATTGTACATGAAGTGGATTATTTTTCCAACTTGTGACAAACATGTGACTTGCATTTTACGATCATTCAGTCTCGATTTTCGTATTAGGCCTGATGCGTACTGTACTGTTAATCTTTCTAGTTTCTTTCCTTTCCTCCCACCTTTTGTTGGGCGAAGAGGTTTATTTTGTAGTAGTATAGGATTGTTTTCACTTGTTGGTTTTATTTGTCTTGTACGATCACAAGTTACACCTCCTTCTACCCTCGCCAATCACGTGTGTTTCACCTGTGTTTCGCCCATTTCAGTTGCCCACACGTACAACGAACAAGATGAACAATTGTATTATAGGTAGTCGTTGTAAATAGTTGATTTAATTTCTTGGTTTTACTTTGCATTGCATTGTTTTTTAATATTTTGTAAGGTTTCTGCACAATTCAGTGATATACTGCAACAGTTGAAACTCAGTAAACTATCCAGTCTATCTATTCTATATTTTAGCTATTCCTTCAAATAAACTACTCTCTGTGCCGACGGGCGGAACCTTTTGTGTTCTTTGGTTTGTTTTATATAGATCATTTCGTTGTTGACCACTTCCCGGATTTCTTTGGAGAATGATAAAAAGTGATCAAATGAATTTTTTCTTTCTCGTTCAATATGGAATAAATAAGGGCTTTCTAACAACCCGGCCAGTAATACATTACAATTGAAAAAAGAAACACTCAGCCAGAATCCGACTGTAACAAGGTTCGACCGCGCATACAAAAGGGAAACTGGCACTAGATGCCGTGTGCCGCTGTCAAGAGGTTATATCCTCTGCAGGCGCAAATGCTGTTGTGATGACAAACTGAGAGAAACCATCGCTTATCGAATTAGGATGAAAATGTTTTCTTCACTTTGACTTGAACTTATGGGAAAGTCTTCCTGTAAAGGCTGAAATAATGAAACATGAAGATTATAATGACAGGTGAAGAAGCAGATCGTTTCCTTTGATTAAAAAAAAAACTTACTATGGAGAACTTGCTGCAACTAACGGATAAGTTCATTGGTTAATTTCTTTCACTGCAGAAAGTGAATCTAGCGAATAACGTGTAATAAGAAAGAACATAGGAATAGGTGGAGTAAACGACAGTTGATAAAATCAATGCCAATTCCAGGAGTAACGGTAGAGGTGGGTGAAACACGTTCATTTTGGCACAGTGAATTTGTGGAAGCTAACGTTCAATGTGGGGTGTGATTTCAATATTTGTCTGGATATTCTCATTGTGTTAACATTTCTACCCTTTACATTTTAGGATGTGGATGCATACTCTGATGTGTCCAATGGCTCTACAATCTCAGTGGTAGGATTTCAATTCAAATTCATTTTCGTAACAAGTTTAAAAGCTTTAAGCTTGTGTCCAAATTATCAAGCTAAAAATCTGTTTATTGATAATTAACTTTTAGAGTTTTAAATAAGGACGAAAACTTCTGTGTCTATGTTTTAATACCAGTTTTTACACCCTGGTTAAGATCATAGCCTCATCATTTTGCTCCCAAGATTGCATAGGGTCAATCCAAGCCACAGGTGAGGTTGAAAGAGTCAAATAATATGCTATGATCTTCATAGTAACAGAGGTTATTTATTCCTTTTATGAAATTGCTACGGGATAAGAATGCAAAGGAGGAGGTTTTTTGTGCACCAGGAAACTGACACATAACTTCTGATAACTCCGGGGAACTGGAAGGCAGCATGGCCTAGTTGTTAGGGTGCTGGGATTTATAATCCTGAGGTCCTGGGTTCAAATCCTTTTCCCTGCCACTAGATGAATTTGTGTTCAGTAGTCCCAAATTCAACTCCAACACATCTTGTAAATAGCTAACTGGTAAGCCTTCAAACCAGGTAGGATTTTTAAAAAGTTTTCAGTTCTTTTTACAATATTTGTTTCATCATTTATACTGTTCCCAATTAGCACAGCAATGTTAAATACCATGACACTCAAATAATAAAAGCAATTTATTTTTTGTTTTTATTTTTTACTTATGCGTGCATTGTTAAGAATAGCTGAAAGAGGCCTGCAAGAATTTCAGCTTCTTTAAAATTACACATAAACCTAGTTGTAAGCATTATTATAAATAATGGCATGTCAAACATCTGGGACAAACAAATTTGTACCCACATGATATAGGTAACATTCAAAATTTCAGCTACTCTTACTGAACAGACATTACAATGATAAATTAACATAATAATCCTACAGGTATGAGGGCATGTTGAATGAAGATGATCGTAGCAATTATTTGGCTATAAATATATAGTGTTTAACCAAATCCAACAAGGTGTAATTAATGAAATATAAAGTGTTGTGCTGCATTTTATTGTATTTACTACAACATGTACTATTAATATTATGTTTGTTTTCAGTAAAGCAGTGTTTTAGTTTCAATTCAATGAAATTTTATCCACTAAACTTTTGTGATAGTTTACACTGCATGTTGTTAGTTTTACCACTTCTTGGCCGGACTTTTAGTTTTGTCGAAGTAGACCTGAGCTTAGAATAAAGTTCACTATCTAGTCAGAGTAAAGCTAAAAGGAAGCTGCTAATTCACTATACCAGGGATTTCATGAACATTTTCACCTGGAGGGCAACTGGTTTTCACAGGCAGACAAAAGTTTTTGAACTGAACCTCTTTATGACAAAATCTTTCTTCTAGATGGGCAAAGCAGGCGGACAAAATTGTCCTGACAGCTGGTCAATTTGCCCAGTGCCCAGCCCTTAACCAAACCCCTGCTATACACATGAACACTACAGCTATAGCTTGGACAAAAGTGTACAGAGTGATACATGACAGTGTGATTAGAGACCTCCTAGTTTTATAATTCTACACTATGATCAATCTTTCTGCACCATAAATTATGGTATATAAAATAGGTTAAGATGTTACATTTGTATTTTGTTGAAATTGTTTTATTTAGGGTAGTGCAGCTTCTGGTGGAAGTGGACACATGCCAAGACCTCCGTCTGGTGAGATATTTAGTGCTACATGTTCTTTGTATTTGTGTGCAGTTTTGGGATGTTCTGTCTGGGATATTTGGTTTATTAATATTTTTATACACACTCAGGTGGTTCACGGCGGTCTAAGTCAGTGCAAGGACGACGATCTCTGACTGGTAAGGATAAACTTTATATGATAAATGATAAATACATAAAATTATGTAATAAATGCATTAACATAATTAATTTCCTGGTCTATTGCCATAAAGGAGGTACATGTAAGTTGCTTTATGGTCTACGGTGTTCAGTACTGTGATTATTATTAAATGCTCATTTAAGTACAATAGATCACAGATTTTGGATTCACAGTATGAACCTAATTTGCTATCGAAACTTTGTGCTCCTAACTCTTTACTCCTTTCCATCTAGATTAAAATTGATTTTGACCTGCAAAGAAGGCCAAATGCAGCTGATTGGCTAACAACTAATAACAAGAAACCAAGCAATGCAAAAAAACCTCTTGTTACATATTGCACAATGTGTGATGCCATGGATTGGATTATTTAATAAGTGGATTATTTATATTTGACAGCAAAGTCACCATATTCTAGCACCCAAATTAAAGGCTCTTCAAAACAACAGCCTCCCAAACCTGCTGCAAGAAATATGTGGATCACTGCAATGAGAAATGGAACTGCAAGTAAGCAATCACATTTACATGATATACATGTATACCTCTTACTGACTGAGTGTGAGGTCCCTACTCTACATGTGAGTTACAGGCCAAGTTTTCTTCCCCTTTGCTTTATGGCCCAAGTGCAAAGTGCAAGGGCCATGAATAGAATGGGGAAAAACCATTGATAGAAAATTTTTAAAAATATGGGAAGATGAAGGGGGAAGGATGGTCTGTAGCCCACATGTACCATCCCTAAATCTGCCATCATATTTAATTAAGAGGAAGGCATGAAGTTATGTCATAATACATCTTAATAACCAAGTTCAAGATCCACACTGTAAGTTACGGACCAAGCTTTTTCCTCTTCAATTTATGACTATAAATCGAAGGGAGAAAACCAAGGATCTGTAACCTATAGTACAGACCGAGAAGACATTAGGTTAGTAAGAAATTTAAAAGATATTTAATACTTACTGTGTTTCTGACAGGTTCGGGAATGATTTTTATTCGCACAGAATGGCGTCAAATTTCTTTTAATGCACCTTAAAAGCAAAAGAAGTCATTTTGAAATTGTAGTTAAGTCATTAGCACGTTTAAATAAACAAAGAAAGTTATAAAATTTTACTTGCTGTAAAAGTTAAGAACAATAATAATTATTGTTCTTAACTGGCGATAAATCATGAAACATTTTGGCAACAAAAACTCAATTTAAGTGGGCTGTACAGTCGAATATGGCCTGCTAAATTAATCACAGGGTGTGTAGTAACTGAGAGATATAATTATAGTGTCTGCTAATGGACACATGAAGAGTGATCTCTGATAAATCTCCAGCTGCATTACAAAAATTTTCTTCTTAGCCCTGAGTACAGAAAATTCCCCCATGAAGACTTGGGCAGGTACTAGAGCCTCTTATGGCAAGCAGAGTAGGAGTGGAACCAGAGCAAGGCATTTAAGTGACTTTGTTCAAGTTGAGGACTTGAAGAACAAAAATCATGTTAGGAGTGCTAGCATGTCTGCAAGTAAGTTCTATATTAAACAGAGAACTCTAGAAATACAAATCTAATATGTACTCTGTACATATGTACATTAAATTTTAGTACATAACCTAGCTCATTACAGTTCTCCTGGTCTGTAGTTCAGTGATTGGGTGATTAGGTGTGCAGAGGATCATGTATTCAACTTTTTCCAGGGACTTAGAATTTTTCATTGACCCGCACTCAGGATCAAACAGAAATACACAAGCATATTTCTTTCAAAAATGTTTCAAAGATGTTAATTCATTTGTCGCAAGCATGGGAGAACCTAAAAGTAATTTGCTCTGGATTGTTTGATATATTTCTGAGTACTGCTTGTCAATCAGTGATCATGTGAAAACAAGCCATGAAGCCCAGACCAAAAATATGTTTATGTGCCCCTATATTATGGCTGGTGTTACTACAACACAAAGTTACAGAAATATTTCTCAGTGTTAATGTGTACACAAACTGATGTTGATGACAGTAAATAGTTTTCACGGGCATGTAGTGGATTGTGTATAGCTTCATCATGATTCAGTGGAAATTTTAAGCTGACAGACTGCAACCCCTTAATACCCAAAGAGTTGCAAAATCTATTAGGAGTGTGAATAAAATGTACTGACTAGATTGCTATTTCCCTAAAAAACCTAAAAAGGTGCGTATAAATGTATGCATTACCATAAACTTCCAAAAGTAATGACCCTCGCTACATGTACTTTTGGAATTAGCAGCCTTTGGGGCTCATTACTTTTCGGGGGGGAGGGGGGTGTTACTTCTGAGAGGTCATTACTTTTGGGGAGCAAAAAATGTTATATAAAGTTGGTATGACTAAGCTCTTCTTCCAGTTTAAGTCTATATTGCTGTCACATGGGCAAGCTCTTCATGTTTAGATGGTGTTGTGAGTGGTGGGTGGGAAAGCTAGGTGGATACCATAAACTGTTTTTGTTTTCTTCATGACACACTGCTATGTTAGTCTATTACAACAATATCTCAGTGCGTTGGGTGAATTTCCAATTTAAATTTGAAGAAACATTCCTCTTAATATGCTCCTTTTGGAAATGATACTAATTTAGATCAACTTTTCCAATATTACGTTCAGACTTGACTTCATGTTATTTGATGAAAATTTTACAGGTTTTGTTTTAACACAGCACAACATTAACTGATGAAGCATAAATTGACATTACCCGGGTACACAACATTTCGTGGCATAAGCGTGCCTTAAATAAAGTTACCATGCGTAACTTTCACCTGGCTAGTCATTAATTGGAAAAATAAATATACTATTGACCTTGGGTCTCATTATTTTCAGGGAGATTAGGGGGGTTGGTTGGGGGTGGGCTTGCTACTTTCGGGAGGTCGCTACTTTCCGGATTTATTAGTGGCCACAATTTTTTGATGTTATTTTCGCGGGATTGCTACTTTTGGGAGGTTGTTACTTTCAGGAGGTCGTTGCTTTCAGAAATTTATGGTACGTCTACAGATTAATTAAAGTATTAAGTGACCATATTTTTATTTTTTGAGGTGAACCTCATTTATCTAGTGGAGGTCCTGCATACAAACCCCCAGAGGATTACTACGATGAGGTCATAGAACTAAAGAAGGTAAGTTATGATGCTGACTTGGAACACTTGTTATTTAGGGGAAGAAACAAATCATTCAGAAAGGAACTCGTTTACTTGATTTTGTGCATCTATAGACTAGATGTTAGTCTTTTTACCACTGCATTAGAAGTTTAAAAACATGTATTTGTGTTAGTGGCCTAGTTTACCATACATTGTATTATTTACAAGTACATCCACTTAATGTTACATGTAAATTTACTAGGAGATTCTGGGAGTACATAAGGACAATGTTTCATTGTTTTTATAGTATTTTTATTTTTGCATTATTGATTCATTTTCAACCTGTTTGTTTCTCTGTGAATTGTTATCTCCAAAACAAGTACATTTTTGAGGATGCTCCTGGAAGTTTTACATGAAATTTATTGTTTTCTTGTTTCTGTTCAATTCTGCAGATTATAAATGCTTTGAAAGCTGAAAACAATGTTATCAACACAAAACTCCGTAGAGTTGAAGGAGAGAATGTGCTGAAGGTATGCTAACTCATGTGTTAAAATCTGGCAATTACGTTTCTATAAATCATGTGATTGACAGAGTTAAAAAACAATATTGTCTCTCATTACACATGCAAGTTGTACTCATTTTGGCTCTCAAAAAATACCTTATATAATCCAGCCCCTGGGTGGGGAACTGTAGATTTTTGGGTAGGGTGTAACTCAGAGACCGTTACCCTGTACCAGACCATGTGGAGTTCTGTGTTTTGCAACCTCATTCCAGGCTAGATGCCAAACATCCCTACCTTATCCCAGACTTTCAGACTTTTTTCTTTCAGAATAAGAAACTCTATCACCATCACATTCAGTTGTTGAAAGTTTCCACAATTTCCATTCATACACTGTTTGGTGGACCAAGACTCTCTAATTTCTGTTCTCTATCCCAGACTAAACTGCTTTAAAACCGTACCCTTCACAGCAGTGCATAGTCATATTAATTAGTTCAAAGGTCAATCCCCATGTGGTTTACTTTGGGGAGGACCTCCTAACCAACCAAATAATTTAACATGAAAAAAATCCAGATTTTCGTTATTGTTGTTCAATACAGAACTTGTAATCTCCATTGGAAGAGGGTGAATAATAAACAGCAAATTAGTGGCGCAGCAATTTTCACTGTCGTTGTGATTATTACATAGTTGCAAATGTCCTTGCATAATTGCTCTAGTTGCTGCTGCTATACTAATTCTTGTATTAAATGTAGGACAGGAAAATGGAAGACCTTTTAAATACAAGAAAGCAGGTATGCAATCCAGTACAGTAGCTAAACACTTTCTGAGCCTTTCAAATTTGTTCAGTCTACAAATCCAGAATCTGAAATAATCAGATCCTGGCTTCATGCATGGTGGCAGTAAAAAAATCTTTGCTCAGAAGATACTAATTTATACATACTACCAACTCCATAAAACAAATGGATGACAGTTTTTAAAAAGATTATGAAAGTGTCTGAACCCACAATTTGTTCTAGAGCTACTTAAGGACATTTCGTATGAAAATGTCCTACTTCATAGATTTTCTTCAAACTTCTACTGCAGACAGATAATGAGTTACCTTTTTCAGAAATGAAAAAAATGGGGGTCACGGATCTGTTTTAGAGATAAAGCATGTGGAAAACTATATGTAGTCTGATTTTAAAAATTGGCACGCATAAATCAGCATGGTCTCCAGGGTTTTTAGCTTAAAATATCAAAGATGAATCAACCAAGACAAATTATCCTAGTAATATTTTGTATAAGTGAATCCATTGCTTTAATAATTCCAAATGTTGTCAACGTTTTCACAAAACTTAATCCTTCAAGAGGCATTTGAAACCTCTCCACAGATCTATAAACAAAGAGCTAAAAATAACGGAATTCGATGGTGCATTTTGCAAAACGTTCAAACTTCTAATCGATTAGTTTTCTTCATTTTTTGCTTAACTTAGAAAATTGGTAGAGAAAATGATCCATCAAAAGAAAAATAGGGGTCACCGAACGTCCAAGTCCAGGCAAAGCTATAGCAATGAACCACTGCCCTATCATTGTTCATTTTATTACTTAGTGTGTGCTTGGTGCATGATGTGATGTGTGAATTTGCATGCATAGTAAGGATGCGCAGAAAAAATTAGCAAGATCGTCCTTAGGAGCATAACTTAGTGATTGATATAATATTAAAATCATAATACAGTTTGAGGTAATAATTTATACACTTTCAAAAATATGGCAATTTTGAGTTCTGTCATATTTCTTTTTCACGATATATATATTTTTTTATCAGCCGGAAGATGTGAGAAGGACGTTAACAGACAAAAAGGGAGACACTAGTGCAGTAAGTATTAAAACAGTGGTGTTCAGACAACGTGTTCACATGTGAAACTTTCACGTAAACTCAGTTGTAACATGAAATAACTGAAAGACAGTTCAACTTATGTATACTGTATCTTTTTTGTCAGATTGTAAATAGTCTGAAACAGAAACTCCATGCAGTTGAAAGAACAGTAAAAGACAAAGAAGCAGAATTAAGGTGATAATCTAAATGATAAATATTTAGTTATTTTCTGGCTGTGTACCCTGGGGGAGGATGCTGTATTCCTTGGAATTTTTGTAAGGATGTACTGCCCAGTTGTCAAAACGCTTTAGCTATTACACTCCAAATTTGTCATTTAATTGTAGACCTGGCCTCTAATTTGTTTGTGTTACAGACCCAAAGTTTTTGTTGATTACTTTCTTTTTCAATTCTAGCAGTTGACTTCACTCTAGTCATGGTTTCTTTTCAGTCTCTTATAGGTCTGATTATTAACTTTATGTCCTATAATACCAGAAGAGATAAATAAATGTTTGTATGCGTGTACAGTCTCATAGTTAACATTCCGCCCTGTAAAAAGCAAGACTGTTCAACCAAACAGTGCATTCCATGTAAAACAGCTCAACAACAGCCTATTCCTTTTGAGGAAGAAAACATATATAGCTTGCAGTACCTTTTCCTGGCTGCCCAAACCTGAGCCTCAACCAAGCATGAGTAGCCAGGATGGTTAAATCTCTGGCCAAAGCTGTGAATAATGACCCCTCCATGCAGTCAGTGGAGTATGGACCCAGTGAAATATCACCACAGCAGCATGTGGCAGATCATGATGTAAAGATGACTCAATACAATGCAAAACTAATTTTCATGTACTGATATTTTGTCTTCTGCTGTAGTCAGCTGAAGAAGGATATCAAAATGACAAACATTGAAGAGCTGCAAATTCAGAGTGAAACATATTACCAAGAGGTAACTATAATTGGTAGATATATCTTTTTACATTTCAGGGTAGGATATTTGAGTTTTATTGTTCGTTTTGTTTTAATATGCAGTTAATTGCTGATATGCGCTCAATCCTGAATAAAAGTACAAGATTAGATTTAATATTCAACTCATTGAAATGCTTAAAAGAAACCACATAATAGAAAATAGGGTGGTTGCAGTTTGTATTTCTTTTAAAGCGGTTCCTTGTTAGAACCAGATTAGATGGACCACTTCAACGATGTCAAGCAATAACAAAAACTTTTCATATTTATCATATAAACAAAACAACACCTCTGTAGATCAATTTATCAAGTCAGTTTTGTAAATAAGCAAGGTTTGTAAGAATCTTGTTTCAGACTCATGGAAATATAGGATCCCAAACTTTCCAATTTCTTTAAAGAATTGTACATGTATGTTAGGGGGCAAGCACTTGTCCCCTGGCATTCATTTCTGTGTAAAAACTGGCAACTTTGGATCCCACATTTCCATGAGATTGCAACAGATTCTACGAGATTGTAATGCAGTTCCAATCGCTTTTTATCATTGTTTTCAAATTGCCTGAAAATCATGAAATCAGCATTTTAGATCGTAGTTTTAAAAATGTTGAAGAGAATCTGGCTGAATGACTAAATCAAGGTGTTGTTGTCATTTTTTTGAAATGATTCTGATTTATCTTGCTGTTTGTTTGTTTCTCCAGGTTCAAAGATTACAACTGGCTTTGTTGGAAATGCAGCAATCTCAAGTTCAGGATTCGTTTGGAAGGACTAGGTAATTTACCAAAAAATTTTGGAATGTTTATTTACAGTTGATAATCTGAAAGTAACACAGTATATTTCAAACAAATTGTTCATCATCAGAGAAGTATTCTCTGATCAATATGACTTTCTATATTGAACAGAACAAATGCCAAAAAAAAAATTAGATGCCCTAAATGGGATCAGGGTGTTGTGGGTTCATAATAATTTTATCCCCCTCAAGGCATACCAGAGTTTACTTCTCTGACAATGAACCAGTTGATGATCTGTTGTGCATTTCATTTGAAATTCTTGTTCCTCTGACTGCTAATTTCCTTGAAATAAAAAGCTTCTCAAATGACAATCTTACATGTGTTTCTCAGCAGGAAAAAAATTCTGAGTAGCTAGGGGGAGGGGAGGGAGGGGTATGAGTTCACTGGGCAGAAAGAGAATGGAATTTGTTACCAAACCTATCAGAATGCATATTTTCTACTGATAAGCCCTTTTACAAACTATCTTCACTGATAAATTGTTATGGTGTCTTTTCGGCAGTCCTAGGAATAACACCCTTTCAAAAGGCACAAAAGGAAAGCCGACGAGTGTTTCTCTTCAGAGACTGGCGGGTATGGTAAAACAAATTACATGCACTACTTTCTACTTTGTAGCAGGATAATTGTGGGCGAGGATATCCTTGGAATAATCCTTTACTGATGGAATTTCAGCTGCAAGTTTCAATCAAATTTCTATCATTGTAATCCTGTAATCCCTGCGAAAATACCTGCGACTTCGAATCATGTCCATGTTTAATAATCCGTTTTCCTTTTCAAACAACGTTCCTTGTTATCACGGTAATTTATTTCCTTTCTTCTCTAGAGGAAAATGACCACTTGAAAGCTGAAAATCACAGTCTCAAGAAAGACCTCTTGACAGCCATAGAAAACGGGGCAAGTGGAAACAGGAAAGTTCCGCTTAAAGGTTTGTTTTCCTATTTTCTATTCTCTATTCATTTATTTGGTTAGGTCAGAGAATTTGATGGTGCATAAAGACGACACATTCAGATCTCTCTCAACTATTTTTTTGTCTTAAACCTGTTCACAAATCACTGCCGCGAGCAAGCGTTCCCGTACAAGGGAAGAATTTCTCTCCTGCTGGTCGCGCGAAAATTGGTGCGAGAGCAAAAAATCAACGGGGATGGGGGTGGTGGGGCGTGCGGCAACTATGGGGAAAGAGCTCTAATAGGCCTTTTCCGAGTTACCTTGTGCCTCTGTTTCAAAATGAGCCTTCATGCGAAACCATTCATGTGAAAATGTGTTCACCCTACAGGTTCGTTTTCACGCAAATCAAACTCATTTTCATATGAATGTTTTTGCACGAAGACTCGTTTTGAAACAGAGGCACAAGGTAACTCGGAATTGTCCTATTCGTACGGGAACGCTTGCTATGCAGGTTGCTTTAGTATTCTTTCACGACCTATTTCTCCAACTGCTATTGTTCGTGCAAAAAATATATGTTAAAACATCCACCAGATGACTCCTACCACATGTTCACGGTTTTCTTTTGTTGTGTCATTATCGATTCTGATTTTTTTTTTTTTGGCGTACTTTCAGCTGACTATGCAGATATGAACCGAGGACAACTCCTGGCCAAAATTCGTGAACTAGAGGAAGTAAGTATCAAGTTAAAAAATTCAGGACGCGTTTCTTAGTCCGAATCAGCACAATTTTGTAAAAAGAAAGTTCACCATTCGAATTAAACTAGAGATAACATCCTGATTTCAACCAACGGCAAAAAAGAGGAAATATATTTTCTATCTTTATCATACAGAATAACAATACGAAAATCAGTGGGTTAAATTTTATAGAGAGTGAATTTATTCCTTTTTTTTTCACTTTATTAACTTTGGCAAGCGAGGAATATATATATATAAATGTCTGGATTTATGAAAACAGTGTTACAGAAATCGCGTCCTGATTGTTCTTCTTTCTCTCTCTCTCTTTTTTCCTTTCTTGTCGTCGTTTGGAGTGATTTTGAGGCCTTTAGAAGTCGTGAAATCAAAGTGCGTATGAGTGATACGTGGATAAATCATTTAACGAACTTATGTGGCAAAAATACTTTTGAATAGACAGACGGAGAGCGAACAAACAAACAAACGATGGATAAAGCCTGTGGTTTGATTTTTCAATTTTTGAGTTTTTCTGAGTTCGCTGCTTTTCTACTTGATACGTATCTTGATTTCAGCAAGTACAAGAGTCGGATGGAAAGGGGGCATTGGCCAGGAAGGAATCGTTTAGAGAAGATAAAGAAGACGACACGGAAGTTAGAAGAAAAAGCATCTCGAAGCTCACTTCGCAAGGTATTAATTAGAAATACTGAATAAAATTATGTTTCATATTGTGGTGGATTAGGGAACCAAAATAATCTCAGGGCTAGTCTGAAAATATGCAAGTCACTGTTGTTGTGTTTAGTTCCAGGGAGACTGGAGCTGAAGGGAACCACATCTCAGAAACTAACTCAACTACAAGAAAGAGAAATTGAACTTTTAGAAGAAAGAGAAAAACAGCGGGAAGTTATTGAACGACTGAAAGAAGATCGTGCGCATTACAGATCAGTCTCGGATGATCTCAGGTAAAGTTTCTTTTTTCCACTCGGCTTGCGAGTAGTCTTTTCCTCCGTGTCTCAGTCTTGTCAAATAGTGAAGCTTGAGAATGGGAGCGTGATGGGTGAGAAAGGGAAAGGAAAAAGACCAAAGAGAAACTCTAACTTGGGAAGACAAACAGGAGAGGCTGTTGGTTAATAGTTGGTAGCCCATATAATCACTTATGAAGATATTTTGTAGGCTTCAGTCACTGTACGTGTAATTTAGCAAATCGGATGGGGGAGGATGGGTAGGTGCGCCCTCCTCCTTTGGGAAGTAGGGATGACGCAGTGGTGAGAGCGCGCGCCCGCTCCCACCAATGTTGCCCGGCTTCGATTTCCGCCCGGTGCCATATGTAGGTTGAGTTTGTTGTTGGTTCTTGCCTTGCTCCGAGGGTCTTTCTCTGGGTTCTCCGGTTTTCCGATCCTGAACAAAACCAACACTCCAAATTCCAATTGGACCAGGACAGAGGACCCGCGTGAAAACCGGCTAAGGCTGATGTGGCTTGCTCTCTAAATATTGTAATTTAGATAGCGGCCGATTGTATGAACAAAGGTGCGCGATAGAATGATCATAGTGGCAAAGAGAGCGAATTCGAATCCATTCAGGGAAATGCGTGTGATTCTTAAGGAATTAAAACATTAATTAACAAAGCAAACAGTCTTGTCGGCGATGAACTTTGAATGTGTTTACCGTTTACGTAGCCTTGGGTTAGGAAAATTTTGTTTGCGGTGGAAAGAACTATTAACTTCGCTTCTTTTTCAGGTTGCAGTTGAAGTCAACTCAAGAGGAGCTGGACAGATTGAGAGACGAAAAGGGTGCTGCTGGAGAAAGAAGGAGATCATCCGCAAGTATAACAAGGTTCAAAACGTTTTTCTTTGTAATTCTCCTGAGGTCATTTCTTTTGTTTCAAGGGAAATCTTAATGATGTCATTGTTTGTATGTTGCCTCAGTGGTATAAGACTGCGAAGAGAAGGCATCATGCTTGATACGAATTGACCCCAGAGATTTGAAAAAGTTGTCGAACTTAGTAATTGAGAGATATTTAGCTCTTTGGCTGTAATATTGTAGGAGATATTGACTTTCAAAACCTGCAAAATGTCTCGGTAAAAAGAGCGCCAATGAGGTCTAATGCGCCGGAACATTATTTGTGAAATTTTGAGTTTTTAAACCGGCGTCCTTCAAAAAAGTATCTTTCTTGAGATAGTGAAACGTGCCACGCCCTTTCAATATCCAGAAATGAATTTTTGTCATTCAGTGAGAGCGGAGCTAATAGATGGAAATGGTTAGGAAACGTGGCAGAGTTCTTTGTTGTATGTTTTTGTTGGCTATTTTGGGGGTTGACCTGCACAAAACCTGCCAAAATAGAAAAGGTGGTTATGGGTACTCATACAACTAACCGATACGAGCATCGCGATCATGCAATTCATGCATAGTCAGTGAGCATAAAACAAAAGAAGAGCAGGGTTAAGGACCTTCCAACATAAATCTTAGCCTTTTTGTTTGCTTCTTTGATGTTTACTGGCCTTCCTAACCATTTCCCTCTATTAACTATCATAAGAGACTGCATCGCTTATGCTAGTGAGCAGATATTGAACGCTAAGACTCGCCGATAGTATTCTTCATCATTGGATAAAGACAACAGACTTAGAGTTCTTTTCTACGGCTTACAGTCCAACAAGAAAGTCCTCTCTCAAGGAAGTTCCAGTACAGGATGATCACGATGAAGATCTGGATCGAATGTTAAATGACTTCCAACAACAGCGAGCCGCCAAGGCTCTCCAGCGGCAGTGGCGAGGTTACCGAGGGAGGAAAAAGCAGCAAATAGAAGAGCAGGATAGACAAAGAGAGGAGAGAGTGGAGAGAGAGAATCAAGCTGCTTCCACGCTGCAGAAAAACTGGCGGACACACAGAGAGAGGGTAAGGGAATTAAATAAGTGGCATTCTATCTGGGTAGACAAACAGCGAAAGCTTTTCGGCAAAATAACGCCGCACTGGAATGTTAGGCCAAGTAATCTTCTTATGCCCAGTCCACACTACGTAGGATAAATTTTATAAACGCCACATCACCGGTCATTTTGGATTTGTGTTTGAGGAAAACTCGAGCAGTGAAATCACATGATAATCGTCACGCCATCGTTTTCGAAAAGCTCCGTTTTCAAAATGTTTTCCATCCTCACGAAAGCAAAGAGCCCGCGTTTTCAAATTCCTCCGGTTTGAAGGGCGTTTTGAAAAGCTCCACTTTCGTGACGGATTAGTCTGGACGGTAGGCCTAACCGTAAAATTAAAGCTGCGTGTTTAAATTCCTCCGGCTTAGAGTGGACGGGGCATTAGGTTCGTCACTAAATATCGTGTATCTAAGGCCAAGGTTTTCTTCAAGAAGGTGCTAAGCAACGTAATCCTCGTGATCCATGACAACTTGAACTCGGCGGTGCTCGCGCTATTTTTCGATTGGACAATAAAAAGCGAAACATCTTCGGCTGATTCCACGAGGACTGCTAAAAAGGCCAGTACCAGTCATGTGAAGTCACTTCCAAGGAGAGTAATGTGTATTTATAATGCAAAACAATGGCCAACTACATCTGACATGATTTTATCAGTGATATATAGATGCTACTTAACTCAATTATTGTTTAAAGTTATATAAGCCTCCACAAATGATTGTGGGATTTCATGAAGTCTAATGATGCTAAGCTCATTGCTATTTCACGGTGTTTCTCCTCATTTAGTGCTGTGCAAGTAAATAAACTTAAAAATAAGTCAACTGGAAATGCTGATACTGAATTAAAGCAATGGATTCTGATAGGATATCTGGCAGAACTAGCATGTTTTCATTTCATTACAGATCAAACAGAGGGAGGAAGACGATAAAGAAAAGGTGACGTTTCTTCTTTTAGTTTTAGTGTTTTGAAGAATACGTCAGTTCGCTGGACTCCGGATCGAACGGTGCTGGTTCTAGCCTTGGTGTTTTACCCTGAAATATAAATTTCCCTCTCCCCCCCAAAAAAACATATTGGGGATATAAGACCTTAATTTCCGAGAGAAGATGACTGCTTTATTTTTTTTTTCAGCCAAATATTAAGCTTGAGAGGTGAAAACCATTTTGTAAATTCTTTTTGAAATTTTGCACGTTGTAGGCAATAGAAGAGATCCAGGCAGCTCTACGCGGTCACGCAGTCCGTAACAAGCATATTAAACAGTTGGATGAAGAACTGGAATTTACAGACCGTGATGACGCAGTGGTTACCATCCAATCAGCGATGAGAGCGCACTCGGCAAGAAAACGACACCTGGGGTGCCCTGAAGAAGTGATAAAGTCACGTGATACCAGGACTAGAGGAAGGTAAACACTTGAAGAGGCTGTAGCTGGTTAATGCGCATGTGTAACTTTGATTTTTTGAGGAAGTGAATGTCACTGATGTTAGGAACCGGACATCGGTCAAAAGTTCTCGCACAAAACAACAGCAGACTCGTGCGAACTATGTCAAATAATAACTGGGTTCAAATTTGATAATTATGTCTGCACACTATGCAACAGATTCCTTTTGTCAATCAGGGAGAAATGTATGGAAATTAATTCAGTTTATGAAATATTTTAAAGATGTTCTTCTCAAAGGAAGTTTTAAACAACTTGAGTCAGCCTCAATCAAGATGGCATGGAAACATTAAATGCTTAAATTTACTTCGACTGTCAACTTTTAAAAATGGAATTCCCAGAACGACGAAATTAAGTTATTTGTACCAAACGTAATCTCCGTTTGGTTTCATTTCTTCTCCTCAGAAAACGTTTTGAAATTCACAGTGAAACATGTGTAAAATATGTTAATTAGGCAAAGCAATACACTGTTGTTTATTAAAAGAAACTTCACCAAAAGAGCGTGATTGAAGAAAATTCTGTTTATTTTCAGTTCTAGTCGCAACGTTCTCGACTCTGAACCTGATTCCGATGAGGGTGTGGTAACTAAACCATCCAGCAGTAAACGACATCCAGAACCTGCTGTGACAGGTTTGAGAAGATCTAGTTCGACAGGTAAGGACTCGGATAATAGTATAAAAAGTGGGAACTGGTGGTCAAACGAATTAACTGATTTAACTCGCCAATGCTTGCATTTCTGTATCCAGAAACATTATTCGAGCCAAAGCATGTTTTGTTACTTTTATATGCATCTATACCTAAGGGTGTGAATTGATCGAATTTCTCGTTGTTACGGTTATCAATGGTGTAAAACAAAAGATTCAAGAGACAATAGATTATGCCCACACCAAAATTGCTAACTAACATCAGCACCGTTTCCAGCACACCATGTAATGCGTCGAATTCAAAAGTTTTGAAACTGATTCATCTATACGCAACCGTGAAGTGTCACGCATGCTATTAGAGATGTGTTACGCAACAGTAACTGGTATTTTTGTTATGTTGTTTTGCTGTGAAAGACCCACAGGATTCTGCTGGTCACAATGCCCTAGCACCTTCAGCCAATCAAGTGGCCACAACAGAACGTGACTCGCCACTAACACGTGATTCACCGTCCAATCGACAATCACTTGCACATGAAAATGCACTTGCACCAGCTGAACTTGCACGTGATAAGACACGTGATAAGGCACTTGCACGTGATCAAGCACTCGTTACGTCAGCACTTGCACGTGGCCTGTCAGAATCTGACTCAGACGATGACGCCGTCGTGTTTGGCCGGTCAGGTAGAAGTAAAACAAAAAGTCAAAAGAACGAAAAGACGTCACAGTCCAGTGCAGATAAGTCAGCAGATAGAGGCCAAAGAACTTCAGGCGTTAGTGAAAAAGATAAGCAAAAGAACACAAAAAAATCCCGCGGAAAGAAAAAAGCTGGCAAAGAGTCCCCGAAGAAAAACGACGATGAAGGAGAGAAAAGAAATACGGACGAGGCGGGTATGTCTGTTTAGTGAAGATTGGTGCATGAACATCTCTCGCAGCTTTGCCTCACTACTGACAGTTAACATTGATCATTAACCAACTGATGGCATGCTTCACCAGCCAATACTGGTGGTTCTTCCGTCTCCACAATCGATATCAATCACGATGCTGCTAACCTCGTGCTTCTCTTAATCTAACATGTTGCCTGGAATTGGCTTCCAAACAAGAATCACTTTGCTGATCTGTTAACCTAAACGAAGCTTAGTCTAATTACTCATTCTTGCACTTGTTAGTTATCAGTGTTGTTTGTGAAGCTATTTACATTTGATATATATGGGCCACACACTTCGAAATAAAAGTAGTTTCGTTTGCAATAGACTGGGTGTACAATTAACAGGTAATACGTTTTCAACTGAATGAATGATATATTCAGATTTAAATTTTGGCGGTCCTCCGAAATTTTTCTTTCAATTATTTCCAAATTTGAAAGTATAAAACCCTATTATATATATTTATAGCGCACGGATCTGTCCTAATTACTTCCTGATTTGGACTTTTATCCAAATTAAAAATCAATTTGGACTGTTAGCAAAACAGTACATAATCGTACGCGCGCGTATGGGATTTTGAGCTGACTATACAATTACGCTTGAATTTTGAAGAATATAGTAAACCAATGAAACCTTTGGGACCAGGTTGGTTAGTTTTTCATCTGGATAGTCAATGATGATGACTTACAGTCGGAGGTGTTTTTATTTTTGTAATTTTAACACTGCACATGATTGCACCGTTTTGTTTCAGTTGACCTAAGCAGCGTTGAATTTCCTACAACTAAAGTACAAAAAAGTCGAACCAGTGTATTTTCTTTATTCTTGTCTCCTGTTTGCTTAACAGTGTGTTGATGTAGTAAGGATAAAAAGTGTTTACTGAGGTCTGCTGACTGTGTATCCGTGCACAACTGATTTGTTGTCATTGGCATCCGCGACATTCAAAGACGCTTCCGCGTTGAATAAAGAATTTCTGCTATCCTGCCAAAACTGCCATTGGTGCCTAGTTCTAAGGGAGTTACGAAACTGTTTAATACTTTTGTAACAGAGCAGTGTCTGAGGAGAATGTTGTCCAGTTACGTAATTATGATTTCCCCTGGGTAACATTTGTTTTTCTCTTGAAGGCCCGCGACGGAGTTTGATTACAGCACCAAGGTTCTCAAATATCTCTGAACAGAGCGAGGAGGAAGATACTCGCGTAACGAGCCCCAAGAGATCGGGATCGCTTCAAAAGAGGTCTGCTGGGCTGGTTAACGTTTCCGCGCCGAATGAAACCGGGGAAAGACCGAAGAAGAAAACGTTCGAGATCGTGGATAGCGACGACGAAGACGACGACGACGACGATGATGCAATAGTTTCCCGGTCCAGAAGATCGCTGGACACGGGCGTGAGTCAACAGCGACCTTCTCTATCTCGGTCAAGACGAGCGCTTAGCCCTCCTTCAACCAGCCCGAGGGAAGAAAGCCGAGTGGCCGCTGTTGAAAGTAGACCTGGTTTATCACGAACGACCGGTCATCTCGTTACCAATCGAGATCTTGGAGATTCTGAGTCCAATAAGGACGAGAATCTTCAGAGGCCAGGACTGTCGCGGTCTAAGAGACCTCTGAGCGGTAAGAGATCAGGTTCAAATCGCAGTAGCGGTGGTGTTGGTGGTAGTAATAAGGAAAAAGAGAATTCCGGAACGTTGAGTTCGACAAGGACCAGTTTGACCGCGGGCTCTGAAGAAGACAGTGAAGATGATGTAATTGTGACTGGAAAAAAGAAGAGAGCTACTGGTGACGAGAAAACAGCAGCTCGCCCTAGTCTCACTCGAAAATCGCCTGCAAGCACACGTAAGAATTAAAACAGATCTATCATATTGCCACACGAATCGTTCGTCGGTAAATAAAGTGTTCTTCAGGGGCAGTTTCAGGCGAATGGAAAGAGAACACCAAACGGGAAAGTAGATAATAAATGTCAGTTGAACCGTGATGTTATTATTTTAACGATCACAAAAGAGGTTATATAGACCTTATTTATATCTGTTTAAAATACGAACGGATTGTAATTAAAAAGATTGCAGTAGACTTCTATCCAAAGAAGTTTCAGTTATGTCTCTAGCTACTTTTTCCCCAGCTAAAGTTTTCGTTCATTTTAATCCTGACGCCTGAGGTTAATCTTGAACCCAGACCTCCCACTACCAAACGATTTGTGAACGAGATTAGCCTTAGCCAATCAAAAAGCCACGCCATCGCACGTGCAAATTGATCACCACGACAATAGTTTGAATTTGTGCTATTCAGACTAACTTGAATTTGATTGGTCGTAACTCAATCAAAAAACCTTTTAGAGCAATAACGATACGCCCCGTTTCACTGAAATCCCGTGTAAACGTTAATTTTTCGCTTTCCTAACCTTTCAAAATTAAATTTAACTTTCTCTAGTCCCAGTGTCTTCTCAACGTGGATCGATAGCTAGCAGCCTGGACAACTTTTTCTCCTCCACTGTCCAGTCAAAAGAATCCAGTGGCAAGAAGTCCCCCCGGAGAACTCTGGCCCAGTTCAACGACAGTGATGATGACGTCGACGACGACGACGACGACGACGAAGATGAAATTGTTGTTTCTTCATTGTCGAGATCCAAGTCCAAACAAAAGGAAAAGTCTTCCACGGGAAGAACGAGCGCAGTAGATTCGGGTTAGTAGTGGAACTTCTTAGTGTATCTAGGAAACACGTGTTTCTCTTGTAAATGGCGCGATCGTGTATAGTAACTTAGACTGATGTCACTAAAACAAGAGAGTGAATTAGGGAGAACGGGCACGTTTTTCAACCCTAGCCTTCGGTTAAGGTCATTCCTCACATTTGCATTGCGCATCCTTACTGCGCATAATTAATAGCGTCATTAGCGCGCGCTCGTGCGCGCGCACATTGAAAACATGACGGAATTGCCTTGATATTGAGCTCTGTCAGTTGAAAAATGGCTCTAGCTCACCAACGAGCACGGGCACCCCAATTTTTTTTCCACTCATTGTAATCAACTAATCATAAGCTTTGCGTGAGAAAAGACTGATCTAATTTCTATTGCTGAAAATTGAATAAATAAGAAAAATGGCAGATACACGGTGGTCTTTTCTATTTGGCAGTCGGTAACCACGTCAAGAAATTTGGTTCAAATTTTTAACCAAGGATTTAGCTTTCTGTCTGAATCAAACTTAAAACGTTTATTTGTGTCCGACATAATGTATTGACTGTAGTTTAATGCGTGTTCTTATGAGTCCGGGCTCACAAAGATGTTACAATTACTGGGAATGCGTTCTTATAATAAGCATTAAATAATGCCAAAATGGGGCATTTTCAATGCCTCACTGCTCCTTAATGAGCGTGGGCACCCCCCTTTTTTATTTCAAAATTGAAGTTATCATATGATAAATATTCAGTGGACAAAGTTTGAACAAAAATCTATTGTCACATTTATTTCAGAGGAATTACCTTAAGGCATACATAACTACCTTCGGGTTCTCTCATCTCTCTCAAGTTCTTGCATTCATTTACTATTTCTTTCATACATGTGGTAAAAAACGAGCCAAGATAATGTTTTGATACGTCATAACCGTGTTTACGTGCATGGCCTCGTGCAACACCCAAGACACTCGTTGTACGATCAAAGTTTTATAAACGTCCAAACAATTTTTCCTCTATGAAAATTAGGGCCATGCTGACTGGGCTAGCCCGGCGCGACCTTTAAACGTCAGCAGATAATTTTCTCCTGACAAGAGAGAGGGTTTAGATAGGACACGGAAATATTCCCTGAGTACTCGCGAGTTTTCCACAGCAATGTTAATGAGAAGAACTACAGCAGTTTATTTATGCTAAGCTAAAAAAATGCCAACAAGTCATCTTAAATTTATAAGGTTAGTTCTTCACAGAGATTTTCGAAATATGGTGTTCTTGTCTCCTGGCTGTAAAGGTTGTTTTAACATAAATTTTGTTTTAGCTTCACTGACTTGGTTTCTTGTGTTACATGTTTCAGTCGCTGGCTTATGGGCGACGTCGGACAAGGCAAGCGACTCTAAGAGCAAACGAAAATCGGTAAGATTTCCTTAAATTATAGCTTTGTTCCTGCGTATGAAAATATTTCGTATAGTGTGGTCATACGAACTACTGATACTCCTGGGTTCAAACCATTTACTGTGGTATGAAAATATTGTCGGTACCTTCTTTAAATATAGCCTTCTCAGCGTAGTTGTGGAAACCAAAATATAGTTTTGCAATCCCTAAATGCTGTGATGGAAATCAAAGTACAAGAATTCATAATGAGTCTTAAAATTTTAAGGAAAACGACCAATTTTTTAAGTTTGCAAGACATGTTTAGACAGAGCTTCTGTCATCTTCAGTTGAATGAATGATTACAAAGCAAGTTGAATAATAAGTAGGCAAAAATGTTAATTAAGACAAATAGTAACAACAGAACGTGAAAAGGTGTAAGTTAAAAGGATAATTTTAGATTTACATGGTGTAATTGCTGATTGAGGGAAGGAAACCATAGATAAAGATTGAATGTCCTGTACAAAAGTAAAAGTGTCTGTAGCACAGTGTTCAGTTGGGATGTGCGGCGCCAAAAGATTGCATAGATATTTGGCCAGGTTATAATTGTAAGTTCCAATAGAAGACACGATGGGGCGAAATGGCGGAGTTGAGTTAGACCCAAAATCCTTGTGCATTTTGGGGAGGCCATAAATTCTTGCTGGTTGAGAGCCTTTGGGATAGATGTTTTCGTACACTTCGTTGGCAAGGTGACCATCTTTCTTCAACTTTCGGAGAAGTCGCTGCAGTCTACCTTCTCTCAGTAAAGTTGGATCTTCCTTGATGGGCCGGAATTTGGAAATGTCATTGATGATTTTAAGAATACCTTGGTTACCTTACCTATACCTTATCTACCTTATCTATGCTTATACCTTACCTATACCTTATCTATGTTTGGTAAATTTATGGTTTCCTTCGATGTGGAAAGTCTCTTTACTAACATACCTCTTGAGGAATGTATTGACCTGGCGGTCAATTACATTTCCGAGGGCAATCCTGACCTTAAGTTAAGTAAACCTGAACTTAGAAGCCTTTTCACTGTAGCCACCGCCCAGACCCATTTCTTATTTAACGGTTCTTTCTATGACCAAACTGATGGTGTGGCCATGGGGTCTCCCCTTGCTCCCGTATTAGCCAATCTTTTTATGGGGCATCATGAAAAACTATGGTTGGAAAATTTTCAATGCTCTAAAATTTTATTTTATCGTAGGTATGTTGACGACACTTTTTGTTTATTTCACTCGGAGCACGATCCTGTTATATTTTTTGACTACATTAACTCTAGGCACCTCAACATAAGGTTTACTATGGAAAAAGAACTTAATCGCAAATTACCCTTTCTAGATGTTCTTATTGATAATAGTGACACTAATTCCTTCCTAACTAAGGTTTACCGTAAGAAAACCTTTACTGGGTTATTAACTAATTATTTTAGCTTCACCTCGTACTCATACAAAGTAGGTCTCATTAGGACTCTTGTTGACAGGGCCTACAAGATCAACAACACTTGGTTGGGGTTACACGAGGATATAACCAAGCTTACTGAAATTCTCAAAAAGAACCTTTTCCCTGCCCATTTAATTGAAAAAGTGGTTAACCGTTACATCACTGGGACCCATAGCAATCATTGTCCCCGGGGCTACCCCCTTACCACCTCGCCCACGTTTGAAGATTCGACACTTAATCAAGCGCTATTGTAATGATTTAGACATCAAATTAGTTTTTTCTTCCTTTAAGATAGGTAACCTTTTTGGTGTGAAAGACCCTATCCCCGACGGGCTTCGTTCACGTGTGGTTAAAAAGTTTACATGTGCGGGCTGTAATGCCTGTTATGTCGGCGAAACCTCCCGACATTTTTCCACACGCGTACGTGAGCACTTAGCCGTTGATAGGGCCTCTCACATCTTCAAACATCTTCAGAATTCTGAACGTTGTCGCTCATTGTGTTCAATAGACTGCTTTCATATTTTAGATCACGCCACTACCAGCTTTCAACTCAAGATAAAGGAGGCTATTCATATTCAAAAGAACTACCTTCCCTCAATCAGCAATTACACCATGTAAATCTAAAATTATCCTTTTAACTTACACCTTTTCACGTTCTGTTGTTACTATTTGTCTTAATTAGCATTTTTGCCTACTTATTATTCAACTTGCTTTGTAATCATTCATTCAACTGAAGATGACAGAAGCTCTGTCGAAACATGTCTTGCAAACTTAAAAAATTGGTCGTTTTCCTTAAAATCTTTACATGTCTGCTGCTATCTAGACCTTTTGGAGTCTTAAAATGTTTTGGTTCCTAGGAGCCGTGCCTTTTTCTTTGCCCGCAACAACGGAAGTTCAGTGGATGTAGTCCATGGAAGTAAACTTCTGAACATTGCTTTATTACGATCTTTGTACTTAGGATGGACCTTAGGATGTTAGATTTGAATCGTGTAACTGGGATCTCTCGACTATTCATGTATACATGTATACACGTGTATGGACTACTCATACATTACATGTACGTTCTCATTTTACTGAAATGTTAACACTTGCTTTTTTAGAGTTTGAAGTCCTCGTCAAACAATAGATGGAGCCCAGATTTTGAGTTTGAGAAACCCTCCCGTCGGCCAGATTCACAACTTGATGAGCTGTTTTGACGATCGAAGCACCAAAAGGAGCTCTGAATATGGTAGTGACATAAAGAATGAAAGTCCAGCAAGAACAATTCGGCTCTGTGATGTTGGATAGAGAGGTCACCAAAGCATAAAATTTCTGAAGCTCAGGACCCCAGTAACAAAGACAAGAACATGCCGACTTCGTGGTACATGTGGTCCAAAAAAATTGATCGCGGTCTGGCGACAGGGAAAAGGGAACTTAAAGCCGTGGTCAAACGGTGCATGAAAGTCCATAATAGTTCATTCTCCCCTAACTATCATCAACTATCATACGCCTGGTCAAACGGGAAAAACTGTCATCGACTGTCGAGAAGAATTTGAACAAGCTCAAAATGAATGGTAGTTGATGATAGTCGAAGACAGTGCATGATAATTGGAGGTCAAACGAAAGCGCGTGTCCCTGGTTGGCTGATGTTTATTACAGTGAATCACGCCATCCTATATCCATTTGATAACCGTTTGACGTCCTCATGTTGTTATTATTTTTTAATCTCTTAGCCAGTCATAAACCTATGTTAACACGAGCACATCACTATGAGCCCGCAATACATACGCAGACGTGGTAAGATAAACGTCATTTGTTAGGAAAAATTCCGAGCATTGTATTTCCTTGCACCTTACGGCGTCTGCGTATACTCTGCCTATGCTCATACACATAAGCAATAGCATATACTCAATGTAAAAAAACACAATTGTAAATCTTATTTATAGTGGTCATGCACTTAGCTATACAAGAGCTAAGCTTAGCTAGTTGTTTACAGGCATGCCACTGAAACAAAGGAAACAAATGTTTCAAATAAACGTAACATAGTTAAAAATCCCAACTGGCAGGTGGCTATTTACAAAGCGTGACCGAGGATTTTGAACTCGGGACTACCGAGAAACAAATGCTGCTAGTGGCAGGGTGGAGACTTGAACCCGGGACCTTCAGATTACAACACCAGCGCCCTAAACCACTCGGCCACGCTGCCCCCAAGCAAGTGAAGACTCCGCAGCATAAGTTATAGGACATGCGCAAGTGAAGAAACAGCTCATTCTCGTCAATAAACGCGTGGCTCTGGGGACGAGAATAGATACCAGAGTTCCTCGATCGCTAAAAATTCGGGCGGAGTCCGCCGTGTTGTTTGCGATATAATATTTTCGCAGATGCACAGGTAGCCCTCGTCCGTTTAGAATATGAATAGTCAAAACCAAGCGTTACTGAAGCCTTTGATTGAGGTGATTTCTTTCGAGATATATAATAGCCTCCCTCTTTCAAATCATGATATGTTTCTGTTACATCTGACCGTCTTTCGTGGAACAAATGAAAAGAATATAATAGGTATATATTTTAACGAAATTTCCGGCGCGTAAGGAACCTGGACAAGTCTTGGACAACATTTTATACTGTTTATCTTTAGTATTTATGGAAAGGGTGGATAACGCGACCCTGTGGAGAAATCTCACTCCAGGGTATTCATGTGGATAAAACAAACTTCGCTATCCTTTAGATTTTGATTTGTCCGGACGGGGTAACATTATACAATCTTTTAACAACATATGGTTATCATATGGTAAAGCAGTTGTAGCATAATACTGATCAGAATACTGTGAATAAAAAAATGCTGAATCTTTGTATGCTTCGAACGTAATATGGTAACTGTATCCGTTCCCGGTACCCAGCTTTATACATAAAGCGGCTTCATATAACTTTCCTGGATGCCAAAAAATAAAAAAATTCTGAATGAGCGAAAGTGCATTCTTTGTTGTTCTGGTGACCTGGTGTACCGATGCCTTGTTGATCCATGTTCAAAGGTTTTGCCAAAACCGGACACACACTTACGAAACACGTCCACTGATACCTTGCTCTAAGAGTTGCTTTTTCTTTTTGCCTAGAGAAACATGGTGTCACTAGGCAGTGGACCATTCTTAGAACGGTTATGTCAGTGACTGAATTTACTTGAAGATGAATCGACTTGATCGTAAACTGGGTGGCGTTCAAATTGAGGTAAAGGCAACCTCGCCCCAACTCTTCATCGGCCAATATGTCTAAGATCAGATTTGCCGGCAAAAAGTGCCACTCGTAACGTTCAGAGTATAAAATCACCAAGCGTGTCACTGGCCTTAAACAGTCTTTATATGTAAATAAATAAATCAATCAATCAATCAATCAATCAATCAATCAATCAACAAACAAACAAATAAGTGCATTTATATAGCGCCATACTCCACTAATTGTCCGTGGCGCTTTACAATACCATAACTCTTAATTAATTAAAAAAACTACATCATTAAATTCAATTCAGGCTAATAATAATAGTAATAATAATAATAATAATAATAATAATAATAAAATTATAAATCAAAAGAATTCGTAAACAGATATGGCTTAATGCTGAAAAAAGGAATAAAAAAAATCTTAGAGTAAAAAAGAAACAAAAAACAAAATAACGCATTGCATAGCGTGAAAAGTACTGTAATCATGGACAGGTGATCAAAATCTGGGAGAAGAGAAAACAATTTGATGGTACATATGATACCAGAAGCGTATCGAAAGTCTATTACGCTTCCGATACAGACAGACGTTTACTATTTTGAAGCGCAAACAGGGACTGTTTGCACGTGAAAGGGAATAGTCGCTAGACGTCTACTCGAAGGCTACACGCGAGAAAATATCGGAAATGGAAGTGGATATAGAAGTATAAAAAAACGTACGAAATGAAAGCAAGAGAAACAAATTCGCATTAATCGACTCTCGGATGTTGTAATTTATAATGGTCTGTTCGAAGTCTCATGTCGCATTTTTTTTCCCCATATTTGTCATCATCCCAATATTTTTAATTTGATTACTTATTCGTCGATCGTGCAAAGCCGTCGCTCATCCGAAGAATGACGAAAACATGTGACGTCACCTACGACACAGAGTCGTCGTCGAGGCAGGTCTGTAAATATTCGTGACTTCCGGCATGACAGTCGTGTGACGTGGTACATTTGCAGTCGAAAGTAATAATAATTTGGTAGCAAGTTATGCTGCCAAGATCGTTGTATCCTAAACAAGAGAGATAGTCTGGGTTTTTCAGAAATAAAGCCAGTCAGTAGATCGACTAGTCTTCATTAACCATATGTTTCTAAAAAAAGGTCTAGGTAGAATTCTCTAGATTTGCCCACTACATGTGATGCGGTCATATTTCGTATCTTTTGCTTGTTTGCGGGCTATTTCAGTCACTCATGGTTTATAGTGAGCTTTTTGTTTAATTATCCAATCACATAAGCCAAATTCGAAGTGATTGACGTCCTTAGCTGAATTAACGTGACGTCACAGAGACCATAACAAAAGGAAATCGCTTCATTTTCCGGGAGAGAGAATAGTGCGAAGGGCAACGTCTGAGATTTAAGGGAATTTTCCTTGAGTTTATCGCCGATATTTTGGTAAGTAAAGGGTATTCTGGTAGCATATAGTACTGAGGCTAAGGAAGACATGAACATCTATCGCTAAAGATAGAAACATCCACGTTGGGCGCTGCCAGAAGAGTGAGCCATATTTGTTTGGCTTTTGTTGTCAGCAGTCCGTGATGGCAACCTCAGTCTTTCGAATACAGGCATTCTGAAACGTTCAGTGGTACAATTTTTGGCCGTCTAAAATCGTCTATAGGTTATAGAATTATGCAATAGAAAGTAGAAATGAGTGTTATGTCGGCCCTCCCTTCAGCACGCGTGACTGCGAGGACTCTCTGAATCTGCCAGTCGAACCGAATATTCTTCAAGATCTTTGTTACAGCCTCGCTATTATACACCTGTATTTTCACCAAACCCGATAGATGTGATGTTCTACTACGCGTTTTTAAGTCAACTGACTCAAATTGATACCGTAGTAAACAACCAAGCTTTATTTTCAGCCCACAGGGTTCGCTCTGGCTGAGTCATGGTTGCGTTAGCGCAGCGCGGATGAATCCGGCCTCACGGAACGAAATGAAAGGGAATAAAAACGACAAAAGAAATAAAGGGTATTGAGACTTGAAATTCGTTTTCACTTTCATTCTATTTTGATCTACGGCTTTGAGTTTGAGTTTTACGAGGAGAAGCAAAAATTGACCGAAAATTTTAAGCGTAAAGACAGCCCAGCTTTAGACTGTTTCGTCTCCTCGCTCGCTGTTTCGTAATGTGGTTGGTATTTGTACAGTTTCTACTGTAAAATTGACTCCGTTTGCAGTCTCATTTTGTCGGTTAAACTCCTTGAAGAGGTAAATTTGGCCGTTTTCGTGAGAACAATCGCTGGTTTGGAGAAAAAGGTCTTATTTTATGGCGTCGCGTCATATTCGACCCATGAGAGAGCCGCGAAATTATTAATGTTGAACAAACATGGCGACCATTTGAAGATGTCCTCAGTATGAATTGTCACCTAGTTTTAACTTAGGATCTTTTCAATCGCCAGAATATTGCATTATGAGTTTAAAAGGCAATTTGATTGCTTGAAAACGGCTTGTTGGTGAGTAGGGAAAAAAAGAACATTATTTATTTCCGTGAAGTCCTTGCTCAATTTCGTGATATTTTAGCTTCGACGTCAGTTGTTACATCAAATTTTAAGCGTCAGACTTGATTTCGGTGGATTTGTTCTCAGCTCATGTCGGTAAAGTTGTTCCTCAAGTAAACACTAGCCTTTAGAAAGTTGTACAGTTGTATAACCTTCTGGTAATCGAAATGAGTTCACAATCATTACCGTTATTATTATTTTCTAGATCTCTGCAGGTTTAGATTGTTATAATCGTTCGAACCGCGTAATGTCCATAATCTTTGTGCTTTATACTTGCTTTCAGTATCTAGATAGTCGAGCATGTGGTTTTGCAACCTATGTTACGTTCAGTTGTACCATTAATTTCTCTTTACAACCAGGATTTAGATCCTTTGAAAACAATATTTAGTGTAAGGACGTTCTACCGGTGCAAACGAACTTCAGATTTTGAAATCTTTTCTTGATTGTAAGCTTAAGCTTAACTCAAACCAATCTTATTCAAATCTAGCCATTTCTTGTATTGAAAGTGCTTTTTACAGATGTTTATTGCTAGGTTATGGAGTGATGCAAGATTTTCCTTGTATCGTGTGTTTGAAAAGTGTCAGCAGTTTCTTTGTGACACCACCCTCGTAGTCAAGTTGTAATTTATTTTAGACATTCCGGTCTTATGAAACTCTCCTTACACAACAAAGGATTCTGTATGTCAGATGGAAAACGGTAAAACAACAATTACTAGATTCTCTCATAATAGAGAAATTTTGGTACTTTCTTTTAAAGCATCTTTGTACCCTAGGAAGAGAAAAATCCTTGTAGTTCTAAAGTTCTGCAATTATGTTCAATTATTTCAGTTAAAATAAGCTTACATATCTTAAAATATTATTTTGTTATTATTACTATAGTTGCCTTACTTTCATTTTTGTCTTGACAAGGATATTGATTGGCATGTTTTGGATTTGTTATCTTTACATTACTGTATTCTGTACAACATTTAAGCATAGTTAAAAGGTTCAGGAAAACAGACCTTAAACTAAATAATTTGGTATGATAGCTGTTATTGGTCATCAGTAAAAGTCACTGTGGTAATTTGGAGAATGTTGTACATTATATCAAGTGTTCCAAAGGGAACATTTAGTGAACCCAATTTTTTTTAACCCACAGCCCCTCAGATATGGCATGTAGTGTTTTCTATTTTCCCTTTGTTGTTTTCTTGTTTTTGACTTTTCAACCATATTTTGTGATGGTCTTTGTGCTTATTAACTTAAAGACGTTTGCTTTTCTCAACAGTGTAATGGAAAGAGGTTCAGATGACACTCAGCAACCCTCTTTGTGTCGCATGGGCTGCGGATTCTATGGCAGCTCTTCAAGTGATGGTATGTGTTCCAAGTGCTTCAAAGATGCTTTACGGCGGAAGCAATCTTCACCAACAACCAGTGCAACGGCAACAGTAATGTCGAGTTCCTCCACAGGTTGGTGTAGTAAGAGCAAAATATAATTTATTTCTTTTCATGTGCTTGTGATAAGATTTTGTTATTTAATTTCTAAGGGGAGTCAAAACTATTAGTTTGACACAAACAAAATTTGATCATGATACATAGTACATTTACATGTATATGTATGTGTATTTGTGTGGCATTGCCATTTAAACTTATGTACATGTGTGATATCAAATCAAGGGAATAGATCAGACAACAAAGGACATTTGCATGCTCTTTGCCAACTGCTTTTCATACACCAGTCAGGCAGTTTGTCACCTGCAACTGTTAACTTATCAGAGCTACAGGATTCAGGACAGGATCTAAAGCAGTCAAATTATTTCAGCTGATACACTCATCAAGATGCAACAACAGTAGATGCAAAAGAAAATTATGTTCTCACCTGTCCCTCTGAAGGTTTAGAACATAACATTACATATACAGACATAGAAAGTGTCGAGTTTTTGAGCAAAACTTTTAATGTTCCTAAAAATAAATTCACAAGCCAGTAGTAACAGCTCCCAGGTATTTAAAAATAGAGTAGTGGTAGTCAGGAGCTAACATTGTAACATTGTAAGTTCCCAGGTATGTTGGATGCTAAAATGTTTTATGAAGTGTCCTCAGTTTTCTTGGTGACGCAAATCTCTAAAATACTGTGGTGGCTTCTGTAGCGGGCAGACAGATTGTTAAGGTTAAATCTTTATAGTCTGGGTACAATTTAGGTGAAAATGTTGGCCAGAAATATTGATACAGTTGAACCCTATCATTACAAGATTTAAGTGAAATGAAAGCCCAAATCGTATTTTTCCTGCTATGTTGTAACATGGTATGATGTCATGTTGATGTTCATATTTCAACTCAAACAGTGGAGTTTAAAATAATCTGGGTTAATTTTAGGCTGACGGAAACAGAAATAAGCTCAAAAAAAGCAGTGAGTTTGTACAAAGAAAGAGCCAATGATACAGTAAATGACTGAAAAAATGAGGGCAAATCCAAGGGAAATGGGTTTCGGTTTGAAATTACAGGGAATTCAAAATAACTGAGGGGAAATTAGTGGGGTCCCACTGTAATTTTGTCTGCCAATCTCTCAGGAAAATTCTAAAACAGTTCTCAAATTTGTAGAAATTTCCATAAACATCCTATCAGCAACCATACTAATATCATCTATCATCCAGAAAGTTAGTAATAAACATGTTTATACCAAAGATGTTGTAGGAATGTTTCATTCAATTCATTATCTGCTATTCAAGCTGTTATTTTTGTTTGTAAATGACAGATGAAATCACTCAGTAATACATGTACATGTAGATGGATGTGTTTGGATCAAATTTCAAATGTGTATTTTGCTAGTATGACAATTTTTGTAGGTCAATAAATTTGTTATTTACTACTTTTTTAGGCAATAAATATTTCGTCTATATTAACTATGCAAAATTAAAATGGTATACTGGTCAGTCCTGAGGTTAATTTACACACTGTGGTGTGCCTACGTAAATGAAATGGAAAAATAAAGTAAAATAACAGTATTGAAATGAATTTATTGGTAATAAGATATTTTATTTTTTGTTGACTTGTAGGGCTGACTGAGGAACCATGCACTTCTCATTTGCCCCCAAGTGAGGATATCGCAGGAGCAGAAGTGAGTCCATCATCTTCAGCCAGCAGTGTCTCAGACGAAAATGATAGTTCAAGACAACCAGAGGCCCAAGCTGAAGCAAGCACATCTGAAACCAAGGACAAAGCTAAAACTAAAAGAAATAGATGTTTTATGTGCCGTAAAAAAGTAGGATTAACTGGTAAGTGGTGGATTGGTAATAAACTTAATATGTAAAGCTAACAGTGATAAAACACTTGGCTATTTATCTTAGCTATATATATTTATCAATCAAAGTTGATCAAGGTAACATAACCGTGTGGTGAGATGGCGAAGCTGTCCCTTTGCTCTGATGGAGGGCTAAGGCTTGAATTGTCAACTTCTCAACTTAAGGTTAAACTCAAGGTTAGGCGGTAAATTTACTTTTATCACCTTGCAGAAGATAAATATTTTTGTGTTCACTGGTCAGATCATTCAAACTGCTCAATCAACAGTTTTGTAATTTGCTTCCATCAATCAAAATATCAAATTAGCAGACCTCAGGAAATATGTAGGTTTACTTTAATTGGTTCAAAGGGTGGGGGTTGTGATTGGCAAGTCAGCCAGCCATCGACTGGCCAAGAGAAATCTGCCTGTATTATCAAATAAAAGTAGTCCTTTGACTGCTTTGATAATACAGATAATTGACTGACTGGCTTTTGTTTGGGCCAGAAGAAAATGACCATAATAACAATAACAAGGTGACTATATAATAGGGTGGCTGTTGCTGGGGTTCCACGATACGGGTATAATCACAACTCCAAAATCACCCTTTCTCACCCTTTTAACTTTAAAAATGCTAGCTTTTGTCTGTTGATTTCTTCCTATTGTTCATATTACACTTAGAAACATGTTATTGATAACTGTTTAATTTCTCCTTGTTAGGGTTTGAATGCAGATGTGGAAATGTCTACTGTGGCCTCCACAGATATTCCGATAAACACAACTGCAGCTTTGACTACAAGGCTGATGGCAGGGCCAAGATATCAAAGGACAATCCTGTAGTTGTTGGTTCAAAGATTCAGAAAATTTAAGACTCTAAGAACTTAGTCAGGAATGCTTGGGTAAAACAGTGGATGTCAAGTGAAGTACATGTTATTATCTTTGAAAATAATTATCGTTGTTGTTCAAAAGACAGTCTGTAGATGTACTGGTACTCTAAGTGTAAAAGTCTTGTCTTGTGTTCTGTTTTTCAGTTCTTGTGTGTTAATGATAATCTGGAGTCATCAGCACAAACTTTATGTTGTATATAACAACATGTTAGATGTAAATGTAATGCACTGCCACTTTGCTCAAGCATTCCCTTTTGAATTCCTTGCCTCTGGATAAAGTTTTTTGTGAATCACCCATATTACAGGCTTAATTCAGTCAGGTAATAAATTATGCTCAAGTTAAAATTTTATGTAGGACACAATGTGAAGGTGATGATAATTATTTACAAGTGATTGCTAGCTATTAAGCCCACAGCCCAAGTGTCATAAAGCCTTCTTTGTCTTGCTTGGGTTGGCAATATTACCAACAAGCAGCTAAGAAGAATAAGTAACAGAAGCCTTATATTTCGCTTTGAATTTCTCTGATACTCTTACTGATGTTTCCCACATATGTTCTGTGATACCCCTGCAGCTGCTACACAGTTAATCACATACTTGTCACTAACCAGTCTTCCTGCAAAACTTCTTGCAATTCCACCATGCAAGTTAACATTTTCGGGAGACAGATGCTTTTCCATGCTAATTGGAAGGTGGGAAAGGGAAAACACATGGATTCCACATTCTTATATTTCTGCAGATGCAATTCATGCTTTATTTCCTATACTTTTTGGTGCGTGTCTTTTTCATGCATGTATGGCCTGGGAAGGTTCTTTTTTTTTTGTTCTGTGGAAGAACCTGAAGGGTAAATCATTAGGTGCTTAGAGGATTTTTATATGCATGTAGCTGAATATTCCCATGGAATTTTACTGTCTAGGTCAATATGCTGGTGAAACTTGGAATAGCTGGCAATAAAGCTTGTCATAAGTGATTTTTAGGTTAGAATCCAGAAATGCTGAAATTTGTAGGGACAATGAAACCTGCCTAAGAATCACTTTGGGCAGTCTTAATTCTACATAGACATGTATCTCTTCTTTTGTAATTGATAATTGGATAGATAAATGTAGACCTTTTTTCTCTTTGAAGTTACATTATGTATCTTGAGTATTACATATTCCCCATCACATCTCAACTTACACTTTACTGCTTGTATTTAGGATTAGGCTTAATGGTGCATTCTCATGTATGAACCAGTATAAGTTGTACTGATTTTGAAACAATGTCAACCAGAGGACTTTTTCAGACTCTGGGAAGAGCTGAAAGTGGTTTTGAATTGGCAGCTTGATGAGATACTGTACTCTGATAGGAGCCATCAATTCCAATCAGAACTTTCAATCTTACTAGACTCTACTTGAAATAATTCAAGGTTACATTTCTAGACTCTAAATAGCAAGTGACCACAAGCCATTCCTAAATATTTCAACAAGTTTGTTGTTTGTATAATTTTAATTTCTTTCAGTTTTTACAACCTTAAAATAGCTTTTTGGGTCACATGAAGCATACACTTTAGTGCCAATAATTTTCTAAAAAAAATTAATAATGAGCTGCAAAGTTTGGAAGGTTTGGGTTTAATTTTTTTTTCTCAATTATCATGTGTTTTTCACTGTATTATATTATGAGAAGTAGGAGAAGTCAAACTTTAGCCAAGTTCATACACGAGAATGCCTTGAAATTGGGTGGGGTTGGGTAAAGAAAGCTATTAACACAGATATTAATATTTTGTACAGTACTTAGTATAAAGATAATAAACGCTAACATAACAATGAGAGACCAATTGTATGTACTTTATGTATTACGTGATAACAAGGAAAAGTTCCACGGATAATTTACTTCATTTTGCAATGTATAAATTAAGGCAACTAAGTGTATGTTCGATTGTTTTCAGGAAAATTGCTGTTACGTTTTGGCGTTAGAAAACAGCTATCAGTGTCAAGTGTGTTTTCTTATAGGGTTATGTAATGCAAGTTTTTCCCTGTTGTCAAGGGATTCCATTAATAAATTTCTCATTGCTATATCAGTAGACAAGTGGCTGTTGTTTTTTTACATTTTAACCTATGAAGTTAGTTTATGCCATAGAACATTCTCACAGTAGACATATTGGTGTTCTCAAACAATTGTTTTACCCTTAAGAAGAGAACCTATTTTTCGAAGGAGAGCAATTCTACAATTTGTGAACGTCACTATGGGTAGGATGAGGTAGAATGATGGGCAACACCTAATCATCGCACCGTCCTCAGTCTAATAGTCACAAGTGCCCTTCCCACTCATTCATGACAAAACTTAAAGTATCCTCCAGCATACAGTTTCGTTTCTTTCACATGACGTCATGGCTCTGGGGCGGATACAGGATTTTAGACGAGGGGGTTGGAGATGCGGACCGCCGAACAACGTAGGGTTACAGTATACCTTCAGATCGGCAATTTTCTTCAAATTTGGATTTTTGGTTCAAAGTAATGGTCGAAGAGTAATCTCTAATTTCTGATAACAAAATTGGAAAAAACTTAATATTGGCGGAGAAATGGAGGTTTTACGTTACGGCCGGAAGTAAAAGTTCCCTATTGATTGACAGCCCTATAACGTGTATGCAATCAACCGAGGCTACTTTCGCGGGAATATTACCTATATGGATACCACGAATTGGCTGGCTACTCAGTTGATCAACATTGTTAATCCAAGCATTTTTCGTATCAGGTGTAATTCTATTAAGTTATAAGTAAACATGGACCACGGAAAGCTCCGTTTACCAGTTCGGAAAAAGCGAAGAACGAAGGAAAATACATCAATGAGTGAAAAAGCAAAAGTTGGCCTCGCGGATGAAGCTACGGACGTATCAAAAAAATCGAGTCGAGAAGAGAAAGGTTCTGTAAAATTTGGGAACTCGACAGCCATAACAGCGATGTCTACAGTGACTCTTTTGTTGAGTCCGATACCGATGAATCGTCCAACTCATTGAGATCCATTGGAATATTATCCAGGCACATTTGCTCCGCCGCGCTTTCTTTTGTCTGTTCTCGTCGCCCAACTACTCTAGCGTTCGTATGCTTTTTCGTCTTCCCCATTTTGCCAAACCAGCTTCAAGAAAAACCCAGCGGCAGAAAAATTATCTCTCCGCCTTGAGCGCTTTGCGAAACACAATTTTTTTTTGGAGATTCACGCGTAAATTTGATCGCGAGTTAATAGTAGTAAATTTTCCAAGCGCTGATTGGCTCAGTGATCTGAGAACCCAGTTGAAGGCGTTTGTGGGCGGAGTTTGTTTGCGAAGCAAGAGATTTTTCTTAGCACTGTTTTCTCGAATAAATTTTTTCGCTTGAAGCAGACACTTTAAAGAGTTACAACTCGAAGGGAATTTGTTTGTTTGCCCTCAAATTTGGACGGTAGCTAGATTAACATATGAAAAACAAAAACATGTCTGCGAATTGTTTATTTCGATATATTTTTTCTCCGAGAGCGATTTTGTACGATCACTTCACATTTTTTAAATCCTATTTCAAAAATGTTCAGTAACTTTTTACTGAAATTGAATATGGAAAAACGCAGACACCTTTTTTTAGCGCTTTTTGTCCTGAAACCGAGGGAAAAAATAAATTGGTGAAAAACAAAATTCGCTTTGACTTGTAGCTTCCACAAAGTGATTAGGACGCTTGCATTTAGCGGCCGTGAAAAAATCGGCAATTTATTTTATTTCAAAATTTCTGGTATGGTTTGATAGCCAGCCCTTTGAGCTTTAATTTGATATAGGGGTTTAGGTATCTACAGCTTAAATCGGACGCGCTACATCGCTTGGACGCGAGACACCCCTGAAGGTATACAGTAACCTTAACAACAACAACAACAACCGAAGGCGGTCCCCTGTAGGGGAAGGGGGGGGGGTCCGAGGGCATCCTCTCACTCGAGAGAAAATTTTAAAATTGAAGTCCTCAGAAATGGGATTTCGAGCTTTTTGAGGCCAAGTGTTATATTCTCTTTTTTTTATTTAAGGTGTTCGACCAACCGACTTCCCCCCAGCCACCCATAATCCGCCCCAGTGGCTGCCATGTTGGTTAATTCCTCCTTCGGGAAAAGAGTTCTTAGGTCAAAAATTTCTCATTGATTGGAAACACAAAGTTGCCTATCAAGTCAGCCTCGTCCCCGGAACCCGCGAGTCTTCTGCCAGCGGTGACTGAACGCAGGACGCTCTGAGTTCAAGTCAATCTCGAGCCCAGAATCTCTCTGGCTCCGCGGTCAGGTGAAGAGACTCGGCTCGAGATTGAGTTCAAGTTTAATTACTATTAAACATGCGTAAAGAGAGTAGCTGCTGTGACTATTATTTTCAGATTTTTTTTAGGTTATTTATCTCCCTACCCTCTTTTTACTTTCAATGCCTTGCAGTGACTGGCATCACCCTTTGCAGAACCCCCCACTCCCCCATGTAGATGTAGATGAAGACTACAGCTTGCTCGCTTTTTTTTTTTTTTTTTTTTTTTTTTCTCCCAGAGGTCTCATCGTCTCGGCGCCAACCAAAGGAATCGCGGCCCCTGGAAACAAGATTGCTCTCAAAACGGTGTTCATTCGATCAATACTGGCACGGGGTTGTCACGGAGCACTTTTCTCGATTGCGTGACGATTCAATGGCCAATAGACCAATTTCGATATATTAAAATTTAGCCTAATACAATAGACCTCCGCACGAGGCTCTGGGGAATAAACCCCGCAAACTCTGTGGTTATTCCCCAGAGCCTCGTACTGAGGTCTATTGTTTAAGGCTGAATTTAAATATATATAAATAGGTCTATTCTCTCTATGAGAGGCGCCTGCAGGGAATCATTGTAGCGGTTGTATTCATCAAAACAAATATCCAGTCCAAGATGATGATAAGGGAAGTTGGTCATTAACGCCTATGAACCGAGTTAAAGTCAGTGAGGGTTTCTCAAATTGGGCAGCGCGGAACAACTTGACTAGGCCGATCAGGGCCGTAACCAAACTTCCATCAGGGATGAAGCAAGGCGTAAGGTTCCAGGGGGCTACACGAGTATTCCCCACCCCACCGATGATTTTTTTTTCCATATTGACGTTTGGTCAAGCGATTTGCTAGTAGCTCCTAGTGTTTAGGTCAGATTCTCTGGAAGTGTTTTACTGTACGGGTCCTACACTGAGCAGTTCATTTTCTGCACATGTAAGCTCTCTTCCGCACATGGCCTTCCTATGACGAATGAGGCCTGATAACATATGCATGGTAGAAGATTCAATAGGAATGGTTTTACTTAAGCAGTTCAATTCAAACGCGACTGATGCATATTTTTAAAAAGTCAACACTTTGCTTGCGTGCAAGTACAGAGTTAGGTTGGCTAACCAAATTCTAATTCAGAGTTCTTTGGAAAATCATCGGACTGCTAGGCTTTTTGGAAAAATTTTACCACAGCTCCGCCAGTTACCGATTGCGAAAGTTTTCAAGTGTACTTGTACAGAAAACGAGCTGTCCTGAAAAAAGGCTTGCTGCACAGTGAAGGGCATATGCATGCAAACAGAATGAGCTGTTTATAGAATAGCTTGCACTGAGAAGGACCTGTATAGAGAAGGATTATAGAGAAGAACCAGTACAAAGAAGGACCTGTACAGAAGAGGACCCGTGTACAATAGGACCTTTATAGAGAAAGACCCGTTCAGAGGAGGACCTGTTCAGAAAAGGTACCTGTATAGAGAAGGACGTGTACAGAGGAGGGTCGGTATAGAAAAGGGCCGGTACAAAAGCAGGACCTATGTAGAGAAGGACCTGTACAGAGGAGGAATTGCATAGAGAAGGACCTTTGTAGAAAAGGACCTGTGCAGAGGAACTGTATAAAGAAGGACCTGCATAGAAAAGGACCTTTACAAAGGAAGGCCTGTATAGAGAAGGACCTGTATAAAGAAGAACCTGTACAAAGAAGGACCTGTACAGAAGGGGACCTTTGTAGAGAAGTACCCGTACAGAGGAGAACCCAAATAGAGAAGGACATGTATAGAGGAGGAGCTGTATAGAGAAGGACCTATCCATATACAGAGAAGGACCTACTTAGAGAAGGACCTGGTAGAGAAAAACCTGTATAGAGGAGGACCTGGATAGAGAAAGACCTGTACAGAGGAGGACTGGTGCAAAGGACAATGGTAAAGCATCGGTCTGTAAAGCATGTTTCGGCATGGACCCTGTCATCTTTATTTCTATTTTTATGCTGTAAGTTTGCTGTATTGACAGTGTTATTTAGTTCAATTTCAATCAGGAGCTGTTTCAATAAATTGAAGAAGGCATTAAGTCATGTCGAAAATGTTTGATATGGTTCTGTATTTGCGTTTATTCCGACGGCGGCCGTGACAGCCCGAAAACTACACCCTCAGGGGGTGTATCCCCAGGTTTTATTGGTCGGCAAATTTCACGAGACATTGTAAAGTATTAAGGTCATTCCTCACATTTGCATTGCGCATCCTTACTGCGCATAATTTATGGCGTCATTAGCGGGGGCTCGTGCACGCGCACATTGAAAACATGACGGATTTGCCTTGATATTGAGCTCTGTCAGTTGAAAAATGGCTGTAGCTCACCAACGAGCACGGGCACCCCAATTTTTTTTCCAGTCATTGTAATCAGCTAATCATAAGCTTTGCGTGAGAAAAGACTGATTTAATTTCTATTGCTGAAAATTGAATAAATAAGAAAAATAGCAGATACACTGTGGTCTTTTCTATTTTGCAGTCGGTAACCACGTCAAGAAATTTGGTTCAAATTTTTAATCAAGGATTTAGCTTTCCGTCTGCGTTTATTTCTGTCCGACACATTGTACTGACTGTAGTTTAATGCGTGTTCTTATGAGTCCGGGCTCACAAAGATGTTACAATTACTGGGAATGCGTTCTTATGATAAGCATTAAATAATGCCAAAATGGGGCATTTTCAATGCCTCATTGCTCCTTAATGAGCGTGGGCACCCCCCTTTTTTATTTCAAAATTGAAGTTATCATACGACAAATATTCAGTGGACAAAGTTTGAACAAAAATCTATTGTCACTTTTATTTCAGAGGAATTAAAACGCGAGACTTTGACCGGCTTAGCCTAACCACTGGGTATCTGCAGAGGTTTAAAATCGAAACCGGAACCTACTCTAGATAGGCCAGCATTCCTTTTATTTCCCTTCCTACAACAATTTGATTTTCTTCTTGCTGTCCCTTGATCAATTCGTTTCATAGTGGGGAGCGATGTCTGGCCTTAAGGGGTCTTTGCTGCAGACATTTTCCTTCTCTTTGATCGTCCATTTGGATACCCAAAGACTATGAATTTCAAATAAAATGTTTTTGTCTTCTCCTGAAACTAATCTGATTGAAGAATGAATCTGGTTGAGCGCTTCATCCCCTGATCCCCTGATAGTGTTTTCCCGCTCTTTCGTTAATTCGATCTCTGATTGGACAGAAAGCGAATCTGGTGACACCAGTTGTTTGCTCAGTGTAATGTTCACAAGAGCGCAGAGAGCGTATCGTGTTTTTACTGCAGGAGGCGAAGCGTGTACATACCTGTAGCTGAACCGGGCCTATATCGTTGCTTTCTCTTTGGTTTTCTCACGCAGTGCCTTAAGACAGCAACATGTCTTCTTACGAAGAAGTTCCAATGAAAAGTAATGAAGATGGCGAAGACGCCAAAAAGGAATCTGGGAAAGGATTTGTTATCTCGCGGAATCTAGCAATTGTCCTAGTTGTTGTTGTGATCGCGTTGATTATCTTTGTTGGCGTTATTTCGGGCGTTTTTAGCGCAAGACAAGCAAGGAAAGAAGCTCTTGTGGAAAGCGAGAAGAAGAAAAGAGATGACAGTACTGGTACGACTGAGAAGCCATCGGTCGAGAAGCCTACAGAGCCGGTGTCCCGTCCGGAGCCATGGTACAAAATTCGATTGCCGCAAAACATACTGCCGATTCACTACGAATTGTACCTAGATCCGTACTTGGAACAGAACACTTTTCAAGGAAAGGTCTCGATCCTGATCAAAGTCACTGAAAAATCAGACTACATGTCCTATATCCTGATTCACATCAATGACATGAATGTGACAGACGCCAAAGTTTACAAACCTACGAAATCTGACTCGGCTACCCCGGGAGAAGAAGTCGCCCTGAAGGATACCTTCCAATATCCCGAGAATGATTTCTTTGTTTTCCAGTTGGAAGATGACCTTGAAGTTGGGCAGTATGTGCTAGTCATGTCTTATAAATCGACGTTTTCCAGTCAGCTGAACGGCCTGTACATAAGTACCTACACGAACGAAAAAGGTGAAAAAAGGTAAAGACGTTGTGCTTACATTGTTCCGTAACCAGACAATAATAAAACCTTTGCCTCTGTTCCAAAACGAGCCCCGGAGCAAAGAGCAGAGTACAAAAAAAAAATAAGCTCATTTCTTTATAATCTCATTTAATTTTTGATCAGGTGACTTAAACTTTGTGAATTTCAAAACCAAAACATTTTAGTAACATTTGTTACCATGCAACTGACGCTCAACCAACAGGAGCAAAATTGTCCCTGGTGGGAGGGTGAGGGTAGGAGGAGTACTCTCCCTCCTTTAGGATGATCTGGATCAGGATCAATAATCCATTTGATACATCAACGGAACTAACAAATCCACTCTGGGCAAAGGTTTATTTGGTTCCTTTGATGCACCACCATCTTATATGGCTTTATCAATTCCATGCCTGTCCATTTTGTCCCTCCCCTGGGCATTTGATAACTTTTCCTTTCCCAGGGTAGGGTACTTGCTATAACAGGTCAGCTACGAGGTAGCCTGCGAAAACAGTCCTCCTACTTCACTCCCGGGCCCGCTAAACACCACTCGGGCCGGAAGAAGGACTGCTGTTTTTGCAGGCTAGCTGCAGGGGTGGGACATTGTAAAAGGCAATTTTATCTTTAAGAGACATGTATTCTTTGTTGTTTGCTTTATTCTTTTGAATTGTCAGAATGAGATGAAATTCAAAAACTCCACTTGCCCTTCAGGCAAGCTGTAATTTTGTCTTACTAGCCCAAATCTCTGAGGAGCTAGCCCGAAATTATCTTATTAACAAGGATAATTAAATCAATTTAATATGTTAATATAATGTGAATTAATAATACAGAGCTTAGATGAGCTAATTCTCTTCGATTTCCCTTTTGAATTAAACCTTATACAGTAAAACATTTAGAACACTTAATGTGTGGTTCTATAAAATATCCATAAACCCCATGGAGGGTTCATTTCCAGTTTGACCCCCACCCCCCAGGATTTTACTTGGGTCCCTATACCCCTTAGAGATTTCATATCTATAAATAACAAGACTTAAGTCATTCGTTTTATTCTCCCTAGGTACTGTAATAAAATTTAGCCGCAGCTATTTGTGCTTATATTGTAGACGAAGATGCAAGGCGGTATATTTTTTCACAAACAACTGTAACCTTGATTTGGTCACACAACTTACGCTATTTTATCGTACATTATTTATAGAGATATTTACTAGGTCAGGATTAAAGCTGCTGGGTAATGACAGATTAAGGCTCTGAGATTTAATTTTCCAAAAAATGACCATGGAAAATTCTAGACATACATTCATGTCATATTAACAATGAGTTTGAACTAACAACTGACTTAGAAGCACTTCACTCCCAAATGGCATAGCAGCCGACTTTTTCTTTATTTAAAAGAAGTTTTCATACGAGAATCTAAGAAAGTACTGAAAATTTAAGCTCTTTTTAAAAACCTAGTCGAAGTTTTAATTTATGCATAGTCAAAACAACATATCAAATTACTTTACACACATAGTTTATAGCGGGAAAGTAAAGCCGTCACACTACATGTTTTTTAAAACAGCTGTTTGCCAAATATCGCTGAAATTTTTCTTTCAGGAAAGGAATATGTCAATAATTAAAGTCATACACTTTGTCTCATTTTGTAGTTTGTAAATGATAGTAAATTTATTTTATGCCTTAATGTTTTGAATTTGTCACACATTTCATGTACGTGAAACACAATTTGTTCAGTTGTACTATAAATAACCAAATGAAATCTTGGCTACCGCTCCAGCGCTCCTTGCTATTCACGGTTACATATGCTTCAAGACATATGCTTACTTGAGCAAACTATTAACTACACAGATAACGATGAAAATATGTGATAGCCTTGTTACAGCAAGCTTTTGGGTGCATTCCTTTGGGGTGATCTGGATCAGGATCATTGATCCAAGATCACTCAGATCATTGTGCATCAAAGGAACTGATGAATCCACCCTGGTCACGGATTCATCGGTTCCTTTGATGAACCATGATGATCTTGAATCTCTAATCCTGATCCAGGTCACCCCAAAGTAACGCACCCAATGTCTTGCACCGCTGCCGTGCTGTCGGGACATGCGATCGGGAAAAAATTGACTTCAGTCACATAAATTTTACATTTTACTCTATCTTGAAGAACATTTCTATTGTTTCACTTTCTCTCACGAACTGTCTGTTAAACACAACGTGTGAAGTTTGCCACTAGGAAAAAAGAAAACAAAAAAAATAAGCAACAGTGTTTCACTCTTGTCCACTTCAGGCTTGCCTGTTGGGCAACCTGTGATAAGACAGCCTAGCCTGACCGATTGTTTTATTAGTCCCAGGCTATTGTACAGCCTTTTCGTCGTGCCCTGATTGTCTGGTTGCCTCCAGTACCAAACCTTAAAAAAACTGAGACCTTGTTTGTGTTCTGCTCTTTTCACTTGAAAATATATGTATATTGCTTCCTCGTGCAAACTAAAGATGGCAGAAAGAAGTCTTGACAGTTGTACAAGATGTTCAATTCATAAGTGCTTGGGTGCGCTTATTATTCAGACAGTGTTCAAATCTTGTGGATTATGTGAATGCAGTTAAATACTGATTACAAAGCTATATTATTAACTCTAGCCTCTTAACAAACATAGCCTGTATTAAGTCCCACACTGATTTTAAAGCCTTTTGACCAAGCTAACTCCAAAAAAGCAGTGTTTATATGGCAGCACATGTAGACTAGAATAGCCAATACATATTTGTTTTTCTGTCTTCAGACGTCTTGCCACAACAAAGTTTGAACCAACAGATGCACGTAAAGCGCTACCTTGTTTTGACGAGCCTGCAATGAAAGCAACATTTTCCACTGTGATTGCTCATGACAAAGATTACAAAGCGCTGTCAAACATGCCAGTGGTTAAGAAGCGAACTTTGAAGAATGGAAGAATTGAATCTCATTTTAAGAAGTCGGTTCCTATGTCAACGTATTTGCTGGCATTCATTGTGTGTGATTTCAAGTTCACTAATGCAACCACTGGACAGCATAACAATATCACAGTGAGTCACTCATATATATACACATTTTTTTAATTCGTGCATTCACTGGGTTCATGTCTGATATTCAGGCAAATATTTGGTTCTGAATTCATGCATGGTATGATCTCTAACATTGAATAATAAATAATTTTATATTCTTCAGGGCCTTAGCTGGTAACAGGCAAACCAAGGCACTTGCCTTAGTCCTTTTTTGAGGCGGAAAGGAAAACACTGCTAGCAAATAAATAAGCAAACAAACAAGCAAATAGCATTGCCTCAGTCGTAATTTACCCAGTAAAATTAATACTGGGGGAAAGTGTTGGAACAGAGATTTCAGAGGGCAAAGGGAGAGAGGAAGGCTTAATTGTTCAGGAACCTGGACTTAAAGGACTGACACAGTGGTGTGAGGGAAAGGGCTTACATGTAATAGTTGAGCTCTACAGTATTTGCTGTGGTTGTAATTTTAGCTCAGAGTATGGACAACTCCTGCCCAAGTGAACCAAACAGAGTTTGCACTAGGTGTTGGAAGGGACATTATCACCTACTATGAGAAATACTACAACCTTGGTTATCCTCTTCCAAAGCAAGGTTTGTTGAAATTTGCCTTAAACATGACATATCTGAGCTTTTTAATGTTTTTGAAAGGTCTTCTGAAACTAACAACAAGGTGTACACAGCAGTTCTCATTGTTAGATGCATGATGTCTGAATCATGTCCATTTTTTTCTCAGGCAGTATTATAGCTAGAACACAAAAGCACACATTATAAACTTTAATCTGCAGAGTGATAATGCATCATTAAACTCATCACCAATTAATTGATGAGCTTGGGAAAGGTGCCATGGATGGTTGAGCCTAAAAGATATGAGCCTAGAGCAGAGCATGCAGCCATCCACGGCAACCCTGAAAGTGGCAACCACCAGGTACCACCAGAAACTACTTACAGCCTCATGTATTTAGCATTATAACCAGCAAAAGAGAGGGACTCAGGTTAGGGAGAAATAGCATGCCACGGGCACAAATGGCAAAAAAATTCCAAAGCAAACTGCAAACTGTTCTTATACAGCTGGAAAGTAAAACATGTAAGCTCTGCAAAACCCCCAAATGAGACCCCACTGAGCAGGGCTGCCTGGAAGGTTGCTGACTAGCATTGGCTCAAGTCAAACTTTGCCTAAATTACATTAATTTAGTGTACATTTAATTCACACATAAATGGCCTATTATGCCACTCACACTAACCTTTGATTGCTAATTCAGACATGATTGCCATCCCTGATTTCTCATCTGGAGCTATGGAAAACTGGGGCTTGATCACTTACCGTGAGACAGCTTTGCTTTTTAATGAAGGTGTGTCTTCTGAAAGTAATAAACAACGAGTGGCTGTGGTGGTATCTCATGAATTAGCTCACCAGGTAGGAAGAAATAAAACTGTTCAGTCTATTAACTATCTTATTTTATTATTTTATTGCATGTATTCAGTAATCATTTCACACAGTGTACTTTTTCAGTGGTTTGGAAACATTGTTTCTCCCAAATGGTGGAATGACTTGTGGTTGAATGAGGGATTTGCCAGTTTTGTGGAGTATTTAGGAGTGAACCACACTCACCCAGACTGGGAAATGGTAAGTAGCTATAGGCTTCATCAATATCAGCTGATTAGTTTAATATGCTTGTGCAGCTAGGGGCAACGTGGTGGTCAGTGTCATGAGACCTGCATCAAGCAACCCAGGCTTCAACCTAGGCCAAGATCACTGTTTTGTGTTTTTGGACAAGGCTCCTCACTCTCACAGTACCTCTCTCCACCCACGTGTAAGTTAATGAATGATGCTTGTAGAACCTGGCGTTGGAGCGGGGGAGGGGGGGGGGGTGGGGGCTGTAACCCCACAATGGTTAAGAACCAAACCAGGGTCGAGTACAAATACCAATACTCTTGGTCACTTCATGCAACTAAAACTGGAAACTTAGGGGGTTGGCCTGATTGGCCAATAGACTGTACTGTAGTGGAATTTGCAAAATAACAATGACAAACATTACTGCCAATTTAGGTGGATTTACGTATTTTGTGTGGTCTATTTAATGATTGATCTCTCCAGAAACCAGTTATTTGATTTATTTCCACTGTTTCTTTGGAAACAAAATTAAGCTTAAATTTCCTTCAGAACCAGTAATAACTTGTAATTAAGTGCTTGTTCTTGGCACCCATCAACCACAAAATTGTTTTTCTTGCAGATGGAGCAGTTTCTTCTTGCAGATCTTCAGAATGTTTTTCCGCTAGATTCTCTGGCAAGTTCTCATCCTATATCAGTTGAAGTTGATAACCCCAAAAAGATTAAACAGTTGTTTGATAGGATTTCCTACAGCAAGGTAAACTTGCAGTAATGCTGGAATTTATTAAACAGTGCAGATGTTGCATGGCCAATAGACTAATTTCAATATATGAAAATTCAGCCTAAGACAAAAGACCTCAGCACGAGGCTATGGAGGTAACTACGAGTTTGTTTGTATTCCCCTGAGCCTCATGCTGAGGTCTTTTGTTTTAGGCTGAATTTTAATACATCAAAATTGGTCTATTAATGTGTTAACTAATTAAGTAGCTTAAAATGTACACTTGAAACAATTGGTGCACAAAAACCCAGTTAACCATAGTTTCAAGCTGCGAATGCAGTTTGTGACATCAATACCTTTCATGCTGGAAGATATATGATCATTTTATAAGCAGATGAATTAGGAACAGTGTTTTAAGTCATGCCCAAGCATGAGAAGATAAGCTGGATAGCGACAATAAACCTACAGGTACCAAATAATCCACTCAAAATTGAAGAAAAACGTTTGCCATTCTTCCCTACCATGTACCCTTAGAGCTTACAATGGCCACATTCTTTGATGTTTCGGTGCAAATTAACTTTTCTAAAAAGAACTAATTAATGCTAAGCAAACAGGAGCACAATTTATTAAAGAACCTAAAAAACCTATTGTAAATAAATATTAAAAACTAAAAAACCCTGGAGACCATGCATGTTGAGTTTCTTGGGCCAAATTTTCAAGCTCAGGGTATTTTTCATACACTTTATCTGTGTTTAATGCAGTGGCCCCATTTTTCCTACATTTCTTACAGAAGTAAAACACTATCTGACCAAATTATAAGTTTGAAAAAAAATATGTAAAATGTTATCTAAAGGTTTCTCGTAAATGTCCTTAAATTTTAGAGGTGTTAACCTTAAATTCTCAGGGTTCCTCCATCATTCGAATGCTGGAAGGTTTTGTTGGAAGAGAAAAATTCAAGGAAGGACTAAGTGTAAGTAATTAATTCAGATTGTGGTAATTTCCTCCGAGTCTTTTGACAGACTAGTCTTAATTATTATAAGCTGTTTCAAACTGAACATGACTATAAATTATTTATTTCTATTAATACAAAATTTATTTGTTAGACATTGTTATTTTGAATGTCAAAACAATAAATATTTTACTTTGTTGATCATTTCTGGTTTTATTAACAGTATTACTTGAGAAAGTATGCATTCAGCAATGCTGAGACCAGTGACCTTTGGAATGCTTTAGGAGAGGTAACTATATCTATTTCAAAGTCTCTTCAGAAATAGGCCATTATCAATTCGTACTTGCATTTTTCTCCATCAGTAGTATCTGTCACTGTCATTTATAATTACTTATTGATAATGCTTTAGAAATACGCAGGCAAGTAAAAACTAATAATAGAATGTTCTGACAGTTCGGCGACCTTATGCCACCATTCTCAAGGAATGAATAAAAAGAGCAAGTTCAAAATAGTTTGACCTGTAGATTCGCGTAAATGAAGTTAATTTAAAACAAATGCTTTAGTGCGGATCGAATCTGTTTGTTCATTCATTCCTTGATAATGGCGTCATGAGGTAGCCGAAACGTCGGAATATTCTATCATTAGTTTTTACTTGCCTTTGTATTTATAATTATGTAAATTATTAAAATTGTCCAGCTGACTTGCTGACTGATACAGGAGTTTCATTAAAATTTTCAGTAGGAGGGTAACTGATTTTCACAGGCGGGCCAAACCTTTTGAACTGAACTTGTTTACAAGAAAAACTTTCCTCCAGATGGTCAAATGAGGCTGGCAAAATCATCATCATAGCCGGTTAATTTACCCGGTGCCTGGCTCGTAACCCATTGACTCCCATGCCGCACATAATCCGCGGTGACAAGCGTTGGCCTTTGTTCCACTTCTGATGTCATCAGCTTTGACCAAAATTGACATCATCTATATTCAAGTTCTGCAGCAGGAAAAGATCTTTCCAATGATACCAAGATGAGAGTGATCGGCTTAATGGAGCCTGACATATGCTCAAAAATGGTCAGAAATTTGAGTTAAAAACTCACAGCAAAATTTCCTGTGACTTTTTTGGCAAAAGGCTCCAGGAGTCAATGGGTTAATGAAACCCCTGCTGATATGTTCAATATTAGGAATAAATATGGTTATTATTCAACATATTGAACATGTTGTCTCATAATTATTTAACCATGCAGATGCCGTACAGGTTTTTAACAACATCATGCTCACAAATAGTCACTTGGTCACTTCATCATGATCTAAGGCCTCCCACTCAGTTACATATTATTAACTATTATCAATGGTATATCCATCAGAAAGCAGAAATGGACGTCAAAACCATCATGGACACATGGACACTTCAAATGGGATTTCCATTGGTGACAATCAAACGTGGCAAAAGTTCTGGCAAGGCTACAGCCACGCAGAAACATTTCCTGTTGGATCCTAATGCTAATGTCACAGTATCCTCTCCATACGAGTGAGTAATGTTTAACAATTGAATCTTACTAATTTCTCCTCAGTAGTCGATCATTACAAAGTTTATGCGTTGTGAAGTGGACAGGCATGGAGCTTAAAAAAATCATCAACTGGAGCAAATTGTTTTGATGTGCATGTAATACAAAATTGTGAAACTAATCAAAATAAATGCATGCAGGTATGTAAGACTAGATGGACAAGCACAAGATTTTGAGTTTGCTTGACAGAGAAAAGGGAAAAGTCCAGGAATTTTGAAAAACTGATGTCTGTGACAAGCATTGAATAGGCCACAAAACTTCAAAGCACTCTGCATGCATAATGTGTCTGTAAAGTTTCCTGAACCAGCAATGGGGGCAAAGGAAAAGTGCTCATCCAATGTTGCATATTGTCATGTCTGTCTCTCTATTTTTTTTTTTTTTTTTTTTTTGATGGCCTGGGCTGCCACGAGTATTAATATATTCCCTCTCAGTATGTGTAATACTATGTACGTGTAGTAGTAAGACAGTGTAATTTAAGTGTAGTTTATATCTATGAACTTTGACATCATTAACATCCAATGTTTGTTTCTTGCATGTGACAGTTACAAGTGGTATGTTCCTCTGACATATGTGTTTGAAGACTCACCCCAAGACCCTAAAATGACCTGGATGAACATCTCATCTGATGAAGGTTTGACTGCAGTTTCAACTAATGTTTTAACCTGCTACTCAATAAAAGTTAATTAGTCAGTTGCTATTGATTCATCAATTAGTGAATCAGCCGTGCATCGATAATTATTGTTCTTGTTTGTGCTTTGCAAATGTTCCATTCATTTAGGTTGTGTTTCAACCAGTTTTGGTTCATTCAGTTGATGTTTCTCATTAGAGCACTTTTCCAACCATTTTTGGTTGAAATGCGGTAATCCTTGGGTCAGCTTATGCGAGCTATAATCACGTGACATAATCACGCAAATACTTTTTTTATCTGTTTCAAACTGGTTTGAGGCTTGTTGAAAATGTTGATCAACCAAGCCAACCGAAAATGTTATTTTTCTGCAGTAGAACACAAAAACCCAAGCAATCAGAAACAGTTGTTCCCAATAGAACACAACCTTAGTGTGTTTACTAAAAACTACATTTACATGCTTTCCACCTTTATGATTCATAAGCTTTTTCATGCTATAGTTGAGTTTTCATGGCCTGCAAATAAGTGGATCAAAGGGAACTTTAAACAAGTAGGATTCTACAGGGTTCACTATGATGACGACAACTGGAAAGCTCTCATTAAGCAACTCAATAATGATCATACTGTGAGTACAGAATTTTGTATGATGTGTACTGTAATGAATTAATTCCGTTTTCCGACTTACAGCAACTGGCTTAAGTGAATCTGACTGAGTTTAAACTAGAATTCCACAGTTCAATCCATGAATGCAACGAAAACATGTACACCAAGATACAATGCGAGTAAAATTATGTCATGTGATCACATGACTAACAATCAATAAGTCAATGTCAACTAAGGGGATCCCCTGAATTCCACACACCCCCACCTTAACCATTGGACCAAAAACATTGGTTAATGTCCTTCACTGTTCGATAACAACAAAGTCTACAATAAAGACATCTAAACTATTCCACAACTGAGTCGTTATGTATTCTCTACGCAACTGTCTTTAATCCAATCAGCTTAACCAACGGCTCTTAAAGCATTGGTTAGTGGTCTCCTCCTTTCTTCACCTGCTTGAATGTACTGGCTCTTTCAATTTATACCTAATGAACTTACTGATTGTCCTTCAGTTTAGCAATTTTGATCTGATGCATAAGCTTTGAAATAAGTGAAATATGTTACATCTTTTTGCATGCCAACCATTATGATTAAATTGCATCATTTTTGCAGGTAAGCTTATATTTGACATGCAAAACAATAATGTAGTACCTGTCTATACCTACCTACTTGTCTAAATTGAATAACTTAATTACCTCTTAATTGACAATTTAATTGTGTTCATCACTGATGAGTTGTTTTATTCTGGCTCATAGCCTGCCTTTTTAACTTACGAAGTTGATCGGTGACTGTTAAGGCTTAGACAAAGTTACACAGAGGTGTTTTGAGTTGGAGACTTTTCTTTTAGGTCTTCACTGCAGAGGACAGATCAAGTTTAATTAATGATGCTTTCAACCTGGCAAGGTATGTATCATGTGATTGATGATCAAAGTGGTTCACACAAGACTACTTACCTACCTACCTAGTACTTTTTTCCATCTACAGAGTAGAGTCACTAAATGAGAGGAAGAATGTACGAGTTGTAAAATAGGGCTTAGTCTCAATAATTTAAAAGTTGACTCCAACTGTTGGTACTGTTGGTATTGCTTTTACAGTAATTCATCAAATGCATTTCTAAGGGAATTATTTTTTTAACCAGATTCTGGTTTACAAATAAGACTATCTGTTTGTTTTAGGCTGGAACTAACACTGTTATTCTTACATTCCACCCAGAGCTGGATATTTAGCATATGATATCGCTCTAGGCACTCTGGAGTATTTAGATGGGGAAACAAAGTATGTTCCTTGGAAGACTGCACTTAACAGCTTGGGTTACCTGGACGGCATTCTAAGTGAGCGACCTGCAAATGGAAACTTTCAGGTTTGTCTTTCTACCAGCCACTGTCAAGACCAGGACAGTCATTAGGGTCATAATCCATAACATCTGTTACAGCTGACTGTGCTTGATTTCCCTTGATGCTATGGGTAATTAAATTTACCTGTTGTTGATGGAATGCACCCACAAAGTCATGAAGCTACAGGTCACTCAAAACATAACGATAGCCCATGGTTATAAAAAACATTTCTTTAGTTGACACATTAACCCCTAACTTGTCTCGGTGCGGTTTCAGTGTCTCAGACACCTGTAATGTACTCTCAAGTGCACCACTTTTGAACACAAAGTCCACTAAATCAAAAGGGCTCTGTAAAGGGGATTGGGAATTTTGCGGCATTTTTGGTTAAGAGTGTTAAAATCTTAAATGAATGAAGATCTACCATGATTGTATAAATATTGCTTAGCAGTTTGTTTGAGGGAGAGAAAAGTGCCATTGGTTTATTTTTTGACTTTTGACTTTTTGAAGTCGTCCCCATGATAGTGCTCTTTTTAACATTATAAGGGCTTAATCGGCCACACCTTTAGAATGCCTGTTTAGTTAGTGACTCCTTTACGGACCCTTAATCTGCATTATTGAATCTTGAATCAATGGTTATGGCAAATTTTAATGTTATTATTTCATAATGGGTGTGTGATTGGGGATTGACTCTTCAGTAAGTCTATTTGCCACTCACTTTCCTTCTGTCAATAGTTATTACCAATAAGTGAATAATTTTTGTGGTTTTGTGAAATACCAGGCTTTTTCTGTTTGGCTTTCTCAGGATGATTACTTCAGTTAGCCAGTCAGTTTTTCATGTGTTTGGTTAGTCAGTTCATTCATTCGATAATCATTTAGTTTGTTAGCCAGCCAGCCAGTAAGTCAGTTATTTGTTTGTTTGTTTGTTTGTTTCATTACTTATTTGTCATCATCTAAGTTCATTATTGTAGTTTTTATCAATGTATTTAGTTGTCTTTTATTATCTATGACAGGAATTTATAAGACGTAAGGTGAAACCTCTGGCAGATAAGCTTGGATGGGAAAACAAACCGGATGACAAGCACATTCAAAAGTGAGTAAATGAGCCCATGATGTTCTGTCATTGAAGGGGAAAAAATGAGCTAGTGCTATTGTACAGTTCAGAAACTTATCTGTGTTCCTTTGTTTCATCAGATACCTTCGAAGTGCAATTTTACGATCAGCCTGCAGTGCAGGGGACTCGGATTGCATTGGAAATGCAACTAAGATTTTTAACGAATGGAGAACAGGGCAAAGGTAAACATTTTGTTATTCGTATTTCTGTTCATTCTTTTATATTCAAAGAAAACAGCGGGTAAGTTAAAGCTTGTTTTAGGTGAATCTGTCACTTATAAATTGCCCAGTCCCTAATTTATACCCTAGAGATTTTAAGTAATGAATTTGAAACGGATAAAAAGAGGAAACAAATGCTAGAAAGTCATTAGTCTGCATACGAGCCAAGTGGCCCATCAGGCTGGCACTTATCTCCGGTTTCAGTAACATGAAGCTACTAAGGAGTATTTCTACTGCCTCCTGGAAGGGATGCTGGTCCATGGCAGGGTTACCCCAGCATTAAATTTGGCACTACCCGTTCATACACCTGGGTGGAGAGAGGCACTGTGAGAGTAAAGTGTCTCCTCTAAGAACACAACACTAGGTCCCCGGCCAGGGCTCGAACCCAGCTCGATCTGGAGTCAAGCGCACTAAAGCTCACTAACCATGATGCCACCGTGCCTTGACTACAATTCATCAAAGACTTTCAACTTTGTCTGGTTTTGTTAACAGGTCTGAGATAGATGTGGACCTGCGAACGCTAGTTTACCATTATGGTATTGCCAATACTGGTCTGGAAGAGTGGAAATGGTTATTTAACAAATTTATGAACACCTCTGAGGCATCGGAAAAAAGTAAACTGATGTATGCACTGGCTGGGTCACGTGAGACATGGATCCTAAACATGTGAGTACACATGCACTTTGACGTATTAGATTGTAGATTATGGTGACTAAGTTCAGTGATCTAGTTACAGCATGTTTTGATTACGTTTCTTATTCTTTAAACATGGAGAAGCTACCCTCTTCCCTCTTCCCAGGAGTCGAGTTTTCTATGAGGTGAATTCGTGATTTGAATTCTGTTCAATTCAGCGACTCATACTCTAAAAAGAGCATTTTTGCGTGCGTGTAAGTCTTTGCGCAAGGACATTTAGCCGGCGGCAGTAGCGTTGGTATCACGTCAATCGGCATACGTGATGCACGTCGACGCTCACCAACCTCTGTGTGGTGGCAGATCATAAGAAAAATAGTCCCACTTAGGTGCTGTTTAAGAAAAAATCAATCGTTCCATCTACGTTGTTGAAACTACTTTTGTGTAGTAAAGAGGTAGACATGCATGTAAGACTCCCATGCTTACGTTTTAACCACTTTGTTTTCTTGACTATGTTTGCATGTTAGGAGTGGTTGCTCATATGGGAGCGTGTATTTGATTTTCACCAGGTATTTGGGGTATTCCCTGGACTCGTCCAAGATTAGGTCCCAGGACGCTGTCAGTGTTATCAGTTACGTTGCTTGGAATCCTGTTGGAAAATACCTGGCGTGGACTTTTGTTCAAAATAACTGGAATGCCTTGTTTGACATGTAAGTCTCCATCCCAGTAGATGGTCTTTTTCCATATTTATTTCAATTCTGTGTTTCTTTAACGCTCTCATTAAGCGTGACTTAGAGTATGCTTTACAACCGTTATTTGAGTCATCACGCAGTACTGTTCAATACCATTGCATGATATGTGGGTCATTGACCAAGCGTGAGGTCAAGATGGCTGGATATTGGGCAAGTTTTTTTTTTTTTTTTTTGCTTGATTATAGACCGAGACGGAGTCGAGGTTCATAAACATGCAAAAATAGAGGAACGAGGCCAATATCTAGCCGTCTTGACCGAACAGTGCTAGTTCAATAAAGGCTATTTTCTTGCCGGACACAGCGGGTAGTGCCGAACGTGCAAGATAGCACCATCTTGCCCACTCGGGTAGCCAATCACAGCGCAGGATTCCGTTCTTCTTGCCCGCTCACGGAGCTAGCCATATTATAAAAGCAAATAATGGTTTTCAAGGATAGTTGCCGGGAGACGTGATAAACCGTATGTTACTGCTGTTTCAGGTTCAGTACCAGTACCTTTCGTTTAACAAGCCTGACCAACAGTGTGACACAGTTTAGTACCGAGGCTGATCTGGAACAGGTTTGTGTTTTATCATATTTCTTTCATTGTGTTTTGTCAAAATTACGTGGTCCGTGGTTGGTCTTTTTTAACTGCCGCCAATCGACCAAGGCTAGCCGGGCTGGTCTCCATATGATCGCCCCTTGGGAGGAGGGGTAGGAGGTACTCCCTGTGATGGCCTATACGGCTCTGCCCGACGGGGGTGCCTTTCTCAGGCTTCAGGTATATTTAAGGGTAGGGACTTCACAAGTCGAGGTATATGAAAGGGTATGGAAATCAGAGTATCTTGACTCTCGCCACAACATGAAGTGAACAAATAATTCTTGTTTTTTGGAACAACTCTTCTGGCAATGCTTGATGCTTGGTAATGCTCCCGTAGTGTTGTTCATTAACATGATTCCAAGGGTTTAAAAAAGGGATACACTGTTCCTAAGAAGGTATGTGAAAGGGCTGTCTTTTTCCAATAAAAGTTATACAAAAGGGGTAGCTTTTCTGTCAAAATGGTATACAAAAGGATAAAGGGTTAGACCGCGGGGCGGAGCCTCTCCGTATGAACCTTTGTAGAGTATCCCCCGGGGTCATCGCTACACTCGTGGAGATAGAACTTAAAACTATCAAACAGTCAGCGATGTTTCTCACAACAATCACTAGTACTCTACGATCGTTACGATCGCTGGAGAGTGGTTTCCATATCCGCGCAGTAATCGCTGAACGCTTTTTGCAGCGATCGTAAAGATCATATGTAAACCAGCAGTTATTCAATTCAAGTTTATGACGATCAGGAAAGTATCCTCCAATTGTTTTTTTTTTTTCTCCAGACCTGTTTACTGGGCAGTAAATTGATATTGATAATCACGTTGAATTGTTTGCAGATGAAGGCATTCTTTGAGCGTTCTGAGGCAGGAACAAGCGAAAATGCTCGTAAACAGGCCATCGAGCGTACACAGGCAAACATCGACTGGCTCAAGAAATACGAAGAAACCATCACAAAATGGCTTGGAGCTACTGTAGGAGCTTAGAAACCTGAGTGGTTTAGTCCTGTCAGTTTGTGTTTGGTTTAGTTACAAATCTTTCTTCTGTGTAGCCTTGAGTTTTATCGTCTACTCTAACCTGAGTGAACATGCGTATCTGTTCGCGCACTCATTTCTTTTCCTGATGTAAGCACCTCAGATATCCTAGCCTGTTCAATGTTCAGGGAGAGAAAAAAGGGAAGGAGCCTTTCACTTTTTCTCTTCTTGACCCCCGCACGATTTTCGCTCGCCTCCCCGCTTTTTGGCGTCGTTCCCACTGACCGAGAACCTGTAGCAGACTACAGATATTCTTCCAGGAAATATCCATTGAATTTTCGTTTAGTGTTAACAGTGTTTCGGATCTGGGTTCTGCTCGCTTTCCGGTTTTCCCGCGCAAGTACTGAACAATCGACTATCTGTTTGCATGTGACCGCCTTCTTCAAAAGTCTTCAACCATATCGCTCTCTTGTTAGCACACTTGCACACGGTTTTATTATGCCGCTTATCAGCTCTCCGTTGTCTCACCTCCCGATATAAGCTCTTCCCCAGTTACAGGACTACCAAAACCAGGATGGAGGCCAAAATTTTGATATACTCACTTTTTGTGAATTTTTTTTGGAAGTGATAAAAAATTCGTAGTCCTGTTCATATTTTATTCCTTTTTTATTTCGACTATTCTCGAACTCGACAGAGTAATACCGCTGAAAAACAATTTTATTTCTTTTTTAACGTTTAAGTTTCCCGGCAACTTTCTGTAATACGAACTAAGAACCGAGGCCATTATTTTTTAAAAGTTTCTATCACGGAGTCTTTTCTTTTGGCCCAAACAAAAATATAATTATGAAAAGAATTGCAGCTATTCCATTAGTAAGGCTACATTTTTGCCGACCAGATTAGTGAGATTCCACTTTGCAAAACGTGGAATTAATGTGGGAATGAGTATAAGTTTGCCCTAAAGTAGATAATTCGGCTTCGGTCTTGTTTACGCAAGAAGAATCAATCGAAGGATCGGTGGCGGGTACCAAATACAGGAGACGTGATGGCGGCGAACGGACAGAGTTTTTAATGAACACCTCGGCGTTAGATGTATAAACGTCTGTTTTGGTGTTTATTTTATAACTGTAGTAGTAATGTGATAGCTGACCCATAGTTTTATTTTTATATGCCTAAAGAAATTTTATTCACTCAAAGTGTGCCAGCTACCGTAAATCAGTAGATCTTAAAAGCATCATAAGAATATAATAACAGATAATTATGTAAGCAAATCGAATCATTTATATTGTTATTTTATGTCGAAATCATGTTTGACTCATCAAATAAATCAGTGGCTAAAATATACCTTACGAAAGGTGTTTTTATAATTATCTGTAGTATTCAACATTTAATTAAAACAAAGAAAAGAGTAGTTAAAGTTCCAAGGGTTTGTGGAGCGATTTGTTTCTTAATTTCTTTCGTTTTGAATTTACGGGTTGTTATGGTACCGCAAGACCATTCGAAAGTCCAGATGCCGTTTATTCCCCATAATATAACGCGCGCTCTGAATGGCTTGGTTTAGGGCATTACTCTCTGGTAACGCCCACGAGCCGATTGCGGGCCTGCAGAAACAAAGCAAAAAGCCATATAATAAACACCTTATTAACCTCGAACGTTCGGTCTTCACGGGAAAATCTCAAACCGAGACCTTGCCGAAGCGGGGTCGATATGGCAACACCAAGGTTTGAGATTTTCCCGTAAAGACCTCTCTCGGTTAACAAGTAGTTAGTAATACAACAAACTCTAAATTTCATTGAAACTAGCTCTTTAATAAGAAAACAAATTTGCTACTAATGTTCAGTAAAGAAATGGTCTGTGCTGCGTTATCTCCCGGCAACTGCATTGACATATACCTCCAGCATGATACCACGTCTGGACTACTGTTCTCTTTTTCAAAATTTGGCGTAACGGAAGAGAAACGTGAACTAAGCTGTGGACATTTCTTGTATACCTTGCGTATAAAATGCCAGGTCCCTCACGGTTTGCTTCGGTCGCTGACTCATCTCTTGCGACTTTGCTCATGGACAACGCACGAGAGCCTCTTCACAGGCTATTTTCGAGCGAGTTTTCCTGACAAAGTTGTCCACCTCCTTCGTTTTCATATCATGCCCCGTCGGGTGCTGTAGTTCTTTGCAGACTCTCCTTGCCAGCCTGTACTGTTGTTTTCGTTGCGTTGAGATGTTTTTACAACTCCTCGTTTTAGCACTGATTGAAGCTTGCTACTTTTGATCTCCACAAAGAGCCCTTTTGCAAATCGTAGTTTCGGTATTGGACTGCAAGTAGCTTGCAACTGGCAAGGCTATTGCGGGGAGTCTTTTCAAATGCAAATGACAAAATATTGCCCCAACTTCTCAAGGATCTTACCGATTTAGTTTTTAGTAATGCATGTTATCACAAATGGAAAAAACATTTATGTAGAAGCTTACAGGCAGATTTTTTGGTTTCTATCCTTTAGAAGGGAATTTTCAAGGGCGTTAGAAATTAGAAGGATTTGCAAGGGAAAAAGACGATTTGCCCTTCAGTCACGCTCCTGTGGTTTTCCAAACAAATCCTTGTTATTTTGCACGTTTTCAAACTGCTATTAAATCTCTGCCTTTCCGTTTAAGAGCCTAGAATTTTCAATTCTTCCTAATAGTTTACCCCTCTTTCTTTCTCCAATCTGAATTGTTATATGCCAGCACCTCCTTTTTGTAGTGTTAAATAACCGAAAAGATTTCTGGAAGGCAAAGCTTCTTGCCTCCATACAAAACCTTATTTTTGCAATATCCAAATCGTCATTAAATCTCAACATTACATGGCATTGGCCTGAACATTTGTGCTCTGGCTAATTTAAACATGTTCTTTCCAGCTCTAAAAGCGACCGACTTCTCTTCACAGACAAGAAACTATCAACCCTTCTACATTTCTTTAATGTTAGTTATGTTCCATGATTTTGGTGCCAGATTTAGACTAACCACTCTTTTTTCACACCTGAAAGCATATTGCCGCCAATGCAAATGGTTCGGTTAATTATAATATTTTATTTTGCGATAGAGACATGTACACATCAGGTACCTATTTTAAATTTCCTTGCGCTGAGTGTGATCTGATCTGATCTGATCTGATCTGAAGCCTTTAATTATTCCATCTCGAAACATAGGCCACTAACAAAGTCCCTCCAGTCCCCTCTGTCCCTGGACAGGCGTTCCAGCTGGTGCCAGGAAAGACCTCTCGACTGGATGGTGTGGTCTGTCTCTCCAGCTGTTGCGCGGTCTCCCTCTCCGTCTACTTCCCTGCGGGTTCCAACGAAGAGCTTGTCGGGCAATGCAGTAATTTGTTCTTCTGAGTGTGTGGCCGATCCATGTCCAACTCTTGTCTCACAGGCGCTTACCCTGTGGTTTCCCGCAGGTTAGCGTTCCTGATAGTTGTATAATATCAGTTCTCCTGTGGAGAGACGGAATTGGCCCGTTTGAATCCATCTTGTCTCTGCAATCCCAAGAAGGCTGATGTTATGCCTCTTCATCTCCATAATGCGCTGAGTACCTGCTTTGAAATCCTCTTTGTGTTTTCTCCAAGCGATCATCACTTATTGAGCCCTGTGGTGTACATGGTGTATGTGGAAAATAGGCGATGACACTATGATAGCTGATCCAAGCAACACCCTTCCTGTTTTTGTCCATGTTCCGGAAATCTGTCGTTATACAAGTTCTAGTACTTTTGTTCTTCCTCCTCGTGGAAAGAAATTTAAGTGGCCCAGAATATTGAGCGCCCGTTTATCAAATCACACGTTTGTTCACACAAAACAAACACTAAGCACGACCATCGTGTTTCGGCGAATTTTGTCAATTGTTCACCTCTACGCATCTACCCATCTTCCACTTTCTCGCTATTTTGACCTCGTGTTATTCCTTTTGTTTTGCGGTCTATACAGGGTTCTCTTTGCTTCTTTAAAGCAATTGTACATGAAGCATTTTCCAGTATGTCAGGACTTTAAATATGGGAAATAACTAAACTTTTGCTCACTGTATCTTGGCAGATTTTAAAAATGGGAGTCGATCGGAGCCGGGTGCGGAAATCATAAAACCAACGGGAAGGATGTGTAGGAAGATGCTAGTGAAACGTGAATAGCGGCATGCCCCCACACAAGGAACTAAAAAACAAGCAAAAACACTGAAAAGGTCAAGATTCTTGACAAACTGAGAAACCTTAGTTTCTCTCTTTGTTTTGAGCGAGTTAAGAAAAAACTGTTACAGCCAGCGAACCGCTAGTCTCCTCCGCAGCCGTTTTTTGGGATGTCACGCAACGCTCCCCCCAAAGAAAGGGCGTTGCGTGACTTCCCAAAAAACGACTGCGGAGGAGACTAACGAACCGCACAACGACCGATGTTTCTCGTGGGAGGTTCAAGGAGGCGCTTGAAATGCGGCTGTTTTCGTGGGTTTTCACGCGCGCTCATCGTTTATCGAAAAACCTTATTGTTCAAAAGACAATCACCTACAGCTATTTTTGATACGTGGGTTATATAACAGGACACGCGTAACGTTTGAGTGTACATTCTGTTAAAAACCGGATTATCATATAAAACTAATCCGAAGTGTGGCATTGTGTGCAGCTTAATTCAAGGATAATGCCAGGCGAAGGATTAACTAATAAGCTGATTTTATTGTTACTTGCCATGCGAAGTATCGGCCTCTGGATTCTGCAGTGATGTCCTTTGAAAACTGTTTGATAATAAAGCATAAAAATGCCTCAAATTTTGGCTACGACTGTTGTAACTTAGAAACCAAGAAAACTCCTCTACCATGTTTTCAGCAAAAAAGCGTTCACAGAGATTTTTATTGTCATTGGATTAAATACTGCCATAATCGGCAGCGGAATTTTTTAATCAAGAGCGATTTTCAGCTAATCTCATCACAGTGGTAAAGACGGAAAAATATCTTTCACCGTTCACACCTTGTGAAAGCAATACAGTTGTTTGAATTTTATCCTTGAGGCTCCTCACGTGAAAGTTTTAATTTATCGAATAAGACATGAGAAATTGACAGTTGAAATGACTGGAGGCCAAGGGTAGCTTAGGTTATCTTATGACCAGTCACATGGTGCTGCGCTAGCTATTACACAACATCTCGTCGTTTCAATCGAGCAGACTGACTTGAATCACGGAATCGAACCTGACTCATCTAACCTCCGGCAGATAAATCCTGTAAAAAAATCCAATTTATTTGGGAGGTATTTGGCTCATAATGTACATATCTTTTATATTTGAGGCGATCAGTTGATGATCAGTTGTGGGTAGTTGAATAAGCGGCACAGCACGAAACCCGTATCTATCGTATTCCAGACCTGATTACACATCACTTTATCGATCAGAACAACGAGGTTTGAATGGACTGAGAATGGCGGACGATTTTGATGAAATGATCGTGCTGCCTTGAAAAGTGTGGTGACGTATCTGCGAAGTTTCTGTGACAGATAAGTATGGCACAAAGGCAAGACATGGGTTCAAGAGTAGGCCAAGTGGTAGCCAGGCTGAAGGCGACATTTTCATGTGCATCTGGTAGAACAGACCCATATGCATATAGTCAGCAGCCGTCAAGGTATGATCATTACTTTAATTTATTGTTCTTCTTTAATTTATGAACTGCTGATCGCATTTACGAAGGCAAACTGCGAAGAGGAAATCAGTTGTATTTGTTGTTTAATACTGGGGTGATCTTTCAAAACTTCAGATGGTAAAATGTCAAAGAATTTGCTCAGTAATCGCGTGATTGTGTTTATTGTTCTTCTGTGAAACTTGTAATTCTCAGCTGAGCGTATGACCTTGATCACGGGAAAAATCCCAAATTTTGCAGTGCTATTATTGTTATGAAACGTCCGGGCAGTTTTTTTCCCTCGAACACACTGATTTCAAGTAGTCAAAACTCTTGCTTTGTACACGTACGATATTTATTATCGAAAATCGTTTCAGTGTAATCTTCAGAGACCAAAACGGCAGAGTTCTGATTGGTTGATGTGGTGCTGCGCGTGCAGAGTGACAGTTGTCGTGTTCCGAGTTTCTGTTCAATGCCGGCTAAATATAGAATTTGTCGAGACCGATAAGCTGTTGCCAAGACACATCATTTTCTACCCTACTTTTCAGCAAAACAGGAAGTCACACTAAAAGTACCAAAGAGTTAAGTTTTTCTGCCAAAATTGCAACGGAAAACTTTTTCGTTTTGTTGGTTTGTCGTTGTATTCATATATTATCCTTTTAGTGTCTTTCAACTTTGATTACATAACCGGCGATCCTGCATTCTTATGTTAGGCGAACCTTCCCCTGTTTGCCAAAAAAGAACACCTGATGGCTGCTTATTTTGCACATGACGCTTCAGCCGTCCAGAGATATGCAGAGGCGTTGCTAAGTAACAAGACCTATTCTTTTTGCTGACATGGCAAATTTGTCATCGTCATAACTCGGCACTCCCGACTTGGAAGTATTTCGTGAGACAGACATTCCGGTTTCTCTTTTCTCAATGATCGCGATTAACGCGTTCCTTTGGGGTGATCTGGATCCAAGATCACTCGGATCATGGCGCATCAGAGGAACCGGTTCCTTTGATGAACTACTATCCGAGTGATCTTGGATCACTGATCAGCTGATCCAGATCACCCCAAAGGAACGCGCCCTAAATGAAACCTCATGCTCGTCCTCAGAACTTCCGATCCCCCTCTCGGCTTTAGTCACGTGGTCGGCGACATTTCAAAACGAATCTCTCAGTGCTCGCAACCGTTGTTGGCGCGTGCACGATAGAAATTAGAAAATCGAGCCGTTAAGAATACGTAGAGGTTCTCACTTTCTCGTACCCAGAGCCTCTGTTTCTTATGGTCGCGTGGTCAGCAAAACTACTCCTCGTAGTCCTACCGGTAACGACATTTTAAAACGAAAAGTACTGGGGACGAGAATGCAGTTCTCACCGACCACCCGTCTCGCAGGTGCCAGACACATTTGCCCACTAAACGAAAGGTCCTAAACTTTTCGAAGTTCAGCAAATGACTTTTCGAGCGTTCGTGGAGCAAAATCAGACCAGTGATTGAGTGCTCATATGAAAGTTAATAATTCACTACAACATGACAAAGAAAAGAAAAACTTTGGATGAAAGAAAGGTGTTGAACCACATGTTATGTTGGCTTGAAGACTCTAAATAGTGTTCCAGTAGTAGTTAATTATTTGTAAAATCTCAACCCATGCAATGTTCTTGACACATACTCTAGATGTCCATGCATGTGAGATGAAGATCACATACCAAAATTAAAAGATTAGGGACATTTGCCGCTAATCAATTTGCAATGAACGCTAGCTAACCAACTAAATTAGTCCAAGTATTTTCTGCAGCCTACTACAGTACCTATTCAGGCGGAGAACGATTGGGCCCCGATAGAGAGCAGTCGTCGCCAATCTGCTCTAGGCTAAGTCACTTGGATGTTTGGTATTAACAAGAATTTCTAGCTATTCCTTTAAGAAAGGCTCTGTGACTGCCTTGTCCGCATCCCAACGGTTTATTGCGCCGATAAACATTGAAATGTGGCGTCTATTCCTAGCTATGTTTTCTAAGACAATAGGGAATCCTCTCCAGCAATGAAAACGCGCCTAACTCCTTGTTTAGATATTCTATTTTTAAAAACTCCGTGATTGTTATTCGTCTTCTCCCGGGTCTTCTAGAGGTTTCAAGTCTCGTTTAAGGCGGGGGTCTACATGAAGGCCGTATTTTGGCTGGGTATTATGGTTTTAACGCAAATATCTCGTTCACGTTTCAAGCAGTCAAAAATCTCTCTGCTCATCCCACATATCTGTGTTTTGGGCTGTTCTGTAAGTTTTTTGGTGATTTTTGGATATATTTGGACATAAAAAGATTTTCTCAAAGGATTAGTCAAATTTATGGAAATAGGAAATTTTGAAGACTGGGATTTGGTGTTGTTTTAAAATTAGAATATGAAGTTAAAAATTGGTAGACGTACACCAAACAGTTGTCCACCAACCTGGGGCGCCCTTTCGGGGGCGTTTAACTGTCTGGTGGTGTTCCATAACCGTTTTTTTCCTTTTAATCCCTCGTTAAACTTCCTAAAATTTCACTTAAATTCAGGTAGACCCCCGCCTTAACTAAAGAACATAAGAATTGGACCTTTTCCTCCGAAGTGTCCAGCAATCATTGTCGCAGTGTAACGTGAAATCAAACCTCTTCTGTTGAAAATAAAAAGAACCTTCTTTGAAATTAACTTTGGCGGCTCTAATATTATAAACTAGACAGCTTCCCTGTTTCTCTCTAATGAAGTTCCCCTAAAAGAAAAACCCTTCCACTTGTCACAACCAGACAAGCTAAAAATAGTTTTTACCCAAACGGAAAGGCTCAATGCAGGGAAATAAACAACACAAGATGAGAGCGTTGCTTAAGCTAAGCTGAACGGTCCTAGCGACATAAAGGGTTGTTTCAATACCGAGGGTTTTAATCACTTCCATTTTTGAGGGCAAAAACTGTCATTAAGGTAACTAATAAAGTTAAATGTATCATAAACTGGTTACTTTCAAGAGCGTTTTAGTAGGAGATAATGACCTGTTGATGGCAAACGACTAAGTTAATCCTCCAGTCATTATTTTCAGTTCTGTTTCCTTTGAAAACAGAAATTATACCCTGAGCTTCTAAAATAAGTTCAAAATTGTTTAGATTTTCTCATTTCTCTGTGTTAAAGAAGAAGAAATAACAAAACATTTTAAAAATCTTTAATTCTCTTAATGTGTTAAGTCCTCAGAAAAATTCAAACAATCTGTTTGCGGTTTGTGTTATCTGACCAGTTTCAAAAATGTAAATAAACGAATTTTCTTTCTTTGGTCCTCATATTTTAGCTTGTTTATTTTTCATGAACTGCGGGAATAATGTTTGAATTGCTGCAATTTCAATGATAAAGGAAACTTATCTGAAGGAACCACCTGATTCCATTTATAAAAGACCAAAGACAATGTATTTGAAATGAAAGGAAATATCTTGACTTCCTGTGCGCAAGCTATGGCACTTAAGACATCGTCGTGTAGGGTAGGGTGAGAAGATCATTCGTCCTTGGATCACCCTTTGTTATAAAATAACAATAACGAGGGTTTCTTTTCACATAAACTCCACGGAATAATCAGAAATACTACGTTAATGACGTTCTCAAAGTTTCATATCGTAAAAGGATGACTTTCCTGGCACATAACGGAAATACACCTGGCCATTGCCTGTACCTACCCCGGAAAGGAGAGATATCTAAACCTGTCGCAAGCTTGGTAACCAATCAGCTTCCGATATCCCGCTATTCAGAACATTATTTTATACTACATGTAGCAGAAATTTTATTTGATACCTCTCGCTCTTATTTCCCGTGTTTCTGTATGAATAGTTTTGTCTGAAGTGGCAAAATTTTCTCTAAAGTTTACAAGAGATTCAAAGAAGAGTTTTAAGTTAGACAAACCGGAAAAATCGCCTTCGTAGCATGAGCGACAATGAAAATGGTCTGTCGATATCGTCGGCCAGTTCTAGACGAGCGTCGAGTGAAAGTTTGGAGGACAGTATTCGTAAAATTCTGAATACAAGTGATGGACGGGTCACCGGCTTCCTTGAGAGGTATGCTGTTATGTCTGAAGGATTTAAAGTCTTTAGATTCTTGTAGAATTGTAGGTTAATCACGCATCTAACCCGTGTTTATGCGGTCGGGTTTCGGGTCAATGCATTTTGGGTTTACGTGACATTAACCGACACAGCACAAAACAGCAAAACATTGTCCTTTATACTTGTCACAGTAGATTTTGTTTAATCATTTTACCGCTCTCACTAAGACCCTTTCACTGGCTTACCGGGGGTTTATTTACCTTGATGTTGTGTCTGTTGTGAATTGTTCGCAGCCCTGATCTGTCGCTAACATGTAAGCAACTGGGACTTGAGGACAACGGCGTGAGAGACATCATCGCTCAACTAGGTTCTGAAAATGATGGACTTGTTTCACTAGAGCAACTTAGACAGCAAGTGATAAAAGGAAATGAGAAATCAAAGGTGACAGCAAATAACTCAAGCGACGAAATGAGCGCCAAGAAACTGAACGACAAGACGAGTGGAAAAGAAAGTTGGGAAATCGATAGCGGGGCACATGATTTGAACGGCGACCCAACTCTTCAGCAGATTATGTCTGTGGCGAATTCAAAAGGACAGTCTCGGTCGAGCAACTTCTTGGAGTTAGCGAATACGGTAAGTTAAATGTTAAGTGTTTACATATTATCATCCGTAGTTTACTCAGAACGTTTCGACGGTTTTTTTTTTGTGGTTTGGGTGAACATATTCGAGCTTTTATCGCATGGGTGCGCGCAAGCTTCGGTCATCATTTCCGGAATCTGCATAGAAACTGCCGAAATGCAAAGCTTCTCTTGGGATCGTGGCTCTGAATCAAAGATCGGTGCAACTGCATACCATCTGATGTTTGATTTGTGATGTTTTATGTACTAACGAATGCTAGTAAATCGAAGAATTAGAGTGTTGGTACAAACACATTTTATATTCGTGTTTTGAAACGGATATAAGTTACATAGCTGTTAGTGCTTCATAAATTCACTTGTTCGCCGGTTTTTCCGCTCAAAGAACTAGTAAGATTCATTGTGGGTAAAATATTCACCAGCTGTGGATCTTTTTTGACATTGAAAATGCAAACAATTAGCAAACTGCGAGAGTGATTTGCTTTCTTTTGAATGGAAATTATGCCATCTTGGAACTAATGATGGTTTTGTGGAATGCCCAATTAAGTCGTTCGTGTGTTTTCGATTTGGCTGTAAATATTTCCAGCTGCCTTCTGTCGGATGCAAACTCTAGTTTGTTTCTCGACTAATTGTACCAGCTTCAAATTTGTTCTGAAGATCGAGTCACGTCGAAAATGTTTGTATCAATAAATTATTCCAAGCTCATAGCTCGTACGAATGCGCGAAATTAACTTCAATATTCATCAAATTAGTGAGCAATTAAACATAAGCTCGTTCCTATTTTAACTATAGCTTATAATTTGTGTTTGGGATCCATCTCTCACTTAACCGTTATTATACAGTGTTTTTTCCAGCCTGTATACATAAAGTTGAGTGTAAACTAATAAACAAATGTCTGTGGAACTGACTCTTTGATTAATTTTCACTAGGTTATCTTTTTCGTAGGGAAACCATCAAAATGACAATAGTTCACCATGAGCCTAAACCAATTTCTAGATTTAATGAGTTGACGATTGAAACATTGAATTCTACCGCTTTGTGGATAATCGACCGAAAGTCTGGTTATCGTAGTCAGAGCTGAACCGAAACAAAGGGATTTCGTCAAATTACCGCTATCTTTAGGCTAATCGCGAATATTTGCCCGCAGCAATTGTGTCCCGCAGCACAATTAGGTGTAATTAATGTTGGGCTGTACCTTTGTCAGTAAAAATCCTAAAAAAAACCTCACAGTTGACTTCAAGGTTTGACTGATGTGGAATAAAATGCAGCAACTATATATTATATTGCGCTCTCTGTGATATTGATGGGTTCTCTTGCTCTGAAACGGTCTTTTTCTCAAGGTTATATTTTGAATGTCAACATAAATAATATTCTGTCATATTTTTTGTCCGTATCACTTGTGACAGAATATAACTTGACCTCTCAGGCATTAAATATTAATGTTAAAATTCCCTAGCAAGAAAATAACTGCAGTCTTTTCTGATGCTAGTTTTTGGCTGAGAAAGTTGAGTTTCAAGTTGCGTGTCTAATTCGCAAAAACGATATATACAAATTTAGCTGTAAATGACACCTTATTGTTTAATATATGGTACATGGAATTAGAAAGCAATATAACTTGAAAAGAGCGTGCATGTAAATGCATGTAAGTTCTTCTAATTTGTTCTTAAATTAGTGGGGTTTTCCGGATTTTATTAATGACTACATGTTACTTACAAAGTTTTCTCATCAGGCTTAACAACCACATGCTGTTTCAATTTATTCCTATTTAATTTGATATTTGGTTCAGTTGAGATTAAAATGATATGTCATAATTTGTCAGAGATAGCGGAATTGTGGGCTCTCAATTCTATTTAGACCCACGTTCTACGTTAAACTTACACTGATTTAATCTTTTGATGATTGATCAAGTAGCTGTCATCATTTCTGGTGTGGAATAACCTTGTAACTACTTTCAAGTTTACCAGAAGTTGTGACTTTAAAGTTAAAGGAATCAGTAGCTTTTGGTTTTAAATTATTTTACTTTTATGAAATTAACAAAAACATTTACTACCTTCCTGTTCAAACATCACATGTCATTAAATATGGCAAAGTGGTCCATGGCAAAAAGATTATAACATAGTGTGCACACTAGTCCTATCTAATTCCTATTGAGCCATCATGAACGAAATCTCTATGTAGGCATGGCTGTGCATATATAACACGACATGTGCAGTTTCAATTTAGCTGCAAAATTTTCAAGTTCCTTTTGTTTAAGTTTCAGCAATGTGAAGATTCTATTCTGAACAATCCAAACTCTACCTCAAGCCTGTGACTTTTGCCAAGCTAAGATTTTTACTTAAACTTGAGTATTTTGACTTTGTTTGTCTACATTTTTATTGCATATTTTTGACTTTGTTTACCTACATTTTCATTATAAGACTTCGAAGAAACGATTTTTTCATCGACAGTTTTTTTAAACAAGTTTACGTGTTTTTGTTCAACCATTGCTCAACTGATTGTTGCATGTTACCTAGATCCTAATAAACTTTGTTTTTCTTCACTGTGCATTGTGAGAACTTTGAAGTCAATCACAAACTAAAACATGTTTTAGCACCCAAGTTGTTGTCACCATGTTATATAAAAGAATTGGTTCATGCTTTCAGCTGTGCAAATATTGAGTTATGGATGCACTTGGGAAGTTTGGAGAGCACTTAAGTAGCTAGAGTTGCTCTTGGCTGTCGCCTTGAGCAACTCTTATATTTCTCTTATGCTCTCCAAACTTCCCATGTTCATCCATGACTCGATATATGTGTGCCAAGCATGAACCAATTCTTTAATTCTGATTGGTTCTCTGAGTGGTCCAAATTCTGTAATACAGACCCCTCAGATGGACCGTTCACAAAGCAGTTTCTCTGAATTACTTTTTCAAAACATCGCACTCGTAATGAAAACAGTTCATTGTGAAGTAGGGGTATTTTTTCCTTGATTTCATGTTTGGCAGAAGATTCCACTTGAAATCAGTTGAAATCATGAAATCACTGTGAATGGACGTATATAAATCCTATATCTTTGGCATGCATGTTTACCAATACTAAAAATGGATTGCATGGATGCATTATTTCTCTTTCCTGAGAGGTCTGCTAAGATGATTGACAGCAGCATTCAAGACACAAAATTGTTGATTGGGCAGGGTTTGCATGTTATTGAAAGGCACAGTAAAGCTAACAGGTCTCTGGGCTTAAAGACCCAGGCTAGCATATCTCAGAAATGACTGTCTGTATGACCTGGGACTCCCTGGAGCCTGGGTGTATGGGATCATTTATCACCAACACTACATTCTGTCTCAGGTATTGACTGGCAGCATTCCTGCAAAGTTGACGTGAGTACAGCTTTGCAGGCATACAGATGGCTGTCTGCAAAAAAATTTCCTACAGAACTTCATCGTTCATTGGCAATGGCTGACAATAGAATTTATGATGTACCTGCTGGACTGTCCAGACTAGTCCAACAAATCAGGCCTATTTGAGTACATGTACCTTTTTGACATATTGCCAGAGGATTGAATAGATGGATCAACAAATGTTGTGATGCTGGATCTTTGCATACACTAATTTATCTCCTGGTAATTTATGTTTACCAATCAGCTACATGATTATACAAAGACAGATGATTAAAATAATAAATATTAAAAATAAAAAAGGAGACATGTTGTCCTCAATTGAACCTTAGAATTCTCCCAGTGATTACAAGAATTGTAGTGCAGTTAGTATCTATGAGATTTGAAGTTTCAAGCCTAGAAATACAAAGAACTGAGAGAGAAATTGTTTGAATATACATGGACACTTTGTGCTGTTTTTTACATTCATTATAAATCATTTTTCTCACTTCGTGCTTTTTCGTAACAGATTATTTGTGACAGTAAGTCAGGTTCTGTGAGACCTCATGTCTGTACTTTTAAATTATTATTTTTTTTACCAGCACTGACAGTGCTTGTTTATCCTTTTACACCCTGAAGATATTCCATGTAAACATTTCAAATGGGAATCAAAGCAATCTGAATATATCATCAGTTATTTAGCAACTGAATATGTTTGGGCAATAAAATTCAGGATCATTTTGTTTCTTTTGGATAATACTGCTTTGCATTTATTATTTGTGGTCAATGATATAATTGGGAAATTTAACCCAAGGGTAAATTTTAAAAAAATTATTTGCAACACCTTTCTTACCAATTTTGTCGATATCTATGTTTTCTTTTGGTGATACAACTTTGTATACTAGTTACAGTATAGTCACAATTTTTCTTTGAATTTTTTTTTTTAAAGGTATACACGTATACTCCTTATTCAGGTTTACCCCACATTGTGTTATACATGTAACTGATATTCTTTCACTAAAAACAGATGGATTCAAAGGATCCCTAAATAGGAAATGTGCATTACTTATTAATTTTCTTAAGTCTTAGCATGTTCCAGTAGTCTATGTGAAATGAAATTTTTAATTAAGGACAACAGCTGAATAGAGTTATTTTTCATTCTTAACTCACTGTATTGTTTGATTTTTGAAAAAAGTTAGAAACATCTTTTGTTCTGTTGCATTAACTCGATGCAAATTTGCTTACAATGAATTGATTTTGCTTCCACTATAGTGCAGTGATGAAAGGATTTATTTAGCTGAATCGTTACAAAATCTATTGGCTAGTAAGGTTCATTGTAGTGACAAAAATATTCCATTTTATTCATGGTACTTTGGTGCTAATGTTATAAGTGGTTATGTGGCATATGAGTGAAACTGGTGCCTGAATAACTGGGTCTGACAAGAGATGAAGCACTCATTTTAATTCATGGTGACAGTGTGAAGGATGACGGAGTTGCCAGACTCGATTCAAGTTAAAAAATGCATAAGATCAAGGTACCAAGAGTTTTGAATATTTAATTATAACATATTTTTCTAATCCTGAAAATTCTTTGTACACTCTTTAGAATCTGTTCTATTCCCATGATTATATGTCCAGTTGCATTGTTACCATGCATGCAGACTGACACTGAATGATTGCTAGCATAAACATTGCCACAAAAATAGAGGCTCTTGTTGATGGGAAGGTCATATGATGAATGTAAATATCTTCAACTGAAGAATTAACCTTAACATTCCATGAGGTTAAGCGATAAATAATGTTATGTATAATCTTTTGTAAAAAAGAAGACTAAACCACAAAACTGAACAAATCTTACGTGCATACAATTAAGCTACTTGTATGTAACGTTGTTTTGCAAAATAGATATTTGTCTGATTTTGTGCTTACACAAGTTCTAAAATAACAGTGTCACGGTATGTTTGTAGCCCTTTCATTGTTTTCTGCCTTTCATGATGTAAAATAGGATTTTCAAACAATAATGAATTGCAACAGAATGATGTACAGTAAAGAGATGCATACTATAATGTTCTATAAGTCTTCTAAATGGAATAAACTAAATGAAGAGAATGCAAATATCAGAGGAATCTTTACATTTACAAGTCTGAGGCATTGTTTTTAAAACAGGATTAGAAATAGTTATGTTCAACATACTGTTCACTGAATTGAAGTCAGACATGTTAAGTACTGCAAAATACCATGAATTGTCTGCCAAGTGGCAGTTTTATCTTACAGTTTGATGAAATAATATCACTCAATAATTTTAATTTGTCATCTAAGACTATTATTGCTGGGAATAGATGAACATTCTTGATTTATAATATTCTTTGCTTAACACAAAACTACTTGGAAGAAAAATTCTGGACATTGTCTTTTTTGCTCAATATTATGGTTTTAAATGACAGTCATGTTGTGATAGCAGATGGATTAGTCAATAGCTGTTATCTGTGATTATTTCCTGGGACAGACCTGGGCATGTCTATAAGACTTTGCCCTCAAATTGCCTTGAGCTTGACCACTGGCTATGTTTATACATGTATGTTGATCAGGCTGGTCAGACAAGATTCCTTTTACAATACATGTACACAATGAGTTCTGATTATGTAGACTTTGGACATAACTTGAGAAGGTCTTTGATGACCAACTTGTGTAGCACAGAAAACAGAGTTAGTCTGGATGTCGTCAAAACGTATTGTTCGCCTTATGTTAGAGTTTATCTTCTCAGGCTTCAAAGGGTAGGCCTTAAAGTTAACGACTGTGGTGAAGCTAGAAGCTTGTATTAATTATGTGGACTTGTTTAAGTTGTTGAGGGTAGCACTGAATTTTACATTTAGCTCTGAATTTAGCATTTATAGGTCTATATCCTCAAAATTTCCTTATGTTATCATATTACACATTGCATTACATTGTCTTTACTATCTTAATTTTCTAGCTAGACTAACTGGCTCAAATTAAAGGTTTTTATATAACAATTCCAAGATTCTGTACATTGTTATTAACATTTATTTTCAACTGGCTTTGAAACTTAACATTTTGATGGTGTAGGACACTGTGTTACTTCTTTTAACTTATTGTACATGAAGTAGTTAATGTGTGAAAGTCAAGCTCATGACAATATTTGTACATTTGTAAACTTCTTCCAGTTCTCTGGTTATTTTGAAGAATATCTGCCTGACAAATCCGAATTGATTTGTTTCACTAGAAGGCTACGATCAAGTGCAAATCTTAAATTTGTCATTGGATGCTTTCTATAAAACTGAATCATAATTATAAAAAATGATTTCGATAAACGTTTAAGCAAGAAAATTAATGTAAGTAAAATTTACTGTAACATGACATTTCAACGACTTCATGTCATCATTGTCGAATGAATAAATTAAAAATAAGGGCAAGGCATATTTATAGTACTTTAGGATGTGAGATAATAAGTTGGCCAACATTATATGAAAACATTCAGGTAAAAAGGTTTTGCAAGAATGGAATCCGGTTGCATGTTAAGTTTCGGTCTTTTGTTTTTAATCAACACCATTTCAAAGATCAAACATTCAAGTTTTCCAGGGTATTTCTTGGGGACTTTAAAGTTCTTAATTAAGTTGTCAGGTGTTAAGGCATGCTGACCCTAAAATGTTTTCTGATCACGGAATGTTTATGTTCCTGTACGTGTTGATGGAGGTGGCAGCAAGTGTACCCAATTTTATTTCAGTTGCGCAAATCATGTGTGAATTCATAGACTACACTTGCCCGGTTTATCAGGGGAGGCTTTTCTTCCGTGACTCTCAGATGATAAGCGATCTTTTTGCTTGTGACTCTTAGATGATCAGCGATCTTTTTGCTTGTGAATCATAATATTATTCAATTTGAGTACAAATGGGTACATCTGGCTTTTAAAATTAAACTCCGCTGAATTGTCTTGCAATTTTAGTAAATAGAACTGGGGTGCATTAACAGCTGATGTACATGTAGTGATAAGTGTTGTCAGACTGAGACCAGAATGTTGCCAAGATACTACAGGAAATGTCTATCTTGAGCTAGGGCTTCTGAGGTCTCAAAAATATTCATTGAAAAGTCCTTTTATTGTTATATTATTTAATAATATCTACATGCATATACTGAAAAGATAGGGTGCATTTCCATTTTTTTTCTTGATTGTTTTAATATTATTGTACTGCCCTAGGTGGCACTATTATGTGGTAAATGACAACTACAGTGTACAGTACAGTAAACTATGATGTTATGAATTTTGTATTTTCACACAGGTTACATGTAGCTACCTATATGTATGGCTACATCTCGCTGACCTAATACTAGCTTAACTGTACATGCCTGACCACTTGTAGTTGTTAATTTAGTCATGTAAAGAAAGTACTTAATATGTGAGTCTGGAATCCACTGAAGGTTGACTCGATTTGATTTGATTTGATTTGATTTGATTGTACAAGCTAGGTAAATACATCTACCCAGAGACACTTGATGTCCTCTTTGCCAAGCATGAATTACTTCATGCTGTACATGTACTTTTTGAATTATGCATGTATGTATGTTCCAAAAATAAATTGCAATGTCAAGAGGCGCAGAAGATGATTTGAATAAGTGTGCCGAGCACAATCTTAACTATTTTAAACCCAATTCAAAATTGCCAAGAATAATAAACATCACCACAGGAATGTTTTTGACACAATAAACTTTCACACGGTAAAATAGTTGCACACTGTTGTTTCATTCAAAGTAAATACAGTATTATTTGATAAACTTGAAGTTTCACTCTAAAAGTGGACTGAAGCTGTAACTAATAAGCAATGTAATCATTTTATTGAAATACTAGAAGTTTGTTAATTGGCTAAGAGATTACTGAGAACAGCTTTTCACATTCAATATTTTACACAACAATTCAATCCTATCATTCCAGTTTTGGGTTTAGCCAACAACTGGATAATAGCATCAATAGAGGGCACGTGGCTTTATTGTTGTTTCTCTGAGGGGTGTCTCATTTTAAATTGGTTAATGATGAATACAATTTGTTGATGGAGCATTGATTTTTGTCATCTCATTTCATTGTTCAACATCCAATTTTTAAGCTTGAATCTTGTGGTTTCCTGCCCTTTGTTAGATTTTGCACCTTAGTTAAAAACAATTTTGTTATTCATATACTATTGGATGTTTATCATGTGCAGTTAAAGTGAACAGGTATCTCAAGGTGCTTAAATAGAAAACAGTGTTGAATATGTTTATGCCATTCTTTTCACATCAACATGTGTACTGTAATTTAACATTCATTTATTTTGCTAGCTACATGTATAATAGATTATTTAATGCAGTTGTTTTGTTTGTTGAGTCTCTGTTGACCATTTTCTGCATTCCTTAGGTAATACAGCCATGTTTTATGAGTTGTGAACGTGCACATGCAAGACTGAAAATGGTCCATGGCCTGTAGTCTTGTTTCTTGTTCTGTTGTTGAGACTGACTTATTTTTAAGTGTAATAAAATGCCATAAGATTGAAATGTACTGTACAAGTTTATTCTCCTTTACCATGTTTTTTTTTTTTGTTACTTATAGGCTGCATGCGTAAACAATGACTAACTAAGAATCAAACCGTAAACACTCACAGCAGGGTTTAGTAAAAAGGACTACAGCAGAGTGATATTGATTAATTTTGCACTTTTAATTTATGGCAAAAACTTAAAAAATTTAGGTTTGGTTAACACCCCTAGAAAGTTTTATATAAAGTAAAGCCACAGCCAAAGGGTTAACAAAAGAGAATCTCAAAACATATATAATGGAATTATGATTTATAATGCTTTTATCTTGAAATCTCTGGCATTGCAAGTGTTTTGCATCAGACATGTAGACTGTTATGTTAATGTAAACACAAAGGAGAACTTAACACAATCAGAGTTGGAAAAATGCCAAATAGTTGACAGAAGTGCATGGAGAATTTAATGTGGCCAATTTTCTGTTTCATCTGCAGCTTCACCTGGCAGCATTGGCTTCTCTGAAAACAGAAATTGTTGAGCTGACAGGTAAAGTCCAGCAGTTGACAGAGGAGAGAGACCAACTTCAAGCATCACTTGCACATTCTGCCCAGGAGCGTAAGGAGCTGATCCATGATTATGAAGACAGACTGACTTCCCAGGCACAGCACAGTGAACAGCACATCACAGAACTGCAGAGTGTTATCGCTGAGCTCAACAAGAAGCTCTCTCAGTCCACTGTGGATAAATTTGATGAGTCTGAAGAACATGAAATCGAATCACAGACATCAGAGCATGGTAAAGTAGTTTAAACATATGTTGTGAATATCTTGTTCAATCCCTTTAGTCAGAGCTTCAGTGAAGTATGTGAACATCTCCTTGCTGGTTGATGTACAGTCTGTACGATGTAAAGTTCAGAATTGTATTAAACAAGAACTGTAGGACTAAATGAATGAGTTACATTTTTTCGTTTGCAAAAACTCACTAAAAGACAAAGATAAAGCAAATCATTGCTTATCTGTATGCATGGATACAAAAGAGTTTATTTTAAATTGCTTCTTCCACTAGTGGAGTGGAGAAGAAAATACATGTAAAGAAGGGCAGACTTGGTTGTTGGGTGTCTGAAATAGACCATTTTTGATATATTAAAATTCTAACTTGGCTCCAAGGCTTGGGGGAATAAAACAAAAAAAAAATCATGAGCTGAGTGATGAAAAATTAATTTCTTTTGTTTTATTCCCCGAAGCCTCGGAGCCATGTTAGAATTTTATATATCAAAAAAGGCCTATTGTAACTTTCTAGGTGTGTTATTCATTTTGGAGTGAAGGGTTAAAGGAATTGAAGGTTTAAAAATCATGTAACAAAATGAATATTTTTTCTGGATAACAGGTATCACTTCTGTAGTCTCTTAGAAACAAAGACATTTTGTTTTTTTGTATACTAGGTTCCCAGAGTGAATCTGACAGCCTAGCTTCTGAGGAAGGTGTGAACGATGATAATACTGATGATGAGTTGTCTAAAGTAGTTGGTGGGCTGGAGTTTGCTATTGACAGACAAAATACTGATTCCATGGTAGAGGAAAAGACACCTGTGACAGTGCCGGCAAGTAAGCCTGTAGAAGAGAAAGCCACAGAAGACACTGAGAAGAAGCCACTACATCAGTTACAATCAGTAAGTGACAGTGTGTGTGTGTTCTAGGGGATGAGATTGAAATGAAGCTAATACAGATGCAGCTCTCCATCAATTTATGAGTACAGTCTTATAGTCATTCATTTTAACTAGATGATTGAGTGAGCATTTACAAAGGTATCTGTTCACAGCAGAGGTTGAACTGTAGCTCACTTGGTTCTGAACTTATGGTCATCCAAACTATTTGTCTACTGAGACCAAAACTTTTCTAGTCATTCATTTACTCATTAAAGCTTTTGGGAGGGCTTAGAATTTGGACCCCTGATGTCAGGGGTGCAAACCATCTAGGCAACATCTAAATAACACCTGTTTTCTTTTTCTGGAAATACCGTTTACTTCAGATATAACTTTGTCATGTATGAAAATTTTTGTCTTACTTTTATCAGAATTAGATTGGTTTGAAGACAGTAAATGTATATAATTATAGATACTGTATGGAATTTATCATTTAACCTCTGTTTATTTTGGTTCTCCAGCTTTCAAGACCTGTAATTGACACCGAAAAGACAGCAAAAGAACAGGAAAATCTGCAGGCTAAATGCAGAGAGTTGAGAGTTCAATGCCTAGACCTGGAAAAGAAGAAACAGTTATGTAAGTAGCTTAGCTTGTGGCCCCCAAGAAGTGTTGTTTTTTTTTCTTTTTGGTGCATCCTCTATGTGCTTACATACATGTAGGATCGGCTGTTTATATGTAATCCCAGTTGTCATCATTTTATCACTTCGTAATTCACCACTGAGGACAATAAAGCTTGTGGTTTGGCTTTCAACTTTTGTTCAGGCATGGACTCTGTCCTTAAGTGGTTCTTACTCACACTCTAGTCAATAATTCGTCTTAATGTTAATTTTCAAAGAAGACATTCGTGCCTTCCTTGTAATTTCTTGTTGATTCAAGTGTTGTTTGTAACAGTGAAATTTTTATTGTCCCTTGCAGTGGAACGTCAGTTACAGCAGACAAGTTTAAAAGAGTGGGTGTCAAGGAAAAAGTCCTCTGGAAGCACAGGAACACCAGACGTAAGTGTAGCTTACACGAAACGGTTGTAGGCTTTTGAAAATGATCTCATGGTGTGTGCAAAATGGAACGTTCTACTGTAGGGCAGCAGTATTTCTGCTGCATCTCTATCTCCCAGGTTCAGCTATTACAGAATAGTAAAAATTTATAATCACCTTCCTGGAGCAGCTCCTCAGCGGAAGGAACGAACCAATCATGGCGTTAACTTGTGTACCGGGATAAAATGGAGCAGTGCTTGAATCAAAAGTATGTGATAAGTTTCAAGTGAAGAATTAGTCTTGCAATTGAAATCGTGATGGCTGCAGCATGTTACGTAAAGCTTTTGTAGATTAACTTTCCCTTGTATTTCATTTCTGAGAATTGGCTGAAAAGTTCCTTGCGATTGCATGTAGCTATGGTTTTATGGTTCTACTTTACTGACATATTGCAGTTTTGACAAGCCAACTTGACAACATCTTTTGATATTTGTGATCTTATTTATAATATAATGCTAAGGAGTGTTTTTGTATCTTGCCAGGAGCTCCAGTCAGTGACCAGTGAAAGAGATGGTCTGAAGGCTAAACTCAAGAAAACCGAGTTAGATCTGGAGCAGATCAAAACTGAAAATCAGGGCTTTAGGGAGGAGAGGGACAGGCTCAGAAGAAGGGTAGGTACTTTTGTGTGTTGCACCTCACAGCCTAGTAAACCCGTAAAACCACAGAGCATAATGTCTGAGTTATTGGCTGTGAGTTATCTCTGCCTTTGGGATGAAGTCCCTGGAAACTTCAGTTGTTTAGAATATGGCTGTGCATTCGGTTGTGACAAATCTTGAGAAAAATTCAGAAGATGAGCTTTATTATCCTACTTTACTTGTAACCAACTCAAAAAGCGACAACTTGCTATTTTTTATATTTTTATCTTTTTGCAGATTACATGCAGATCCTCACTTTGATGGAATTTTTTAAATTGATTTCTAAGTCTTGATTTTCTTCTAAGGTTCTTGAAATGCAGGATCAGCTCAAACTGCTCCATCAGAAATCACTTCAGTATGAACAGCAAGCCAGAACACGGACCAACAGCCTTCAATCACAGGGTACCCAGCCCAGATCCCCCAGCGCACCACGGCGAAACACTCAACCATCGTCCGGTCAGTCAGGACCCCGCATGCACAGCAGACAAGCCAGCTTGGGTGCTTCTTCAGATGTCTCGGGTAAAGAAGGCTTTTTGACATCGCCCCGTATCTCAAGGCGCTCCAGTACTGATAGTTTAAGTATGCATAGTCACGGTCGAGGTTCTCAGCCCACTCCAAATGGGCAGGTCCGCAGACCAAGCATCTCGGAAGGAGTGTGGGCGACTTCTGATGGTAGCCCAGCTCGACCGTTACGTCACCCATCAGGTAGTGTTCAGTCCATCTCCAGTCAAGCGTTCTGGAGGCCTGGTGCAACTAGTGATCTGGGATCGTCCATGCATGGTTCTCAAGAGATTACAGTTGTGGCGAAAATGGTGGACGATGGGACGCAAAGTCCAGCAATCACTGGGGTGAACTGTATCAAAGCTCTTGTAAGTATCGCCAGTTCAAATCTAACACCACTGGAGGGGCGTTTGAGATTACTTTTGAGATACGAGCCAAGACATGTCTCTGGAGAGATCGGTGTAGCGTGTCTGATTGGTTGCTCCTTGCGCGCTAAAATTCAAAACCGAGAGCAACAGGGTGGCTATTTGCTGTCGCTTAGTTTTGAACTTTCGCGCGCAAGGAACAACCAATCAGAGACCTACAAGGATCCCTGTATAGGTGACGTCATCACCGGAAATTTCTGGCTCGAATCTCAGACTAGCCTGCTAACGCGGACGTATTCAGGCTGCCGCTTGTCTTCGCCGAAAATAACAGCCGGAAATATGTCTACGTTCGCAGGCTTATCTCAGACGTGTCTCTCGAGCGGGGAAAGAACTGAGGGCTTGAAGGGAGATTTCTGTTTACTAAGGCTAATAAATAATTAGAATGGGGAGTTAGGATAACAGGAATGATAGTGTTAATTGATTCTTAGCCACTTACGAAGAAGGACCAATCCTGAAAATTTGGGCTCTCTGTTCTACTCTGGTTCAAACCACAAATCATGTTGGAATTAGGATTTTGACACTTACTTATCTTTGAGATTGATAATTGCTCTTCTCCTTGCTTGTCTCCACGCGTTTCTTTATTCATTTGATTATGTCAGAGGCAATTTCATCTCAGGACGAACGTTGTCTAAATACTACTGTAACTTTGGCTTATTTTTCTATCATAGAGTCAGCTACCTGAATTTCCATCTGGTAAACTGCCTTCGGATCTCGTTCAAGCCCTGGAGAGTTGCAGGACGGCTCTAGACGTGTTTAAGGCGCTCTTCACTTTCTGCGATGCACAGGCCGACAAAAAGCTGAAGGAATACGAGCTCGAAATTGAAATGTTAACAAGTCGCTTTGATCATTTACAGGCTCAAAACAATGTCATCTCTTTGTCTTTAGAAGAGAGTCGAAACAACGCGGACAGAATGTGTGTTCTCATGGGAAAATACGAGTCGAACTGTACTGCACTTCAACTGGCGTTAAACTTTTCTGACCGAGTCATCGAGACATATGAAGTGTTGTTACAGTTATCTGAAGCGGAGCAAGCCAGGCTTTTTGCCAACTGCCGCGCGGCTGGTGTTAAAACTGGTCTTCACAGCTACGTAACGTCATGTAATGACTCGCCATATAGACTCATGTACGCCGAAGAAGCCGAAGCCGAAGAAAATGATCGTGTGCCCGAAGATGTTGATTCGTGCGTAAATCGGAAAAGAACGGCGGAAAACGAAGCGCGCTCGCTGTTGCAAAAACTTGATCGTAACTTCGAGAGCCAAAATGGCGGCGGTCAGCCGTGGGAATCTGTATCATCAAACAGTAGAACTAGCTCAACGGGTTCATCAAATGATATGGAGTTTACTCCAGAAGAAGAGGCCAGATTAAAAAGTTACATTCAACAGTTAAAATCCGAAAGGTCTACGGTCGGCCTAACTGTAATCGAATTGGAAAGTTTGCACGAAGTGGCGCAACCCAAAGATTTGAAACTGGAACCACTTGATCCCAAAGTGGACTTGGAAAACGCCGTACTTATGCAGGAATTAATGGCGCTCAAGGAAGAAAAAGCAGAATTGAAAGCTAAGAATTATTTAATTGAAAAAGAGAAGAAAGCTTTAGAGCTCAAGATCACGTCACGTGACGCCCAGGAACAGGCGTACCTTGTTCACATCGAACATTTAAAAACTGAAATGCAGGATGAGATACGGAGAAGGAGGAGATTGCAGAAAGATGCTGGCGTCGCCAGTAGCAAGGTAGGTAAAAGTAAAGCCGCTTTAGAGCCTGGTGCGTAACGCTACTGTGCGTAACTCTGCTGTCCCTGTAGCGTGACGCGAGTAGGAGTGTTGTTACTCTCCCTCCCTGCCCAGTGCCCAATTTTCATTGAGGTGGAGTGAAAAACGTGTGGCGAGCGCTCAAAATTTAGATGTTGCCGGCTTGGATAAACTACTAAACACGCGTCGAGAATCTAGGGCTACGGTAGTAAAATGCATTTACTGAAATTTCGGTTGATTCGCATCTTTCAGATATAACGGACTCCGTTGTTCTTGTAGCCGTCTAGGTTGTTACGCAGCTAGTCCTTGGAATTTCGGAAATGACGCGGGATTGTGTGAGAATCGAAGCAGCTGCTGTGAAGGCTCAACATAACTATAATTTTTTGATTTATTTCAGTCGGACGAAAAATCAGGAGGAAGCCCTTCGGGAACACCGTCCATTACCCTTGCGGAACTAAAAACATCAGACGAAGACATCCCACCGGATTTGTACGAAGCTGCCAGGAGAGAAAAGAAGCTGAAAGCGAGAATCCAGGAATTGGTTGAAACACTGGAGAGTCTGTCGAAAAACTCCGAAACAAGACATCAACAAACAGCCGAATACGTGGCAGACTTGAAGAAAGCGAATGGCGCACTCGTGGCAGCTTACGAGAAAGCGAAGAAGAAACACGGAGCCAGGCTAAGAAAACTGGAGCAGCAGATGATCACAATGGTGGAGAGACATGACGCTCAGGTGCGTATGTGCTTATGTGATCTCGTGCTTGTGCTTAATCTTGCATACCAAGAGAAGATGAATTAGAGAGTTAATCTCCTGTGGGCCTTATTCCCAAGGCAATCCTTCTCAAGTTATTTTTAGACATGGTACCCAGTTCTTCCGCGGATTTTTACTGTGACCACGCGCGTTGCGTTGATGGTGAAAATGCGTGCACAGACTATCCACGTGAATTTCGCGCTACAGAATTGACAATTTTAGACCCTTCTGGTATTTTTGAAACCGGTGGTGATCTTAAAATAACTCGAGAGGGATTACCTTGGAAACTAAGACTGACCTTTTACTCTTCAGTTTCTCTTTCGCGTTTGTATGATTGGAAGGGCACTTTCTCAGCCGAACTTCTTTACCTAGTCGGTTGTTTGATTAAGCTATGTAATACTTATACGTCTGCAAACACATACAAATGTTCTGGTCCTCACTAGTCCGGCGGTAATTCAAGGAATGTTTTCCTTTTTCCACTCTCGAATCTTAGGGATTTTAAGTAACCTCGACGGCGACGTCGAGGACAACGTCAATTAAAAAATGACTATATTTTACCTACGAATCTCGCGATATTCAAAGTCATTTAGTTTGTTTCTCACTGTCAAGACTTTCACGGAACTGATTCTGGGACACAGCGATAACGTTGAAATAAAAATTTACAAAACAAGCCGTCGTGGTTCGCGTTCTCCAGACAACGCAGAATTTGTTCAGTTCACGTTGCTGGTTTGCATAGGACGGCAAAGAAATGCACCAAGAATTATAACGCACGTGCACAGCCATTGTTCTGCTCATTAAACCTTTTGTTTAGCTACACGTTGCTGTTGCCGTCGTCAGGAGGACGCCTGTGGACGAGGCATTAGGGAGCTTAACCACGACGGCAACGGCAACGGCATCGATCAAAATGATCAAGTTCTGATCGAAATGATCAAGTTCTGCGTTGTTTGGAGAACGTGAACCACGACGGCTAATTTTTTAAATTTTTATTTCGAATTAATCGATGTGTCCTAGATTCAGTTTCGTGATAGCTTTGACAGTGATAAACAAAGTAAATGACTTTAGGGTACCGCGAGATTCGTAGGTAAAATATAAAATCATTTTTTTAATCGACGTTGTCCTCGACGTCTCCGTCGTGGTTTCTTAAGCTCCCTATTATTGTTTGCCAAAAACGCTTGTATTAGGTACATATTTTCGGCATATTCATAGGAAGAGTTCCTTGGGAATCGAGTGTACACGCAACATCCACCATTCTTATTTAAGGATGTGAAGTTATAATAGCAGATTTGCACGTTGTCGTCATTTGACTACAACTACCAGAATTCCTTTCGTTTTTTCTTTGTTATTTAAATTTTGAATTCCCAGTGGGGTTTAAATAACAATTGCCCTATTTAACATAAGAAACAGAAAAAGTGAAGGATTCTGGTCGTTGTAGTTAAATGACGCCATCATGAAAATCGCCTATTAAGCCAACTAGGCCCAGTGACTTGACTTCACTGCGTTTACATGAATAACCAAACTCAATAACACGGCCAAATCAAATCTGATTTGCAAGGCTTATTTGAAAGTTCTGAACGAATTGACTGTTGATTCTGGCTCGTTTTTCACGGTGCGTTTTTGTCTTTTTTAGGTGAGAACTATGAAAGAGAGGATATCTCTCCTGGAGGAAGAACTCAAGACGACAACAGCGCGTCAAAACGAAACTGCGCTTTAGTTCTTGCCTGCCAAGTGACAAGCCATCTTCACGTGATACCATGCTATCATTTTGCTCCTGAAAATGGGAAAACTACGTCAATCTGTCCTTTAGGGGTCGTATCTAGTGTAGAGGCGTAACGTCAGAGGTTGACTGAGAACTAGACTCGTAAGGAAGCGAGGAAAAGTATGTGACAAGCGCGTGTCGATGATAACATGTGACAGAAGCATGCGTCGATCGATTGTAATGATCACGTCTTTGGTCATGTGGGTCGTTCTCGGATGCATAATGAAATTTTAAGTTCTTGGACATTTTCTAAAATTTCCTCTTAGGATCTGTAAGAAATATTTTGATCGTCGCTTCGAAAAATTATATGACATATTTAAGACCTTCGTGACTGGAGGAAAAATTCCACATGTAAAAATCAGCAGGTGAGACTTGTAAAGAATGACTTGTTCAGCAATGTTTTTTGATCGGTGAGTTGATGTCAGTGAGGGTGGCGAATACATGTTATGTGCCTGACTACTTGTGTCAATAAATTTCTTTTTTTTTTTAATTCCTAGAACAGACAATACTTTTGCATAATTTAGTAAAGGTGGGAGATTTAATGTTTAATTGCAATGAAATACACAGAACCGTTGTCAGATGCGAAGTGACATCTTTCTGTTAGTTTTCCAAACTTTTTAACGAACTTTCGCCTTCATGTGAATAGTCAATCAATGGAGAAGGATTAAGTTGCAAATGTCTGTCACAATAAGAAAAGGAACGATTACTTGTTGCTTACAAGAACAAGTCCTTTGACTGAATAACGAAACAACCATAACATGAAATATAAACAACGCAACCTGACAACTTATGTTCCCTAAATGCCTCTTAAATTTAGCTTCACGATTATTTCTCTTAGCAACACAGTACTTTCTTAAAACCTTTTTTTCTGTTTCTGTGTTGTAAAGATGTTTCGTGTGAACTGTAACAAACGAAACAACTTTCAAGGCATTGCTACTAAGGAGATGAACTGGTACACTGAAATATTAGGAAGCAGAAAAAGCTAAAGATTCAATTGAATTAATAAAGTTAGCTTCATAGATGCTTATTGCTTCGTCTTTGTCGAATTGTTTATCCAATGATAGCCCTTGTTCTCCTATACATAGTTTTCACTTTCTCATAAACACGATCAAACCCCTTTCGGGCCACTAGCTCTTGCAGTTCGTCGACTTCTTCACATACACGTCGGATGATGTCCTTCGGTGGCTTGAATGCAAAAAAACGAAGCAGTAGTTTCTCATCCTTTCGGTCCCACTTTGACCTCAGGGGCCGTGAGCCAATGGGTGTTGGATTGCGAAGTCCGAGGATGTTTTCGTCAAATGCGTCAGTTCTTCTTCTCCTGCCTTCCTCCCATACCTTCTCCATGTATTCGGGATCGTCTTTAATCTTCTTCCACCTCCTCTCTGCAGCAATTCTGTTTGCACTCCTCCTCCATGTGGAGCATCTATTGTGCACCTCCTGTGCCAACTTCAGCGAAGCTTTTCTCAACTTGGGAAGCTGAGGTGACCGCTCGTGCACAATGAAATGGCAAAATTTCTCAAGGGAGAGCAAGTACTTTTGGACCGTTCGCCCAACCATTGTTGTTTCTATACGGGCATTTGCCCATTCCCATACTTTGTCAGGGTCAAGGAGCCCATCGATACTTGAGGTGGTACAATCGATGTTCTCCATCATTCGATGGAGACATCTTGTAAACTCCAGAGCCTCATTCTCGGTATACTCGCCACCGAAGAAGGTCTGGAGATGTTGATAATATTGTGAAAGGTATTCCATGCGACTGTTGGGCTGTGGCGATCGCTTATAAGTGTTTTTCCACCCGCGTCCCACTTCTACCTCACTGGTGGATGAAATGTCAGAGGCAGCTGAGGCTTCTGCTTGCAAGGTGTCGTCATCATCATCATCTTCATGCTCCGTTTCTACTTCCGGTTTTGATTTCTTGCTTGCAGGTTGGTTAACCTTCGAGGCCTGTGCCAAGCGCTTGGAGCGACGAGTTTGTGGCAAGTCTTCAGAAGATGGCTGCTCTGTGCCTTGCGCTGTTCCCGTGTTGCTGGTTTCAGGGCTTGTGTTACATTCAGTGATGGCTTCAAGTGTTTCCAGAACTTGTGTCTCTTCAACTCGGCCTGTCAATATAAAAACACAGCAGGGTACTGTAAGGCCACACACACTACTCACAGGGCAAGGAGCTACTTCTTTTGGCCATTATAGAATACCAGTCCAAACCTGGTTATGCCTTGCCATCCCCTCTCCCATGATAAATTGCTTTAGTGGCTCATTAACCTGACTATTGATGAATCTACTAATTTATGCTAAAAGTTTAAAGAATTTTAATAAGTAGGTTCATCTTAATGGATTTTAGCTTTTTATGTTAGGAACTACAATTGTAGCTAATCTATAAATTTATTCTACAATTTTAAAGAATTTTAATAATAGGTTTATCTCAATAATTATGTATTTTAGCTCTTTACATTAGGAACAAGTTTAGTGTAGGTGTCATAAATTAGTACAGCTTTTTGGTTGAGCTAGAACACTCTGACAAGTGATTAAGGTTGGATTGATTCATTGCACCCCAAGCTACCGTAGCTTTTGCATATCTCTTGCAGTACGTGCCTTTGGAAAGGAAGCTGCACAAGCTAGTAACCCCCAACATTTTGTGGGGGTCTTGGGTGGAGAGATGTTTTGCAAACGTGAAGTGCCTTGCACAGAAAGTGAACACAATGACCCCTGACCAGGGATTTAACCCAGAACTCTTGACTGGAGATCATACAGTGCCTCATACAAAATGATTTTTGAAGTTCGGGATAATTTGCTGGGTCTACTAAGTATATCAAATACACCAAGAAACTGATGAGGGCCAATACTAGTGGGGATATACACCTTGAATATATTATTTGGAACTACATGCAGCTGACCAAGTGGAGATTTAATACTTCATTTTTCTTTTTTCCTTAGTGGTATCAATATTGTAACTTAACAAAAACCAGTTCCTGTTTCAAAACATGGAAATTTTCACTTACAGGCTTGTCTCGGTAGGTCTTTGTCATGAATTTTTTTATATGATAGCCGTAGCCAACTCATAGCCCGCTCAGCAACACAAGACAGCACCCCCTTTTCCGCTAGTCTGTCCGCTGCGGTTTTAATGGTGCACAGTGCATGGTATTCCTCCTCCATGCAGCCAGTCGAAAAGCTTTTTGGCAATTTTTCCAAGTGATAATTGCCTTTTCTTCCCTAAAACACGATTAAAAAGAAATAAATATTAATTAGTGCAATAAACTGACAAGGTATTGGAGAGGAGGAATTATATGGCAAGGTTAGTAAGAGACTTGAGATATGCGTTTGCTGCTGTTAATTCTTAATTCAACTTTATCAAAGGGTTTCGTCTGGGATCTGGTAATTTTTTTCCTAACTAAAACCATTTTTCACTCCTAAAAAATTTCCCAAAATATCTAAATCACAACAAACTAATAGGTCAGGACCCAACCCCCAAACCTTCCAGTTTTCAAATGACAATTATGTTAACCAGTTTTGGGCAACCCCTTTCATCTCAGTCATCACAGGGGCTTGGTTGTATTCACAGATTACCAACAATTTTGGGTCAGGTCTCATAAGAATGGCTCAATAGCCTTGATAGAACAATTTATAGAACAAATCACAACGAATACCCTTAGCCCCAGAACAGTAACAGCTGCTACACTATGACAACAACTTGAATTTATTTACTATCTTACAAGAGCTGCTACACTTCCTTAAGTTTATGGTCCATAGTGTCCCACTCAAACTGGGACTGGGCCACATGTTTGATTGCCGAGACTGATTTATGGTATGAATCTGAATACAATAGAATTATTTCTGGAATGCTATTCTGTGGTGAAGGAAAGCCAATCAGATGCAAGATAAATAAAGACTGCAAACTGTAACAATGACTAGGATTCGCACAGTGACAGAACCTCTACTTTGTAACAAATAATTGATTTTCATGGTCAAGTACCTGAGAAACCTCTGCATCGGCCTGCACTTGTTCATGTTTCTCACCATTTTTACTAGTACCAGGTGCCATCTCTCTGCACTGCGGCTGCTGCTGCTCAATCTCCACACCTTCAACAGTGATGTCTGAATCACTCCCACGTAGCTCATTTCTTGCCACTACCTTCTGGCTAACTTCAACTGTACCACTTGTGCTTGCCACTGACTCTGCTTCTCTCTTACCATTTTTAGACACATCTACCAATTCCAACTCCAATTTCCTCTTTTCTTTTTGTATCCCTCTGCCCCTTGCAGAGCTACGTTTACGATTCATTTTCTAGAGGAAAAATGAGAAAATCCCACCAGAGAACTCAGGGTGCAAACATGAGAATAATAATTATTCTCATGTTTGCACCCTGAGTTCTCTGGTGGGATTCTCTGGTGTCAATTATTGACAGACACTTTCCTGTGTATCATTTTTGAGAACTAGATTTAATCAAGCCATGAAATTCTAAGTGGTTCCCATGCCCCAAAATTCAATGCTTTCCTGCTGTGTTTCAGACAGTCAGTGTCTGTGAAGGGTCACTATTTCTGTGACTGGAGGACAATTTAGATAAAGCATACATACCTAGTTAGCAAAGAAAATAAAATGACGTTACTGACTGGCTCCAGTGAATTAAGAAATGTTGTAGAAAATTTGGTACAGTCAAATCTCTCCACAATGGCCACCTTGGAGACAGATAAAAGTGGCTGTTGTAGAATACTGGCGATTGTAGAGATCTGAGGTGATTGTTAGTGGAGGTTCGATAATATTTTGTACATTTGTGGGATCATGTGTACTAAAGGCATCCACAGTCAAGTGTTGATTGTTACCCTCAATCAACACTTTATCGACACCTTGGTTGACACTCCACCTTCATTTTCGGTAGACAGTCAATTGACAGTAGACCAATTGTCAAGGGATGCATATGAGTTGGTTGACACCCAGCCAACGTTGATCAAGTGTCGATTGAGAGTCGACCGAGTATCCATCAGGATGTTGATGGAGTGCCAATTGAGATGTTGATCGAGGGTATCAATCAACACTTGCCCGCGGATGCCTTGTACACATCATCCTTTGTGTTAGGTGAAGTGTATTTAGGGGGCAGCTTGAAAGCCTGTCAATGTTGTCCAGGCACTTGAATTTTTTTCTCAGAATATGGACATAGGAAAAAGCGAAAATTAAAGGCACTGCGTGGAACACAACAATGACAGTCATGTCCAAGTGTCATTACCACCTGCACCACTGGAGAGCTGTACTAATAACATGGAATTCTAAGAGATTTTATATATTATGCTAACAATTATTAAAGAACTAACCATTCTCGGATCAGCGTTATGAAGTCTAAACAGAGCACTATCATTCCTGTATTTAGTTGATTCCATAAAAAGGGTTTTCATGGGGAGAAAGGAAATGGGTGACGGAGATGGTTACCCTCCAACACTCTACATTTCCCGACTTAAAGGTGGCCATAAGATGTACCAGACAAGATCGTTAACAAAATTATTCCTCCCTCAGCTAGCCAAGCAAAAATGCCTACACTGCAGGATGTGTAACGCAAATACCACTTTCTGCAGTTCTTCGCGGGCAATTTCGGTGCAGTGCTTTGTCAGGGACAGAAGCTTTTGTATTCATGACAGCAGTAGACTGCAGTGTAGTCAAATAAGTGCTCAGTGACTGATTAGATTGCACTTTAAGGCTGGTTTTCATTAGCACATAAGCACAATCATAAGCATAAGCATAAGCAAATGAGAACGCCAGAACATAAGCATAAGAGTATACGCAGGCGCAGTAATAACAAAATTTCTCGATACCAGCTTTCCTGGACTATGCAATCAACATGGCCACCTTACGCTTATGCTGATGCTTATTTCACTCACGTTCGCACTACGACATAAGCATAACATAAACACAAGAAGAACGAACCATGTTCGTTCTTCTTGTGCCTATGCTTATGCTTATGTCGTGGGTGTTCTCACTTGCTTATGCTTATGCTTGTGCTTATGCGCTAGTGAAAACCAGCCTTAATCGTAAACAGCATATTGTCACCAATGACTACTGTACATCGAAAAATTGCTTCACACACAATTGTTTCGTTGTATGAAAAGCTTAGAAACTGTAAAAAACAAAACACAAAAGCAGCTCTACAGTTAAAATACTCACTGAGAAAGTTGATACAGCAATACCAGGACTGGTTGGGTGCGGCGCAATCTATATTCGCACTGTTTGCGTACTTTCTCGTACCCAGAGCTCCTTTTGGTCACAGCACTACCACAACACCATATCGCGCGCGGTCTATGTACATCCCTGCAGGGGTCTCTAGCAAGAGGTCCCATATCCTGCACTGTGTGTGGTTGGTATCTTGCTCTATCGAGTTTGTGTGCTATTTCCAGCACGAAAAGTAGTGTTCTTTGTGCCATACAAAAAAGTATTCATTGTCTGAGCTTGTTCAGTAAAAATGGCTCGATTTCCACCTTCATCTTTTCTACGTGGTCATGGGCTCCTGACGTGGTAGTGGACCATAAAAGGTCTCGATCCAGCCAAGAAGAACTCGGCAAATACACAGTCATCGTCACCTCACACTTGCCCCATATCTCATGTATGTAAGAGAGTTTCTTTACGGAACGTTCACGACATAATTTGGACGGTTATTTTTTCCATAGTAAACTACAGTCAAATAGTCATCAACTTTGCCTTTCTCAAACTATTTGTGGCGCCATTTTTATGGAGGCGCCTTCCCAACGGCTGATCGTAATTGTTCCCTCTACTAATCCTTTCCCCATTGGTTAGGTTTGTAAGTCTGGTGTGTCTTCCGCAGGCCGTAGCGGAACTATCTGACGGTACCAAATTCTGGATCACGGGTTTAGGCACACTATCTTCCAATGGTGGCAGTCCAGACTATCTTCAGCAGGTCCAAGTTTCCGTAGTAAGTCACTCGCTGTGATTGACCCTACTCAGGAAAGATCCACGACTCAATGGAATGTACGGGCCTAGACAAGGGTGGAATTGACACCTGTCAGGGAGATAGTGGAGGACCTATGGTGTGTGAGACTGGTGAGAAGTTTTATCTGCAGGGCGTCATCAGCTGGGGCTATGGATGTGCAGTAGC